>NC_056734.1:11543309-11730809 GCF_019279795.1 Protopterus annectens
TTTCGTTTCCGATGTTTATGACCTCCCCTCCTAAAGGGGTTCTAGTTTTTTTAGCAACCGGTGACACAGATAACACCAAATCACCTGGCTCAGTCTCAGTGTCGGTATTTGAAACACTAGATGAAATCTCTGATGCACTAGAAGTGGATTTCGGCTTTTGTAGAATAGACCGTACCCTCTTACGCTTCGGTCTATTCTCATTTGAATCATCAAAACGTACACCCTTCTTATTTCGTTTCCATGTAAACGCCATGTCATTTTTAAAATCATTCATGTCACGTTGATATTTTCTCATTTTCTGCCCCTGAAACTCTTTATCATATTTATCCATGTCTACCATGAATTGCGTATATAATTCTTGATAATCACTGGACCCAGCAAAAGCTGAGGTACGTTCATGGCTGGCCTCTAATTTAACACACAAATCCGGTAACTGTTTGTCATAATAATCAACCAATAGCTCAATAAACATGTTAGAAGCTACTAATTGTACCACTCGCCACCTCTTCATAAACTCAGGATCATCTCCTCCTAGTCCTGGTTCAACCTGAACCCGCAGGCCATGCGGTACTATTTTAGCTTGCAAATAGGCTTTCAACAGTTTACTATGCCATACCAATGAACGTACCTTTTTCGTTATGTCCCCCAATTGCTTAAACTGTTGTTTCATGTCCAGCTGCCCCATAGACGTAGAACACTCATCCACCAAGGTAGATCTGGTAAAAATAGAAAAATCATCCTTATCAGCCGTCAAATTATCCATAAACTGTTTAAAATCAGGACGCACTGCCATTTTCAAAAGACTGTATTCAACCTAATCGTGTACGCTGTCTTCCAACTGACTAAAGTAATCCACCATGTCTTGTCAAGCCAAAAATAGGCCTACAACTGGTAACAGCACTCCATAAATGAACAAACTCCCAAAAAAACACGGTGCTCGTAAAACCAGACCTGGTGTTCGGAAAACGAAATTCAAAGGTCCCAAACCACTTCCAGCACACAATAAGGGGGCTACATGATGGTTAAAGCATTTATTGCCAGCACAGTCTGCTCCACACACACACACACACACACACACACACACACACACACACACACACACACATATATATATATATATATATATATATATATATATATATATATATATACGCACACATATATACACACACACACACACACACATATATATCTATATATACACACACACACACATATATATATATATATACACACACACACACACACACATATATATATATATATATATATATATATATATTTATATATACACACACACACACATATATATATATATATATATATATATATATATATATATATATATATATATATATATATATATATATATACACACACACACACACACACACACACATATATATATATATATATATATATATATATATATATACACACACACACACACACACACACACATATATATATATATACACACACACACACATATGTAATGCTGGTATTATGTAATGCTGTATCTGCTTACCCTTGGAGCTTTTCTCCACAGGCATCCGCTGAAAATGGACATGTATCCAGTCGGACTATCCTGGTCAACATATGTAAAATAAATAACTAAAAATAAAATAAATACTCTGTTATTGCTTACATTTCTGTATTTTTTGTTAGTTTCTTTGTGAAATATTTTGCACTTTACCCAGGATGAGCCTGAAATTGATCAGTGCACTACCCTTGTAAACAAATATGAACACATAAATAATAAAATAAATAAATATATAATCTTTAGTAAGGTGATGAGCAACTTAAAGCCTCAGTCACATGATATCACTGTTTCATGATATCTGACACTATGTAAAAATCTGATTAGATGACGTAAAGGGGCATGGATTCAATTAAAGTTTAAAATGTCATATCCCTTTAATGGCAAGCTACTTAACCTTCTGGCACTTAGCACAGATAATTAAGGCTATGAGGTTTTACCATGCCCCACCTTCTAGGATTGTATAATAGGGTACTATAAGGCCGTGCTCTGCCTCTGACAGAGACATATTTGCCATCTTTGTCACTCCACTCCTTCAGTTATCCCTAGCATGCACTGCACTCTGTTCTCTGGTAATACCAGCAATAAAGTAGTAAGGGTATCTTATCCAGAGGCAAGGTGGTCATAACATCCCTGTATTCTTCCCTTATAAGACCCATTATTGAGTACAATGCCCCTTTTGGCATGTACCTCACAAAGCACATGCAGCAGCTGGAGATACCACAGAGGTTCCTCACCAGGAGAATCCAGGGCCTCAAACATCTACCACATACAGATAGGCTATGGCCCTGTTCCTCTATTCAGTCTCCTATAGACTCCTCAAAGGTGATCTCTGTCTGGCATACAAAGCAATTCTCTGACCCCGCCTTGATGGGACTGCTGCATATCCACACGTCTAGCTCCACTCGAGTAACCCACACGCATGACCTGAACCTGGTCTTTGATATCAATAGGACTTGTGGGCAAGACAGATTTGTTTTCCAGAGACTCCTCCTTCTGTGGAATATACTTCCACTCCACATCAAGTAGAGCACCTCATTAACACTTTTTAAGCGCGACCTGGATAACTGGATGGGGAACAGAAAATACACCCCTGGGATTCCACCTGTGTCCCTGCTAGACAGGAGCATCGGGTGCTGACTCATCGGAACATGGGCTAAATTCTTGGCTAGGCTTGTAACGGCCTCAGGGCCAATAGCCTAGTAACTTCCAATGATCCTATAAAGTGGCTATACTCTTTCCCAGCATGCACTGTACATCTACATCCCTCCCTACAGACAGAGGTGAGCAGACACATCTACATCATGCCTTCCCTCCTTCATTGATTCCTGCAGCTCTGGGGCCACTAGTTGAACCCCATTTGATTGTGTCATAGGCAGAAAACCTTCCCTATACCCCACAGAGCAAAAAATGCCTTTTCTGATGATGACACAAATGTATACAGAAGGCTGGTAGAAAAGAACACCTATTCAGGAAGGTCAAGTAGTGGGTGATATCAGAGAAATAGCTAAAAATGTAGCAGCTGAGATTCAACACCAAGGTAAAATAATGCATCCAGAAAGCAACTGCATGGGAAGGAAGTATACAGCTAAAAAGTAGTAATATTTACAACAAAGCAGAAAGGCCTTTGAAGACTCACACTACAAGATCTTAAGGTAAACAAGTGGTGGTATATGGCAACAAGCAAGTCAATCAAAGCATACCTCTCAACTTTTTAGATTTTTGTCTCATAGTTTTGGTCTGTTCTTTATAAAATCTGTGTTTTTCTGGCAAATCAATGAGAATTCATGTCACTGAATAATGGCATACATTTAATTTTAAGAGTTTATATTCACCAGAAAATGTATGCCAACTCAAAACCTACTATTTTGCAACTTTCTTTTTATAAGAGCAATAGCTAAAACTTTGCCCCTGATTCCAAGGCTTTGTCCCACCATTCCTTTTAGCTTTGTCAGGATTTCTTGGGTTTTGAAGTTGAGAGATATGGGTCAGAGTACTGAGAAGCATATAAAATTACTTCATCAATCAAAAAGAAGTCAATATCCCTCTTAAGAGAGAATTTGGAGGAATCCATTCATAGACTTTTATATAGTTCTACAAGCCTAACTTTGACAGGAGATAGATGAGACAGAGCTGGTTATGGACAAAACAGCATACATGGGGCAGAGACAGAGCCAGCTATGGACAGCACACAAAAATGGAGCACAGTCTTCACCAGAAGACATTTAAGGAAGTAACTACAAAGCATAATATGTAACTCATGAAGTAAGAAAGCAGAAACAGATACTTCATGCACATTAAAGTGCATTGATGTAATCTCCAGTGACTTACTTATAGCATAATTTACGTGAGTATCGTACCTTTCTGGAATGAGAATGCAAGTTACACCTTCTTGCTGTAAGTAACCAACATCATTTTAATAAACTAACCCTATTCCTAGAACTCCCTCCCAACCCTAATCATAAAACCCTGCTCTTAGACTCCACTATAGAACCCTGTCCCTAATCTTAAAATTCCATCCCTAATCCTAATCATAAACCTCTGTCCCTAATTTAATCATAAATCCCTGTTCTTAATCCTAATCCAAAATCCGTGTCCCTAACCATAACAATCTGTTCCTAACTTTAACCTTATTCCTTACCTTTAAACTGTGTCCCTACCTCTTAAACTCTTTCCCTAACCTTGATTTTAACCCTCCTCTCCAACTCTTATCCTAAAATCCATCCCTAATCCTAAAACTCTGTCTAAAACCCAGTCCTAAAGCATTCTCCCTAACCCAATAACTACAAAAGTAATCCTAGCAATAAAACCCTCCCTAACTATAACTCTCTAAATCTAACCTTAAAATTATGCTCCAAACCCTTATACAAAAAATAAATAAATAAATAACCCTAAATGCCTAACTGAAGCCCCCACATTTTCCTTAAAGTACAATTAAGTGAATTACCTACCCCTCCCTTTTGATCTCAGCTTGGTGTTAGCTTGTAGTTAGTCTACATCTGCACAACCTCTCTCCTCATGCTCAAAGTAATAATCACCACAATTTTTCAAATAAAGACATGCATGCAAACAAGGAGATGTGACTGAAAGATATGAATGAGATGACTTAGACAAAACATGAAGAAGTGCCCCTGGATTCACTATCCTTCCATGCAGGACTAGCTTAATCCTGCATGGAAGCGTCCGTTTAGGAGCAAGATGGCAGTGCGCCATGCATATTAGTGAAGGCAAGCTGCCTGAGCTCCTAATCTTACATGGAGTGGGTAAGAGTGCAGGGGGCATATCTGAGAGCAGACCTCTCAGAATATACATGCCCCTGCAATGAAGAACAGCAGACAAGTCAGAAAAGAATGAGTTAGACCACTCATAGGTGTACACATACCCCCAGCAACATCCCCCATGTGTACAAGAGCAATAGTTAAAACAACAAATATAAATATGTTTTTTTTTATGAAACAGATTAAATTTAACCATAGGTGCATGGGTTTGCCCTTTGCTTAGCTATGGTTAATGCAGCTTAAATGGCAGAAGAGGATAAAAAGCAAGATATATGCAAATGCAGCAGTACAGCAATAGTGTAGTGGGCAGAGCATTTGCCTTACCAACAGTCATTCGCGGTTAAAGTCCCACTGCAGTACTTTCCATTTTCCATGTCAAATCCCTTTATGAGCAATATTTTTAGTTGCATAACCTACTAAATAACATATAATTGTGAATTGGAGTACTGCATTAAATGCAGATGTGAGGTGTTAGTATCATAATACATGTGCCCCATACAGTATATGTACACATGGAAGGTAAAATGTGTAATGAATGATAACTCCATACAGCTTCCAAATCTCCCACCTTCCCAAGAACCATTAGACATTACTGTCTAAATTAGTGCAGTGGTAAGCGGGAGTAAGCACTAGTAAGCAAGTGTAAGCACTATTAAGCAGTAGTAAGTGGGAGTAAGCATATTTAAGCACTAGTAAGTGGGTTTAAACCTGTTTGGGTGGGGGTAAGCAATGCGCACACAGGTTAAGCAAGATTGAAGTTAACTCTTTGTAAGCATACTTAACCAGGGGTTAGCATTGCTTACCCTCGCGCAAACCCACGCAAACCCACTTACAAGTGCTTAAAAGTGCCTTAATCACTCTGTATCCAACAGCCGCTGTTCAGCCCGGCAACAAAACAAACAATCTTTGGAGGTCTGGAACCCAGAACCCTATAGTCACAGCAGTTAACCACCAAGCCATCACTGCAGTACATAACACTGAGGTATCACCAAACAAGTCCTCACTATAGTAAAATCAAACTGAACATGTGAAAGGAATCAGTATACAGTCATATGTTCTATAACCTACTACATACCATAAATATGTGAACTGGAGCCCTGAAGTAAGCCCAGATGTGAGGTGTAATTGTAATAGAGTGTTGAAGTACCCTATTAAACACAAGGACCCCATACAGTGTATGTACACATGAATCATGGATACCAGACATATATATATATATATATATATATATATATATATATATATATATATATAACATATAGTGAATAATAAATCAACGCCAAAAAGCAAATATAATGCAAAATAAATATTAAGCAATGTTAAGCATTGCACAGGCCAGCTTAGTAGGTGTAAGCAATGTGTAGACCAGCTAACTCAATTTGCCCAGTGGTATACCCCTTTAAACAATGCCAAACTTAGGTAAGCAGGTTTGCCCATAGCTTAACCTTATCAAAACCATCCAATCATGGCAAAGCGTGGGAAATTGGCACTACTTAAATCCAACAGGTGGGAATACATCTCATAACTGGTTGTAGCTTCCCCTTGCAGGCACCATGTCAGGAATGGGAGAGGGAGTGTGCTTTTGCATGCAGCTCTGGGGCATCCAGGAGTCCAGAGTCATGGCAGGACTCTTTGTCAAAGACCATGAGCAGAGACTGCTGCAGGGCCAGTAAAAAGGCTCCCAATATAAAGTGGACGCTTGGGACCGTCTCGCCCATGACCTCATCAGTGCCACTGGCATACCCTGAACTGGTGAGCAGGTCAGGCATCACTATGCTGACCTGAAGCGGTGAAAGGGGGATCTCTTGGATCAGTGGATCCAAGAGGCTAGGAGGACAGGGCAGGTCCCAGTAGTGTGTAAGTATCACTCCGCTACCTGTTTAATAATTGCCATTTCATGTATATTATGGATAGGTATGGCTAACTATTCCTCTTATGTCCTTCACAGCGGCAAGTGAGCAGGCTGTTAACCAGGATGCCCATGGCTGTTGCTTGGAGAGGCTGCGACTCAAGGCAGGTTAGTTATAGTTTTGCATCTACTGTCATAGGAAATAAATCTAACTGTATCAGTAAATCAATTGCCTGTAGAAAACCTGTATTGTTTAAGGCAAGTACTGCATACACCATAAAATATGACAGGAAGAGTTTCATATAGGTTGTAAGTAAATAAAAGCATAATAGACTGACAATGAAGGTCTAACTGCTGTACTGCATGTGTTTACTCCAGTATCATATGGTAATGTAGAATTGCAATCACTTAATAGTACTGTTGTATTAAGCACTGTAACCCACACTGTGCAACATTAAAAAATGTGTAGAAATGTCTGTATATGACTGGTGTAATCCCCAGAGGTCAGCTACTACAACTGGGAGAGACATAGACAGAAGACAGTGAAAAGATGGACAAAAAAATCCAAATAGCACACACAACTGAGTCGTGAACTGCTGTATTTTTAGCACACACAGCCATGGTTCAAATCATGGGAGTGGTAGTAGTCTGCATACAGAATCATACCCCACAACTACAATGATATGTCCAGAATGTTCAGTAAATTAGCCCATATCTGCTGGCTGTCACTGTGTTCCCCTGGGAAATCAGTGGGATGATCCCAGATGTATAGGATGCAAACAAGAAAAACAACTGATTGTCACACATCTATAAGAACAAACCCGTCACGCTAGCAACTCCCCAAACTGTTATGAGAGTAATAAGCCAAGTATGTCCCATCTACACCCCTATTTTGCCAAGCTGTGACCAGAGTATGTACAGTAACACAATGAGATGTAAATGCATAATACTAATGTAAAACTGGCACTTTGTGTGGCAACAGTCAGGTAGTGCTAACAAACATTTCTCCCACAGGTCCATCAGATATGAACACTGTGCCCAGAAATAAAAGAGTGATACCCTGTACTGGTACTGTTTACTTTGGTATTGTATGGCATTGTTAGTGTTGCAGTTGCTCTGAATAATAAGGTATTACTCATCACTGTCACCCACACTCTGCTACATAATGTAACTGTCTAGGAAATCCTGTATAAGAGTGATGTAATACAAGGTCAGAATGTAAAACCACAGGAGAATTATACACAGAAATCAGATAAGAGATATACAGCAATATCCATATAGCACACACAACTGTGATGGACAGTGTTTTACTGTTAGCAGACACAGCCATAATCTGAATCCTGGGAGTGGTAGTAGGCTGCATACAGAATTATACCCCACAACTCTACAGACATGTTCAAAATGTCCAGTATATTGGCCGATATCTGCTGCCTGTCACCCTGTCCCCCTGGGAAATCAGTGGGGTGATCCCAGATGTTAAGGCAGCAGACAGGAAATACAACTAATTGTCACACATCTATAAAAACAAACCTGTCACACTAGCAACTCCCCAAAATGTTATGAGAGTATTAGGCCAAGTATGTCTCATCTACACCCCTATGTTGTCAATCTGTGACCAGAGTGTGTACAGTAACAGAGTGAGATGTAAGTGCATAATACTAATGTGAAATATGGCACTTTATGTGGCAACATTCAGGTAGTGCTAACAAATATTGCTCCCACAGGTCCATCAGATATGAATACTGAGCCAAGAAATAAAAGCTTGGTACCCTGTTCTGGTACTGTTTACTCTGGTATTGTATGGCATTGTGAGCATTGCAGTTGCTCTGAATAATAAGGTATCACTGATCACTGTCACCCACACTGTGCTACATAATATAACTGTCTAGAAAATCCTGTATAAGGGTGTTGTAAGTCACTAAAGTTTGAAGAGGGCAATAGTCTACATATGTCCAAGTTCACCTGCATGTGGTCAAGACATGGCCAGAGTCTGTGCAAAAAGAGATGGACAGGTATGTGCATAACATCAATCTGAAATCTGGGAGTATGTGTAGAAACAGTTAGGTAGTGTTAACAAACAATTCCTCCACAGGAACACCAGGTAAGAGGTGTATACTGCAGGTAAAACCAGTCCACATATATAGTTGTCGACAGCCATATCATTGTCCAAACTAAGGCAACAGGGTAGTGTAGTAATACTTGTAAGGTACAGATAACAGCACTGACCAGGAATGTAATGTGAACTGCAGGAATATACTAGTTGTTAATTGACATCCCACCCCTTCCCACCATATCTCCCCACCTCAACTGGTATGTAATGACTCCACAGTAATGTTGGGACATATGTCCTATTGTTTGATAATTATTTAAATCTGTTTCTATGCATGTGCTATGTTGAAATACTCCAACATTGGTGGCATGGTGCCATCAATGTACCTGCATGCTGTTATTACCACTGTGGTCCCCCATATCTGGTGTCTGGGTTAATGGGAATATCTATGCATGCTGTTATACCTAATTCTGGAATGTGTTGACTATTACTAACCCACATATGGTGATAAACCATAGAAACCATAGCATGTATGGGAATGCATGTCCCAACGGACCCACTTGTCCCACCTCTGCTGGCCGTGGCACAGGGCACCAGCATGTCTGGGGCCCAACCTGGGACCACCTTGTCCATTGGTCCCACACCATCTTCAGGTGGAACCGCCTCAGGGTATGGGGCTCAGCCCCCCCTGGGAGTGGGTGTGGACAGGAACCTGCCACCCATCACCAGGTCCAGGTCGTGGTGTGTAGCGAGCTCCACAGGGAGGTCGGAGATCTTCTATGGCAGCTCGAGGTGTGCATGTCACGACTAGAGGGTCGGCCTGGCTCTCCGACTCAGCCCAAAGCACAGCCACCTTCAGGGCTGTGAAGGTGCAGTGGTGACTGCCCATGGGTGGGGACCTCAGTCCCACTGTTTCCACTAGGGGGCTCATGGGCTACTGATTTCCCAACTCCCCTCTCCATCAAGGTGTTTACTCCCCATATGTGTCATATACTGCCCCTGTATGCATCTTGTTTGTTTTATCTGTTAACTTATCCAACCTACCTCCCCAAATATACCTACTATCCCTCCCCAACATACCACTTTCACCTAAAAAAAAGGGCAATCTGTTCCTCAAAAAAATATTGCCCTATACATAGTTGTCCATTTTGCACACGTGTCCACTGGGCACATGTAATCTGGTCTAATTGGCATCACAACATATTATTGTTGCCCTCATCCCTCCCTCAGGGGGTTGAGTGTCCAAATCTGCCTCCAAATTCAGTGTATATGCACAGCTGTTGCTGCAGAAAAAAATGGGCAGCTATGGACCTTCCCTACACCCTCCTGCACACCCCTAACTATTTTCCCTACTGTCTTTACCTCTTTGTGCCCCTTTTTCACCACTTTCTTATCAACCCTTTTTTCTTTTC
The DNA here is from genome assembly GCF_019279795.1 of Protopterus annectens. Lineage (NCBI taxonomy): Eukaryota > Metazoa > Chordata > Ceratodontiformes > Protopteridae > Protopterus > Protopterus annectens. Next base: position 11,553,439 of record NC_056734.1, read on the forward strand.
TTTTAAAGAAATTAGCACAGGGGTAAGTGGGAGTGAGCACTTTTAAGCAGCAGTAAGTGGGTTTAAGCTTATTTGCATGGGGGTAAGCAATGCCTACACAGATTAAGCAATTTAGAAGCTAACTGAGTATAAGAAGCTGTAACCGAATGATAGCAGTGCTTACTTTCATGCAAACCCATGCAAACCCACTTACAACTGCTTAAAAGTATGTTAATCACTCTGTATCCAATGGCCCTTGTTCTGCCCAGCAACAAAATAAACAACCTTTGCAAGGCTTAAACACAGGACCCTGCACACCATAGCCAAAGTGATTTATCACTAAGCCATGTCAAATATACTATAATTAATCCAAAGCGAACAAAAACTTGAAAAAATGTATCTAGAAGCACAAGAGCAATCAAGCGGACAGTCGGCAATTAATAAAGAGGAATTTATTGATAACCGCTTTCAGCTGCGTAGTACCAGCCTTCATCAGACAAATTCAAATTACAAAAATACAGCTTTTATAAAATGTGCTAAAATAAGCAATTAATCAATTAAGATGTAAAAAACCCACCAAAAAAGCCAAAAGTACTACCTATCATATATAAAATTATTAAGCCTATGCATTTCAAATATTACAAATTAATTTAATTCATTACATAATAACATATGTTCATTATATATGTATAGTGTGCATATGTTAATGTGCTATTGTAATATATATATATATGTGTAAATGTACTATAAAAATAACTAAATATAAAATAAAATTGATTAATATATATAAATTACATTAAAACCATTTATCTATTGATAGCCAATTTGAAGATCAAAAATGTGCAACAGATTGTTTTCATTACTGTCGATGTAAAAGGACTTGTTTACTTGTATACCACAGCAGTTAGGATTAAGTTGGTTTGCTGATTTTTTTGCTAACATCATTCCAGCGCCTCAAGATGAATTGAATGTATTAATAGATTTACTTGAGTTGGTTTTAACAAATAACTACATTTACCATGATGGGCATTATTTTAAGCAAATCAAGGGAGTTGCAATGGGCTCTCCCATAGGTACATTGTATGCCAATGTAATCATGGCAATGTGGGAGCATACATTTATATTTCAATCGGAATTTAAGCAATATATTAATCTATATAGTCGGTTTTTGGACGATCTGTTTTTCATTTGGAATGGGCCATTAGAACAGATTGATCAGTTTATCTCATATATTAATGCTGCCACCGAGTTTTTGAATTTTACTCATCAAATATGAACAGATACTATTTCATATTTAGACATTTTGCTTTCAAAAGATATAATACACAATCAATTCAAAGCCAACATTTTTCGTAAAAAAAATATTCAAACAAATTTTTACATTTTAGTAGCAATCATCCACAACATGTTAAAAAAGCAGTCATAAAAGGACAGCTATTACGGGCAGCACGTATGGTTTCACAATTTGAAGAATTTTTTGCGGAATGCAATTTCATTATGAATATGTTTTCAAATAGGGGATATCCTAAACAATTTATTGAAGTCATATTCAATGAAGTTTTAAATAAAAGGAAAAAAGGTTTTTATATGGGCTAAAGTATTGCTTAAAAGTAACAAACAGGCTAATACACTCAAGTGTACCAGCCTTTGATAGCAATTTAGTCGAAAACAAAGCATTTACTGCATTTTTTCTGTCTGTTTGCAAAAAAAAAAAAAAAAAAAAAAAAAAAATATTTCTCCTTTCCTAAACTTTCCTAGCTAGTTGTTCCAGTGATCAGATTTTGCTGATCCCTGGGCTTTGTATTTGGTTTCTGTGTTCCTCCATTTTCTTGTGTGGCCAGAGGTAGTTTCTTTACTCACCAGTGGGAGTGGGGAGTACTGAGCTGCTTGTTTGTCCTCAGAGGAGTGGTTAGAAGCAGCAACTAGTAATTTGTCGGCCATTTTGGGTCATTTCCTGTTTTTTCCAGCCACCTGCTATAAAGCACGCGTTAGCGCGATTTAGCGCGGAGCTGCTACCGTTGCACACTAGGGCAGCGCCGGTTAATCAGATTTAAACTATTAGGGCTACCTAAAGTCCACTCTTCAAATTTTCCCTTAAAACTACCTTCCTCAAAGTATACTACTGTTCTATTTAGTGTATCCTACAACTATAAATTATCTCTACTTGACTCCCAAGTAGACTATTCTCTATCTGTATAGCGAAGCACTTGCTCCTACAGTACTTATCACCTCGATACAGCACTCTTGTTATAGAAAGTACCCCAAAAGCAAACCCCATTTCTCGGTCACCCACATCCCCCAGAACCTTTTCTTAAGTTTTTCTGTCTATTCCTTCTAGCATGTTGAGGGATCAGTTGCTAATGTCCTCTCCTGCTCAGCTGGTGAACCTGGGAATATTGAGGCAATGTTACAATTGCCTCATGTACACAGACAACCCTCTCCTCCTCCCACAAAACACAAATACATGCGAGAGATGCAACTATACGGCCAAACTGGAGGCTGAGCTCTCTCAACATAGGACTGGCATGACCAGACAGGAGGAGAAGGTAACCACACACACTATAGACCCAGTCTCACATAATACCATCACAACCTCAAATCATACACATAAACACACAAAGACATACTCGGAGGCTCTGATCAAAAATCTACCAAAACAGCAGAGGCCACCAAAGCAGACACCCAAACAACTACCACCTCAGAACACAACACCTGCAACACATAGACCACACAGTCAGAGTGTCAAGCAGTCACAGCCCTTAAGGCCAAACACAATGCCAGACACACTAGTCATTGGTGACTCCATAGTCAGACACACTGACGTCCCGCTCACCAGACTGAGTAAGGAGAAGGTCACAGTAAGCTGCCTGTCGGGTGCTAGAATCCGCCACATAACGCATGCACTCAGGTCTCTCAACAGCAGGTACAAGTACGACTCAATCATTGTCCACGCTGGTGTTAACGACCTGAGACGTACCTCCTTGGACTACATGAAAAGAGACATAGAGGAGCTCTCTGATTATGTAGCCCAAGCAGGTATGACCCTGACCTTGAGCAGTATCCTACCTTCACCAAGAATGATGCCACAATACAGAGATAAGATGATCAGCTTTAACAATTGGCTTAAACTCTGGTGTCATTCAAAGGGGATCCAATGTCTGTCTGCCTGGGATGACATGCTGGACAAGCCACGCTGCTTCAAGGGACGGCTTGCAGTTGTCACCCTGGGATTCCGGATTTTGGCAAAGGCTCTTGCCACCCCCATAGTGCCTTTTTAGGCAAGGCTCAAATTCTAAACCTACCACCCTAGAACAAAACAAAGAAAAAAAACTAAGGGTAATGCTGCTCAATGCCAGAAGTCTCAACCTCAAGATGCACGCACTGAGGCCCTTCTCAGTATGGAGAACATCGACGTCTGTGCTGTGACAGAAACCTGGTTCAAGGCTCCTGAGAGCACCCCAGCACTATCAGGTTTTACCTCATATCATGCGTTCCGGGCCCAAAACCCGGACAATACCAAGAAAGGAGGAGGGGTATCCATATTCATCAAGGACACCCACACCTCAAGATTGGTGGCATCGCACGATGCATCGGAAACCATCCAGGTGCAATTAACCATAGGCAAGATTGCTCTGCAATTTGTAGCATGTTACAGGCCACCCTCGCAAACTCAGGAACCTCATATGGCCTTCCTGAAAACACTGGAGGGGATAAATGTATCTCCAAACACCATCATACTAGGTGACTTCAACTACCCTAATATAGACTGGGAACACTACTCAAGCCCAAACACTCTAGCCCAAAAGTTCCTGGAATTCATAAACTCAAATGCCATGGAACAACTAGTCACCATCCCCACAAGAGGAGAAAACATACTTGATCTCATCATCACGAACATGGGAGCACAATGTTCAATGCCGGAAGTATACCCCTCACTGGTGAGATCTGATCACAAACTAATCTCGCTGGAGGTCCTCATCCCGCCCCCAGCCAAAATGAAAAAGACCACAGTAAAGAACTTCTCAAAAGCCGACTTCACACTTCTAAAGACTAGTGTGGTCTCCTTTAAGGCCCGTGAGCCGGCGGTTAACATTACTCAAACCGCTGAATCACTTACAAATGCCTTCTACCAGCACCTGCAGGGCTGCATGGATCAGGCAATCCCAAGCAAAACAAAGACTCTTTGTACCAAAGGCAAGCGTCCAGTCTGGTGGACCCCAGCCATAAACAAACTCTACAACAAAAGGAGAAAGCTACTACAAGATAGAGCAAAATACTTAAAAGGTAAGACACCGCTGATCACTATAAGTAAAAAGCTAAGAGCTCTCATAAAATCATCCAAAGCTAATTTTGAGAAAAAAATAGCTAAGGACTCTAAAGACAACCATAAGGCATTCTTTAGCTATGTCAGAAACCTAGGAGGAAACTCCCAGATATGCTCAGAATTAGTTCAAAATGATGTGAAGATTACTGATCCTACAGACATTGCCAACATACTGGCTGACAGGTTCAGTGCAAACTTCTCCCCTCCCCTAAAGGAGAGATATCTATACCAAATGATTGTAGCCCCCAAACATCTCTAACGCCCAGGTGAGAACTGCTCTCTCCAAGGCAAAGAACACAGCATCCATGGGACCTGATGGTGTCCCCGGCTGTGTGCTCCATGAACTCAATGAGGAATTAAACCCACAGTTAGGACAGCTGTTTAATCTTAGTCTCACCTCCGGATACGCCAGGAGTGGCGCAGCGACTGTGGTCCCACTCCACAAAGGCGGTGCCTCCACCGACCCTGGAAATTACCGTCCCATTAGCTTGACAAGCCTTATCTGCAAAGCCATGGAGAGGATCATAATGGATCTCATAAATAAAGACACAGGGAACTTGCAGACTTTGGATCCAACCCAGTTTGGCTTTGTCAAAGGCAGATCATGCCTTTTAAACTTGGTTGACTTTTTCGAAACAGTCACCAAGGCCATTGACGAGGAAAGGCAGTCCATACAGCCTACCTAGACCTGGCGAAGGCTTTTGATACAATACCTCACTCGGGTATCATTGAAAAACTCATCAACTTAAATGTAAACCCATACATTACAAGATGGGTTGCAAACTGGCTGAGTGACAGAACCCACAGGGTCAGAGTTGCTGGCGCCATGTCAGACTCAAAGCCTGTCACAAGTGGTGTCCCACAGGGCTCAGTCCTGGGCCCACTCTTGTTTGGCATCTACTTTTCTGAAGTACAAGCAAACACAGGAGGGTTATGGCTGACAAAGTTTGCAGATGACTGCAAACTGGGCCGTAGTTGAAAACACATCCAACACAGATATCCTTCAGAAGGGTCTCACAGAAATGGATAACTGGTGCCAGAGCCATGGCCTAAAGTTAAATGCCAAGAAATGCATAGTCATACCCTTCGGGAAAAATAAGGTTACCCCTAGCTACCATATAGGTGGCAATCCCTGAACACAGAAGAAGTTATTAGGGACCTGGGAACCCAGGTTGACAGTAGCCTTTCATTCGACACTCATATTGCTAAATTAGTTAGGAAGACCTTCTACATTGCCCACCTTATCATGAAGGGATTCACATCTAGATCAAGGGAAGTCATAGTCTCCCTATACTCATCACTCATCAGACCAATGATCGAGTACAATGCCCCATTCGGAATGTATCTGACCCGACACTTGCAGCAGCTGGAGAGGCCACAAAAGTTCCTCACCAAAAGGATAAAGGGTCTCAAAATCTGTCTTATGCTGCCCGACTGAAAGAACTCCAGTTATATTCAGTTGCTTACCGCATGCTCAGAGGTGACCTATGCCTGACATACAAGGCCATGTCAAACCCAGATTTGATGAACATGCTTCATCTCAAAAAATCTAGATCCCTCAGAGCCACAAGGGCGGGAGACTTAAACCTCGACACGGTTATTAATAGGACGTGCTGGAGGGATAGATTCATCACCCAAAGACTCCCTATGCTGTGGAACAAAATCCCGGTTTATGTGAGGCAGAGCACCTCGCTGGCCTTGTTCAAGAGGAATCTTGACCAATGGATGGGAGATCGCAGATACACCCCAGGGGTTACCTCAGTGTCACTGCTTGACAGAGGCACAGCAAAATAATGGGCATAGTTTCTCCAAACTAAAGGGGTGGCGTAAGCCACAAAACTATGGGCTAGGCTTATAAATGCCCTCGGGCAGATAGCCTAGTATGAACCTATGAACCTATGAACCTAAGAGATCGTAATAGCCTTAATGTGCAACAGTCTGAACAGTTGTGTATAGAACAACAGGTACCACTACTGAATGAATATGATTTGAATATCACTGAGAGTAATACAAGCAATATTAACAATAGTAGTGTAGCTTTCATCACAACTTTTACACAAGATTCTGAACAAATTAAAAATCTGGTCATGAAAAACTGGAACATTATTAAGAGGGATCCAGATTTAGTGACATTATTGGTGCACAACCAACTATTGTATATAAGAGAGACAAAAATTTAAAGGATTGGTGTAACGGAGCATCCAATGGGACAAATAGTACACCAGATAGAATGAGAAAGTACAATATGTGTAGTTATTGTTCAGATATATTGGAAATTGATGAAATAGTCATTAATGGTATTCTGATTAAAATAAAAGGTAGATACAATTGTAATACTTCGGGGGTAGTATATGTTGCAATTTGCTCATTTTGTTCAGCCTACTATATAGGGAAAACTGAACGTAAATTAAAGCAACAAATTTATGAGCATAATTATGATATTAGTAGACAATTACACTAAAACACTTTATATAGGCACATAGTTCTACACCCTGAGCATAAATTCAAGTTTATTATATTGGAACAAATTGCACTATCACCTAGAAAAGGCCCTTGGAAAACCATTTTAGAAGCTAAGGAATATTGGTGGCAAGTGTATTTAAATGCCACTCAAATTCCTGGTCTTAATGATTCTATTTCTATCACCAGTATTTTAAAATTAAAGGCTATCAATAGATAAATGGTTTTAATGAAATTTATATATATTAATCAATTTTATTTTATATTTAGTTATTTTTATAGTACATTTACACACACACATATATATATATATATATATATATATATATATATAGTACAATAGCACATTAACATATGCACACTATACATATATAATGAACATATGTTATTATGTAATGAATTAAATTAATTTGTAATATTTGAAATGCATAGGCTTAACAATTTTATATATGATAGGTAGTACTTTTGGCCTTTTTGGCGGGTTTTTTACATCTTAATTGATTAATTGCTTATTTTAGCACATTTTATAAAAGCTGTATTTTTGTAATTTGAATTTGTCTGATGAAGGCTGGTACTATGCAGCCGAAAGCGCTTATCAATAAATTCCTCTTTATTAATTGCCGACTGTCCGTTTTATTGCTCTTGTGCTTCTAGATACATTTTTTCATTTCAAATATAGATAACCCTGATGTTTTCACAAAGATATCATCCAGCCCAGTCTTTTAAAAGTACAGGAAATGTATTTAAACATGTAGATGTATGTGTGTATATATATTTATATCTAAATAGATATAACTTATCTATATATGTAGATATATATATGTAGATATATATATATATATATATATATATATATATATATATATATATATATACACACACATATATTCCAGTTCAGTAATTCCAATACAGATTGCATTTCAGTGAACTGTTGGAAAGCTGATAGACTTGATGTGCAGAGTTGGAATCTATTTCAAACTGATAAGTACATATTTTGCCATTTTAACTTGCACTGTGCTGTATTTATACACTTGCCTATTATTTATAGTGGTGCTGCATTGTTTCTGTTTCTGTCTCTTGTGTCTCCACTTTTTCTCCCACCCACCCAAACTGTTCTTGTCTTGGTGTTAATCCTGGTGACTTTGAAACTGCCTGCCCCTCTTCTAAGTTTGTATTTGGATACTCCTTCTGGGCCTATCTCATTTGCTCAGTCAACTGAGTGCAGTGAGATCATATTTTGATTTCAGGCACTCCTACTGTGTACAAAGAGAGCATTTGAGAAGGGCAATCCCTGTAGCCTCTTAATCCTGCTGTGTTCCCTCCCTCATAAAAAAAAAAAATATATATATATATATATATATATATATATATATATATATATATATATTCAGCTGCTCTTACTGTAACTGTCTTAGTTGCTGTTCTGCAGGCTATCTGTTCAGTTGTTCTTACTGTGCACTTATTACTGCTTGTTAGTAGCCTTCTAATTTAATGCCTTCTGCACTTGTTTTTTAGTCATTTGTTAATTGAATTGCATTTAATTAAACTGTATTTGCCGTAATATTGATATATGTGTGCTAGCCTGCACTGCATTTGAATTGTATTTACTGCTGTTTTAGCTGCTTTTCTGTAAAAAAAAAAAAAAAATCCTAGCTTGTTTCCTGCCTTTCCTGTAACTTATCTAGTCCAGATACAGACTTGCTGCATCCAGGTCTGTTTCTAAGCTCCTGAGCCCCCCAAACCTTTCTGTGTTGGAGGGAAACCTTCTAGCTTATCAGTGGGAGTGGTAAGCACTAGGTAGCCTATCTACTACAGGAGAAGAGGTTTCTGGCCCAGAAATTATAGTTTATTGTCCGTTTGGGAAGCTCTTCCATCTCTTTCAACCTTCTGATTCAAAAGCCTGTGCTTGTGCTTGTTTCCTGCCTTTCTTGTTAATAGTCTAGTCCAGGTACAGATTTGCTGTATCCAGGAATCTTTGTAAGCTTCTGAGCCCCCCCCCCCCAAGCCTTTCTGTGTTGGTGGGAAGCCTTCTAGCTTATCAGTGGGAGTGGTAAGTATCAGGTAGCCTATCTACCACGGGAAGAGTGGGTTTTGGCCCATAAATTGTAGTTTATTGTCTGTTTAGGCAGTTTTCCATCACTTTCAACTTGCTGGCTTAAAAGCCTGCATTTGCACTTGTTCCCAAACTTTTCTGTAACTAATCTAGTCCAGGTACAGATTTGCCATATCCAGGACTCTTTGTAAGCTTCGGTGCCCCCCCAAGCCTTTCTGTGTTGGAAGGAAGCCTTCTAGCTTATCAGTGGGAGTGATAAGCATTTGGTAGCCTATCTACCACAAGAGGAGTGGTTCCTGGCCCAGAAATTGTAGCTACTGGCCGTTTGGGCAGTTTTTCCCATCTCTTTCAACTTTCTGGTTTAAAAGCCGCACTTGCGCTTGTTTCCCACCTTTCCTGTTACTAGCCTAGTCCAGATACAGAGTTGCAGTATCCAGGACTGCTGGTAAGCTTTTGAGCCCCACAAGCCTTTCTGTGTTGGAGGGAAGCCTTCTAGCTTATGAGTGGGAGTGGTAAGCACTAGGTAGCCTATCTACCACAAGAGGAGTGGTTCTGGCCCAGAAATTGTAGTTTATTGGCCGTTTGGGCAGTGTTTTTTCCATCTCTCTCAACTTTCTGGTTTTAAAGCCCATGTTTGTGCTTGATCCCCACACCTTTCTCGTAACTAGTCTAGTCCAGGTACAGATTTGCTGTATCCAGGAGTGTTTGTAAGCTTCTGAGCCCCCCAAGCCTTTGTGGTGGAGTGCAGCCTTCTAGCTTATCAGTGGGAGTGGTAAGTACTAGGTAGCCTGTCTACCACAAGAGGAGTGGTTCTTAGCCCAGGAATTGTAGTTTATTGACCATTCGGGAAGTTGTCCATCTCTTTCAACTTTCTGGTTTAAAAGACCACATCTGCGCTTGTTTCCCATCTTTCCTGTAACTAACCAACTGGAAAGCACTAGAAAGCCTTAAACTGATATAAGCCTTCTAGCTTAAAAGAGAGACTTTGGAGTGATTGAGTATCAGTTTACTGTATTTTCTTGCTGTACTTAACTGTTTTCTGCCTAAACGCTGATTTTCCAGCACTTATTGTGATTTAAAAGCTTGTTTTTTTTACATATTGTACTTATTTGACTGCATGCACTTTTAAAAAGTTGTTTTTTGTTTAAATAAATTGTTTAACTGTTGTAGGCTACACACTAAAGTGTGATAGCCTTTTCTGATCGCTTGTAGTCGTTTAAATCTGTTTCAAGTGTACTTTTTACTGTTTTTGCCTTATCTTTTAAAAAAAATAAATAAATAAATTTCTTTTTTCCCACCTTTCTAAGCTAGTATAGTCCACTTTTCATGCTAGTGCTAAATTCAGGGCTGTTACAAGTTTCTGAGTTGCCCATACCTTACTTGTATAGAGGGAAGTTTCTCTGTTCACCTGTGAGAGGGGAACTTTGAGCAGCCATCTGTCCCTGGAGGAGTGGTTCCAGCCCAGAAGTTAGTAGTTTAAAAAATGTGTTGCATGGTTTTATGCATTGGGCAGCACCGGTTAGCTAGTGTTAAATTATTCCCGGCTCCACTAAGTCTCCTCTTCAGTTTTTCACTTGATACTAGTCTAACTCTCAACCTAAGCACTCAAAAAGCATCCTACAGTCCAGCACATGCTCAGTCCTAATAGCAAGCACTAATATACCCCGACACTTGACTGTCGAGCAGGGCAAGGCTCTTTATTCACCCCTCACCAACCAAGCGACTAAGCAGCTCACCCTACTATTCAGGCATGACCAAAGGGCAACTTCAGGTGTACTCTCCAGTCCAGCTGGTGAATCTGGGTATCCTGAGGCAATGTTACAACTGCCTCATGTACACAGACAGCCCGCTCCTCCTACCACAAAACACTAACATATGTGAGAGATGCAATTATACAGCCAAACTGCAGGCAAAGGTATCTCCACCCAAGACTGGAACAGGCAATCATGAGGAGAAGGTTAACACTTGCACCACACCTCCAGCCTCACATAGACCTACTAAACCAGCACTGGCAAAAAATACACATAAATACACAAAATCATACTTGGAGGCTCTAAATAAAACCCTGCAAAAGCATCAGAGAGCTCCAAAGCAGACACCCACAAAACCTGCACCTCCCATCACAAACCAGACAACACATAAAACACAAAATCAATGTGCCGCAAAATTACAGCCCTTAAGGCGAAATAACATACCTAACACACTAGTAATAGGTGACTCAATAGTCAGGCACACTGACGCCCCACTCACTAGGCTGGACAAGGAGAAGGTTACTGTTAGCTGCCTGTCAGGAGCCAGAATCCGCACACATAACACAAGCACTCAGGTCACTCCAGAACAAGTACAAATATGACTCTGTCATTGTTCATGTTGGTGTGAATGACCTGAGCCGTACCTCCCTGGACTACATGCAAAGAGACATAGAAGAGCTCTCTGATCATGTAGCCCAGGTGGGTATGACCATGACCCTGAGTAGCATCCTGCCCTCACCAAGAATGATACCTCAGTGTAAAGAAAAAATCATCAATTTCAAACATTGGCTAAGCTTCTGGTGTCATTCAAAGGGGATCCGGTGTCTGTCAGCCTGGGATGACATGCTCGACAAGCCGCAGACAGCTTGCACCTGTCACCCCTTGGCTTTTGAATACTGGCCAAGGCTCTTGCTGCCCCCATAGTGCCTTTTTTAGGCAGGGCTCAAAATTCAAACCCACCTCCGTAAACAGCACAAGTAAAAAATTGAGGGTTATGCTACTCAATGCCAGGATTTTAAATCTCAAAATGCATGCGCTCGAAGCACTCCTAAGTATGGAGAACATCGACATCTGTGCAGTAACTGAAACCTGATTCAGGGCTCCAGGGAGCACTCCAGCACTACTGGGCTACAACTCATACCACACATTTCGACCACAGAACACAGACTGAAACACAAAAGGAGGGGGTGTATCCATATTCATCAAGGATACCCACACCTCCAGGTTAGTGGCGCAGCATGATACCTCTGAGATCATCCATGTTTAACTAACATCGGGCAAATCTGCAATGCAAATTGTGGCCTGCTACAGATCACCCTCCATGACCCAGGACCACCACTCCGCCTTTTTGGAGACACTGGAAAATATGAAGGTCCTACCGAACACCCTGATCTTGGGAGATTTCAATTACCCTACCATTAACTAGGAAAGCTACTTGAGTACAAACTCCCAGGCTCAGCGCTTCCTGGAATTTATCAACTCAAATGCCCTGGATCAGCTGGTAAACCCCCCTACCAGAGGCCACAACATATTAGACCTGGTCATCACCAACATGGGCGACAGGTGCTCCTTACCGGAGGTCAACCTGTCACTGGTTAGATCAGACCATAAACTAATCACCCTGGATGCCCACACCCCACCACCACCACCCCCAACCAAAGAAATCACAGTGAAAAACTTTTCTAAAGCAAACTTCACCTTACTTAAGGCAGAGGTGGTAAGTTTCACAGCCCCCATGCTAAAGGATACCACTGCCCAAGATGCAGAATCCTTTACAATTGCACTCTATGAGCACTTACAAGGATGCCTGGATTATGCCATCCCTAGCAAAACCATGACTCACTCCCCTAAGAAAAGGAAACCAGTCTGGTGGATCCCTGCCATAAACAGGTTATACAACAAAAGGAGGAAACTAGTTCAGAAAAAAAGCAAATCCCAAGAAGGAAAGACATCCCTGATCAGTATCAGTAAGATACTAAGGTCCCTCATAAAATCATCCAAGGCTAACTTCGAAAGAAAAATAGCCAAGGATTCGAAAGATAACCTCAAAGCCTTCTTTAGCTATGTCAAGAATCTAAGTGGCAACTCACAGATATGCTCTGAGATGGTGCAAAATAGCACAAAATATACTGACCAACAGTAATCCAAGGAAGAAGAACGTGTGATACCAAACCAAATAGCGTAACACAATTTAATCACCGCTTTCGTCAAGAGACTTCTTCAGAATACATTTAAAATTCAAATCACCACTTAAATAGTCCATAAATAATTAATTAATTACTAACAATGATTCAATAAACATAATAAAAACAATCAAAGCTGTTAATTAAAAAATTATTTTGGAACAGTCTTATCTATACCTAATTTTGCATCCTTTAAAAGACATTTAATATTTATAGTGTCATTGAGCCCTGGATGTTTATCAGACTTCAATCTAATCTGCCATAAAGTTTCCCTTTGTTCAACATAGTTCTTAAAATCACCACCCCTTAAATCAGTTTTACAAACTTCTATAACTGAAAAAAACCCAGGCTGCGTCTTGCACGAACTACTGAGCAAACTAACCCCCACCTAAACATGCTGTTCAATCTCAGCCTCTCCACAGGCTATGTGCCCATAGAATGGTGTACAGCAATGGTTATTCTGCTCCACAAAGGAGGGGCCACAACTGACCCTTGTAACTATTGCCCCATAAGCCTGACTAGCCTGGTCTGCAAGGCTATGGAGCGTATCATCATGGAACTCATTAACAAAGACATTGGGAACTTCCAAACACTTGACCCAACCCAGTTCGGCTTTGTTAAGGGCAGATTATGCCTACTAAACCTAGTTAACTTCTTCGAGACAGTTACCAAGGCCATAGACAAGGGAAAGGTGGTTCACACAGCCTACCTTGATCTTGCCAAGGCGTTCGACACCATTCCTCACTTGGGTATTATAGAAAAACTCACCAGCCTGAACATAAACCCCCTACGTCACAAGATGGGTTGCCAACTGGCTTACAGACAGAACTCACACTGTAAGAATAGCGGGCTTCAGGTCTGACTCTAAATCAGTCTCAAGTGGTGTCCCGCAAGGCTCAGTTCTGGGACCCCTAGTGTTCGGCATATATTTCTCAGAAGTACAGGCAAACACAGGAGGACTATGGCTAACCAAGTTCGCCGATGACTGCAAACTGGGAGCCATAATTGACTCTCCGGCTGACACGGACATCCTCCAAAAAGGTCTTACTGAGACAGACACCTGGTGTCAAATGGCCTCAAGCTAAATGCAAAAAAATGTATAGTCATCCCGTTTGGAAAAAACAAAACACCGATGAATTACCACATAGGCAGCAGTCCCCTTAATACAGAAGAGGTAATAAGAGATCTGGGGACCCAGGTAGATAGTAATCTCTCCTTTGACAATCATATTGCCAAAGTAGTTAGGAAATCCTTCTATGTGGTCCATCTAATTACTAAGGGGTTCGCATCTAGAAATAAAGAGGTTATAGTGCCCCTCTACTCGTCACTCATCAGAGCCCTCATAGAGTACAATGCCCCATTTGGGATGTACCTCACAAGACACTTCCAACAGCTTGAAAGACCACAAAAGCACCTTACCAAGAGGATTACTGGCCTCAAACATATGTCCTATGCAGCCCGACTTGAAAAACCTCCGGCTGTACTCAGTGGCATATCACTTACTCAGAGGTGATCTCTGCATGACTTACAAAGCCATGTCCAACTCAGAATTGATGAACATGCTCCACCTAAAGAAATCCAAGTCACTGCGAGCCAAGCGCTCTAGTGAGCTAAACCTCACCACAACAATAAATAGAACATGCTGGAGGGACAGATTCCTGTCACAGAGACTCCCCATGCTTTGGAACAAAATTCCTAACTACATTAGGCAGAGCCCCTCACTAACACTCTTTAAGAGAAGCCTTGACGAATGGATGGGTAACAGAAAGTGCACCCCTGGGATCACTTCATTGGTTCTGCTTGACAGAGGCTCAGTTAATTAATCAATGGGGTGACGAAAGCCGACACAATCTGGCTAGGCTTATAAATGCCTTCGGGCAGATAGCCTAGTACCTACCTATGAACCTATGAACATATATATATATATATATATATATATATATATATATATATATATATATATATATATATACACATACAAATGCATACATCTATAGATATATGTCTACATCTATATATATGTATATATATATATATACAGCAATATATATATATATATATATATATATATATATATGTAAGCATAAATATATATTTATATAGGAATATACAGACATATATCTATAGATATAAAAGAGAACATAACAAAAACATATATGTCCACATGCACCATTAATGGGGGTGAGGGGGCCTAAACAACATACGTCTTGTACATATAAATATTCCCCCCACATCCAAACACGTCTGCCCTGCAATGCAATGCCAACTGTTGAAAAACCCATAACCAGGACCTGACACAACATGGGCACAAGATATTAACAGTACTCCATCCCACCTGTATGATGTCAGGCTGGTATCAGTAACATATCATGCAGTACAGTCTGGCCGCGATAGTAAATGTACAATGTGGAGGCAATCAACATTCCTAAGATACATATACACAGACACATATATGCTGATACACGTATATATATATATATAAATATATATATATATATATATATATATATATATATATATATATATATACATATATATAGATATATATATATATATATATATATATATATATACACACACACACACACACACACACATAGCTATATATGTAACTACACATACACAAACACAGATATGTATAGGAAGATACATATGTAGAAGGTGCACACAATACGGAACAGCCACTATGCCTACAGTTGTCACCTTACCAACTGGACACTGTATGAGCCACCCATACAAATGACAATTGTTGCCTGCAACATATACTGACAGAGAGGTCAAAGGATATAACACCACACACAGGTTTGCATACATGGGAAAGCATTATTTGTGTACTATTACAGTTGCATATGCCATGTCATGTAGCTGCTTAGACTCTGACATACATATAAACAGAGTAATGCAACTGTGAAACAGTTATATTAATACAGTAGTCTGGAAAGGTTTACAAATGTTGCTGTCCAGGCCGAGGCCTTCAAGTAGTTCAATAGTAAAGACAGACGGGGCCAAAGGATAACATTCAATCAGCAGTAAGTAATGCAGATGTGTAGTCCAGAAGCCTCTAACTGCAATATTTACACAATCCCTAGTGGGTAAAGACCTCAGTTGACACAATGAGATGTATCTGTTACATAACAAGGCATAACTGACAACATCACAATCACACTGACAAACAGAATAGTCTGTATGGCAGGAAGCAGTAGGCATGCATTTACCCAAGGTGAACTGCATGGTAATGTACATCCAGATACCTTAAGGCAGCTTACCCCTGATACCCCCACATGTTGTAACGGCCTGGGTTAGTTATGGTGCACCCCCCCATAGACTGAATAATACAAGACCATATACCGCTGTTACATACACTGGCCTCTGGAGTGCATAAGGCCACACATGTATCGTGTAGATGAAGCCCATACATATATGGAACCAACCTCACAATATGTGTGGGTGCCACAACAGCAGTGGATTGATGGCAGGAATGGCAGCATGACATACTCACAGTCCACTGCATAACAACCCCTGACAGCATATCATATTGACAAAGCCTGGTAGGTAGGTGGAGGACAGAGGCTGGAACACAGGCCCATATGTGAAATACTGTTGTCATAGACTAAGCAAGTTGCTGGTGTTACAATATAATCTGCAACATACCCTTAGTCAGGAATATGAAGTTAGAAACAGACATGGATGTAGCCATTTACTGATAGCACTCAACACACACACCGCCAGTGATATATCTGACAGAAGACCTGTGTGGTGGACAGACAAAACATAATAGGCACACCTCTGGCCATCAAGTGGATAGGCCCACAGTTGAGAGCTATGCAGACAGAGTGCATTCCAAGTTAAACTAGTATGTACACACAAACCCTTAATGCGGGTGCTATACAATGCATACAACAACACTGCTCACACTCTGTCTGCAGTTCTGGAACCTCCTACTAATATGTAGCTGGCCTGAGTGTGCAGGTTCTCTTGTAAGAGGTATTGCTACCTGCTGTCTGTAACACTGCTGCCCATGCACAGGAAGGATGTCCACCATAAAGGAAAGGTAAAGGGACCATGTACACATGCTGTAGGGATTCGTAGTAGTAGGTTGCCATGACAGTGGTAATTGGAAGTTCTACACAGCATGCTGCATGCAGGTAGCAAGTGGAGGACACTGATTGGTGCAGAGGCCATCACCTGAACATGTGTATCACCTACAAAATCCATGCTGCAATATATTCAAAGCAGCTCAATCCATTTACTGGATGGAGACAGAGAGAGAGAGAGTGATTGAAAGGCAAAAAAAAAAGAAACATCCAGCAAACTATCAAGAAGAGACATCATTCCCAGGACAGGTATGTGAAGTATATATGCATGTAACTGACTGTAGTACTTGGTCCATAATAATGGGATAGATGATGTGGAATGATTTATATGTGCCATCAGGTGTTGTTGTTGTAATGATGTTCAGCTGAAGAATTGCTAAGGACAGTAGAGCCTGTCCCTGTGGGTAGTGGGCCATACCCATCAACTGTGCAGAGCAGCACTGACTGATAAGATGTAAGCCATCATAGTGTGTGTTGTGTAATGGGAAGCATGTTTATTACTGTGGCCAATAGCTGGGGGTGGAAGTAATGCCATAATGATGGACACGTGGGTTCCACAGTCCACATCGTGCAGGATACTCAGGTTAACATGTATTGTAGCATGCAGGAATGCCATAGGTGTGTAATAGGGTTACCAACAATCTGGCCCTACAAATACCCCCCTAATGTCAGGCTGGTCCATATGTGGCACCTGTCTGTGTTGTATCAAGGCAGAACAGTGCAGCTGTGCAGGAAGGTGTTGTGTGATTGTGGACCTGATGTCTGAATGTACCCCATATATAGTTATGCATATGTGTGTGTGTGTGTGTGTGTGTGTGTGTGTGTGTGTGTATATATATATATATATATATATATATATATATATATATATATATATATATATATATACATGTATGTCCGCAAATATACAGATTCCCATGTGTAGACATATATATAAACACATATATACATCATATATATCTACACATATATAGATCTATACTTATATGCACATGTCTACATATATACAAACACACACGCAAACATATATGTATGTAAATACATGTCCCCTATATTACCACCACAGTGCTGCATGCTATGTGCAAGGGAACAGCACACATAGCAATACACACAGATATCTACAGCTGTCAGTGTGTGCAACATGGATGGGTATGTCAGATGTGAACCCCTTGTTGGACCACATTGCCCTTGTCTGTGAAGTATGGAATGGGAATATTTGGATGTATGGCAGGTATAGTTGTGGAGGTGATCAGGGTTGGTAGATATAGAGGACAGCCTACAGGGGTGGTATGTGACACATGTGGTGGGTAAACACCCTGAATGGTGTGTGTGGTCTGTGATGTGGACACCCCATGGGCCCCAATATGTACACAATGGGAACAAGCCCCCCACCCACTGCTACTCACAACAGCATTCCATGCCCTGAAGGTGCCTGGCTTGGAGGCTGAGCAGGAGGAGCATGTGGACCCTATGAATGTGTAATGGGTGCCTCAAGGTGATGTAACACATCCCACATATGTATGTGGAGCCCATTATGGAACAGACCCTGGACCTGACTTTGGGGGATAAGATCATATCTGTGTGTGCTCCCGGGGGGGGGGGGGGCAACATCTCCTGAGTTGGTTCCACCTGAAGGTATTGCTGGACCAGTACATGATGAGGCCCCAGGGTGGGTCCCACATGTGATGTGGTCTGGTAACATGGGCAGATGAGTTTGGAGAGGTGATTCTGCTGGCCAACAGTACATGAACATATGTGGGTAATAATAGTTTACACAATCCTGGAACATGTCCAACAACATGCATAGATATCCCCAATAACGCAGAATGTCAGATGTGCAGAAACCACATAGCAAGCAAACCATAGGCATATATGGAACCATAGTGGCCCTGACAATGGTATGCAGGTGAATAGTCTGTAAAAGGCCGGCAATGATAGTATTCACACAAGGAACATGGCTACAAACACATGGCACAAATTGTGGTACAATACAATATGTGCCCCACTGGTAGGTAAGCTGTAGCCATACCTAGTGAGTTGTGTGTACAGTTTGTTGTCATTGATATGGTGTGGGGGAGATAGTGATGTGTATTAAGAACTGTGGTAACCTTGCTGCATGACTTGCTCACACCTGTGTCCATCTTTATGTCTTTCAGGCAGGCAAAATGCCACATGGAAGGCTTCCGGCTTACTTAGCTGCTGAGAACGACATTGTGGTAAACCACCTAATCCAGCACTACCCTGTCTTGTTTGGCTGGGCCACCCATGATCAACAGGAGTTGACTCTGTGGAACAACCTAGTTCACAGGGTCAATGATGTCGGACTGCACAACTGCAGTTATGAGCAGGTCTAGCATCATTGTACTGACCTGCTTTGCAATGCCCATTAGCATGCTGCTGCAGTCAGGGGATCACCTCACAACAGGGGGGTCATGCCATCCATCCCCCTGGCACGTGTGGAGGAGCTCCAAGCCAGCCTTGTGGCACCTGCATGTCCACATAGTCAACAACTACCGGATATCATTGTGGAGGTGGGTGCTACCCACACACCAGCTGAGGAGCATGCAGGTAAGGCCACGGGGCACATCAGTAACCACTGCTGCATATAGTTTGTTGCTGCATAGTAGTGATAAACAGATGTGCATATGTGGTAGTATTGTGGGCATGCACTGTTGATATATTGTAATGTGCACCCACCCTGTAGCAATGCCACAGGTGTGGCCACTGACTTTACTTCTCTCACCCTCTTATGTAGGTCCCTCCGGTATACCACTAAGGCAGCAGCCTGTAGCTGTTGAGTATGGTTTATGTTGATGCTTGCCAATACACCAGGCATGTAATAGATATGTTATATTCCATGCACACATCTAACACACCTACCCAGAATGCATGCTGTGCATGTGTACGTATTGTTGCTGTTAAATGCACATCATCACAGTGGTGACCATGATGGGGTATTGGAAGGGTATGTCAGACACCTGCAAGATAACTAACATCCTGTCATTATGGAATGTGTCAACAGGGAGTAACATAATGGTGGGAGACATGGCCTACAGTAGGGACATGTTTGAAACATCACCCGTATACAGTGTAACACCAGTGTATATACCTGTAGGACAATGGCAACTGTTGCAGAGTTACACTATGGCATAACGTCTTACTGTGGTCCACATTATCAGCTGGGACTAGGCTGTAACATGTGGTGTTCAGTGTATGGGATACTGCAAACCGACACACATGTGCAGGCCTTACTTGTCAAGTATCTGCAAAAAGGCTGAAGTTGGGGGGGTGTCAGCATAACACACCAGTGCACTATATCAGGGATCCTAAGGAAGCTAAGAATGGCTGTATCTGCACATAGTCAGGTTCAGGAACTGTGGCAGATGTAAACCTACCCCCACAGCAATAGTGATGGCAGTGTGTGAACACCAAGGGATGTGCACATGAGTAGACCTTGCAATCATGCAGATTAGGGGGACATATGTAGGGCAGACTGAACATACACTGGCAAATGCAGATGGCCCATGTTAGTATACCCCTGCCAGGAGTAGTGACTGCTGTAGTACACATAACAATAGGTGCAAAAAAAGTCATGATGAGGATGTGCACACATTTGCCCACACGGAGTGTATGCATCGTGGTCAGCATCTGCACACTTAACACATTCCGTAGACACTGCATGTGAAAGTAAAGGATGCATGTCACATATAGGGCTCATGTACTTTTAATATATGTGGTGATGTGGTCCCATGGCAGATCAAGGAAGGGTATGTCATATCAATAAGGGTTTGTACACTCCCCATAGCCATGGTATGCTCTGATGGTTGTCAGTGTAATAGTAATGGATTTGTCATACATGGTCTGCTGATGTTGAGAGCTGTAAATCAGACATCAGGCATTCACAAATGACATCTGTCCACATGTCATCCCAGGTATGTGTTGCTGAAAAACATAGGGGCTGTGAGCATTAAAGCTGACATAACTGACACAGTACTACACATTCAGCAATGGGTTGTACACCTGTGAGGTGTGGTGCACCGTACATGGCAGGGTGCAGAACAGGTGCACAATAATACTGTGTACATGGGTTGCAGTGATATCCAGGATAAGGGGCATCACCTAGTAACACAGCACATGCATCAAACAGATGTATACCATTGCTAGCATGGATTTACTGTAGCTGCACTGCATGCTGTTGTGTACCATATGCTATGCATGTTGACAGATGGGTAATAGGAGGACTGTGTGTACTATCATTGGGCAACCTTACCTGTATGTGTGTGTGTGTGTGTGTGTGCATCATGGTGGGTGGTTAGTTTGTCTGTAGGGTCACTCTGGTGAAGTGGAGGGAGGTTGATGCATGTAGGATGCATGTGTGCATGTGTGTGTGTGTTTGTGTGGGTGTCCATGTATGCACATTTATCATTGTGGGGATGTTCATACAGCAGTACCTCCCTTTGGGATTGTGCAGTACATGGACATGGACTGCCACATGACACACCAGGAATACTTGTCATGTATGTAATCACAGGATAGCTGATAGTATAATAAGGTCTGTAGCATGGAACAGACATTGAGAGGGAAAGTAGACACCAGGTATACCCTTAATATCGCAATCAGCAGAAAGGCGACTGACAACCCACATATGCAGCACTACAGATGCATTGGGGAATTGCTAGTCAACACCATGGAGTGTATCCATATATTACAGTTGTCACATGATAAGCTGATTGAGCAGCATATCTTGCATGTACTAAGCAATACATACACATGACACTCCAGTGTGTGATATTATGGAGTGAACATAGTAGCCCCCACATATAGAGGCCATGCTCATGATGTCCGGACATACACATGGTGAACACTGAATGACAGCAGTGAGACCATGTCAAACCCCTCCACTCAGGTCAGGCAGGTAATGGAGTAACAGGCCTGGTGTTGTGATCACTTGTCTAGGTATTTAAAGGACTGATACGTTAATGAGTGGTATCAATGAGTGTATGTTATCAAGTGTGATGCAGGATGGGGAATGCATGGGAATATATGTGGGACTGTCTGTAATGTCACGGACAGGTAGGTATTAAGGTGGTGTGTGTGTGTGTGTGTGTGTGTGTATGTGTGTGTGTGTGTGTGTGTGTGTGTGTGTGTGTGTGTGTGTGTGTGTGTGTGTGTGTGTGTGTGTGTGTGTGTGTGTGTGTGTGTGTGTGTGTGTGTGTCTGTACTGTTATGCAATGCTGTATAGGTCTTAAAGGGCGTTTATTGTTTTCCCCCACAGGTGGCAAGGTGGGTCAGGGACCCTCCAGCATGCAATCTGATGTTGGTGTCCATAGACACTGAAGATGATGATAGTACCATTGAGGCACAGATGGGGTTGTCAGGGGCAGAAACAGTGCCATCATTTGACATCCCCCTTTTAGACACCCCAATCCCGCACACAGTTTCAGTGCCTATACATACCCCATCACCAGTGACCATAGCGGAGAGACAGTTGACATTTGATGGCAGTGCACAGGAAAGTGTGGCATCCATGCCTACAGTGTCTGGTTGCAGCAGGCATAGCTGGATGTCCAACAGGGCACCACATAAGCAAATATCCCAGTGTGCTTGTGGTAGGGCCACTGGTCATCATGCCCCTAGCAGATGCAACACAGCTGGTATCAGCAGGCGTGTGTTTCAGGCTGTCATGGCGGCGCAGGTATATATGGAACATTACACCAGACAGGGCCTGAGGCTGCAGAGGGTTGCTCTCACATCTGCAAGTGACAACTTCTGTGAACTGTCTGGTGTCATCGGTGCATTTACTGAGTTCATGGATAGACGGTCTGTTGAGATGATGGCCCTCATTGACTGTGGGTTGTCCATGCTTGAACGTATAGTCCTAGTGCGGCAACAGCAATGCCAACAGCTGGCAGTCAACGTTGGCATGCTACGACACCAAGGGGCTCCCATAGTCACAGTACCAGCCCCAGCACTGCGGGGGCAATGCTCACACCACACCACAGCAGGCCAAGAGCACGTGGTCCTGGCCAGTCCCAGAAGGGAACTGGTTCCAGCAGACAATTGTCATCATCAGGTGAGAGTAGCACATCGAGGCCTGTACCTGGACATGCCCATTGAAACTCTGGCAGGCACAGTCCACATATCCATGGCCCGAGGCAGTGAACTGCACACCCTGCCAGTTATGGTCTGCAGCTGTCCATAAACACCAGTGTAGGGCAGCCACATGGCAGAACTGTGTGCATGTATACCCACACACTATACAAGCACACCTAGGGCAATCCCATACCTACACACACCACATCACCACACCCAGTTCACCCCATTACATCCCTCACCCACACACATGGTGTCAAATGTATGGCCCACATTTGGCCTCTGGCAAACCAACAACACACCCTGTGCATATGATGATACCTGTGCCATATCCCTGTCATCCATACTATCGAATCAGGGACAGGCTACTATGGTTCTGACACAAATGGTGACCGTGCTACAGTGTACCACAGTACTGCAGTGTAACATGTTGTCAGGAGTAAAGTCTAATGCATATATGTCAGGTAGTGTAGCCGTCCAGCAATGATGCATTACAGCTGTTCACAACACTGGTTAATTGTGGTCTCTATAATGTTATCCATTTGTGTTGTAGGTGTACATGTGTCAGCATTAGGATGGTCTGCAGTCATATTCCACAATGGGGTATGGCACTGTGGTGATACCATGGCTGTAACATATCTGTGGTACAGTTGAACACATGTCAAGGCTTTGTATAACAGTTATTGCCTGTTGTACATGGACAGGTGACCCACTGGGACATGTACAATCTGTAACCTGATGTAGACCCATCCACATACACGCACACTCTTACTTGGCAACACTGGGACTAGACCCCTACCTAGGTATGTAGTGATACTGAAGTGTGTGGCTTTCATTGCACACACCTCACAGCGTTTAGGGTGTGCTGTGTTCCAGGTTACATATTACATGCAGAACATCCCCAGACATGTACAGTATGCTAATGGGGATGTAATGGGTGTTTATGGACAATACATAGTGTGACATACCTTCATATACACATTAACTGACACATAACAGGCAAACACAGATCTGAGAGACCTGGGCCTATCGCTGCTAACTAACTTGACTGTGTGTCCAATGTGTTACAGGTAGGCTGCACACAACACATGCATAACTGGCCTGGACTGTGGTATCAATTACCTGTATGGTTGATGTTGACAGTGGTAACCATAACATGGTACATGGGACATATTCAGTGCGTACCTTTGTGTAATGACAGTGTACACACCACCCACATCTCCCAGTGGATATTGTACTCCCTGAAACCCATGATGACAATCTGACATACCCACCATCACACATTAACCATGACTGCGATACAACCCATTGTATATCCCAACAGTGGTACTACAGGGATATGCATCTAATGCATATGCCACACACACATAGTAGGGTGTTACATTGTCATGCCTCACCTATGGGCAGCAACAACACTATCTGTACTACTGTGTGGCAATGGGTATTGTAATAGGAGTATGTGGCCTCAGAATGCTGTACCCTATAGATATATAGACTTGCACACATACACACACTTGCCAGAACTCATTGGGTATCCCATGCCTATCAACCCATTTGTACAACACTGTTGTGCTGGTACTGCAAGGCTCATGTAGCCGGTATGGAGAGGAGCTTAACAGGGTACATGTAATGTCCCACACAGCAGCAGCCACAACTATGGTAATGGGTGTTGCAGTGGTTGTGAAGGCCCTAATGGAATTCCCAAGTACAAGTGTGCTAACACACAGACACTGCTATTCTCAGTCATGCACATGCACATATGAGTCAGTACTGGGGTGCATCACTGCAGATGGTCATAGCTGTGTGCCTAGCTATTGTTCAAGGAGAGATGGGTTGTGTAGGAGATGTTTGTACAGTGGTATCCTGCCACCTGCCATGTGGCAACAGGTAATCTATCGACCGACACTACTGTGGTGATCCTCACGATGAGAGTGACATGCATCAGCCAATCCTTCAGGTGCCTTCTGCACATGGCCACTGAGGTGATAAAGTTGACATGTATGCAGCATGCATTCCAACACATGGTTACTGTCTTTGATGGAGAACTGTACCCAAGCATGTTCTGTTGACTATGGTAGTGTAGTGGAGGTACCCGTGGCATGTATTGTGTACAGGGTGTTATCTCCTATATGTGCCAGTTCTTACACAGCTGTGCAGACTTGTCAGTGTCAATCATGCTTAGGTTGCCTGTACATATCCCAGCTGGATACCTGCTATCTGCACATCTGTACATGGACTGACAGTCATCAGCTTGGCAAGTAGCTATGCAGTAGGATGAATGTGTTGACAGATAGATGTTTGACAACAATATGTATGCCATAACTACATGTCAGAAGCCCTCACTAACATGTGCTGTTCAGATGGTAGTCTACAGTTACATTCCACGTCAGATCATTAAATCTCTATAATACCTCCATCACTTTTTAAATCCTTTCTTCTTCATAGCTTTCTCTATTTTCCTAACCACTCATACCACGCTCTCTTTGCTCCAACATGCTCTCCTCAAGTTATCGCACCCTCCAGTCCCCTAGCCTCTTCTTTTTGTTCCTACTTCCCTTATACTATGCTACCTCATATTCCACCTATGCTTGTCCATTACCACCTACAACAACAACTACCATAAAAACCCACCTTCTTCCTCACTCTTACTCCCATTTCCACTCTATCTCCTCTTCTCTCATTCAGCCCAACCCTCTGCACCTATTCCACCCTAAACTCTTCTCCTCTTAAGTCAAGACACTGTCACCTGCTCCAATCTACAATCTACCAAAATTCATGCCTGGCAGACCAATATGGCTAAAGGATATCTCCTTCAACAACCTAGTCCAAGCTGGTAATATTCATCCTAACACTGGTCCTGCATCCTTTATTAACAACACTCATCCCTTACCCTCTTCCTCCTATCTCAACACCATAAAGATTTTTACAATTAATGCACAAAGTCTAAACAACAAAGTACACCAATTTCAAGCTTGGTTAAGCCATAATCAACCAGATATCTTAGCCATCTCTGAAACCTGGCTCAAGCCCTTTATCTCCGACTCTGAGATTCTGCCCCCAGGATTTCATTGTCTCAGAAATGACCTACTAAATAAAAAAGGTGGAGGCACTGCCCTAGTCTACTCCACCTTCTTACCTTAATTCCCTTCCAAATGCCAGTTCCTCAATTCCAGAACACTGAACTAACTGCTGGAATTCTAAAACTAAATAAACATAAAAATATCTGCATCATTGCCCTATATATCTCACCTGGTAACAATATCTCTGCACTCGAAAATATTCTCCTATGGGGGTCTACTGAAACTAACTATGAAACTTATATCGTTGGTGATGTGAATATTGACTGGAATAAAATCAATTGGCCCTCTCCCTCCCTATCCATTAACCTCTATAACTTCACTCAAATAATCCTCTCTATCACTCGTCCTAACAAAATAAACCCTCCCGGATCCACTATAGATCGGATCCTAGTCTCAGATCCAAATAAAATAACCAATTCTGGCACAATCCCTGATGCCTTTAGTGACCACCTCCCAGCCTTCACGCATCACTCAACTAGTTCCTCCCCACACCAGCATCAATACATTCAAACTTGTAACCTCAGTAGCTTCAACCCAACTACTTTCTTAAATACTTTCAAACAAAAGAACTGGCGAATTCTAAACATCCTTCCTCTTGACAAGGCTATAGAATACTTCAACTCCGTCTTCCTTGATACTTTAAGCTCACTAGCCCCACTAAGAAACAAAAGGATAAAAACTAAAACTGCTCCTTGGCTATACAAAGAGACAAAACAATCTATGCACTATAAGAGACAAACTATGGAAGCTTTACCAAAACAATAGACTGGCCAATACCTTGCTCCAATATAAACAGCCCTGCAACCGTGCAAAATGACTAATCACCAAAGACAAAATAATCCTACTATATTAAACTTCAGTCCAATAACAACAAAAACCCCCAAAAATATGGAACTCAATAAACTCACTCCTCAATCCAGTCTCCAAAAATAATCCCTGTCCTGACCCAAGTAAATCTGACCTCAAACTAGGCTCTGAATTTAACTCATTTTTCATAGACACTATTACTACCCTCACCAAGACATTTCCCAATAATAACCCAACTGCTCTACACTCTTCCCCTTCTAACTCACCTCATCTGTTTGCACTCAAACCCATCTCCACTAACTTTATAAAAAAACTTTTGTCCAAACCTAAACCTTGCTCTAACACTCCCGACAATATTCCTTCTTCCTTCCTAAAATGTGCTGCTGATGGCATTGCTCTCCCAATCAGCATCATTATCAACCGATCCATAAAATAATCATATGTCCCCAAACTCTGGCGCTCAGCTTATATTCTTCCTCTTCATAAAGGAGGCAAAAATACCAGCATCTCAAACTTTTGCCCCATTGCTTTGCTCTCACCAATCTCCAAAATCCTATAAAAATGCATCCACCTCCAACTTATGCCTTGCCTGACCCAAAACAATCTTCGCACTCCTACCCAGCATGGCTTCCGTCCAGGCCATAGCACAATAACCAGTCTACTCTCTTTCCTAGAAACTGTCAATCAAGCTCGAGATTCAGGACACTTAGTTTCTACTGTTTTACTCGATCTGTCTAAAGCCTTTGATACTGTTTCCCACAAGCACCTTCTCTGTCATCTCTCAAACCTTAATCTCTCACATAATGCTTTATCATGGTTCTCCAGGTATATATCAGACAGATCACAGGCAGTCAAATGGAAGAACTCCATCTCTTCCTTCCTACCTACCCCAACTGGCATACCACAGGGCTCCATCCTTTGGCCAATGCTTTTTAACATCTTCATCAATAACTTTCACACTGCTATTCCTGATTGTAAAATCATTCAATATGCAGACAATTCAACTTTAGTCTGCTTGGCCTCAAACTTCTCTGAATTGCTGACTAAAACCCAAACTGCCTTCTCAACAACTGAAAACTGGATGCACCAAAACCACCTATCTCTCAATGCAAATAAATCAAATATTCTACTTTTCCCTCTCACAAAGACCGTCTCCTATGATAAAAGCAACTTCAAAGTCTATAGTCAAACCAACTCACCTATAGAAGTAGTCCCCTCTGCCAAACTACTTGGCATTACTGTAGATGAACACCTCAAGTTTGACATTCATATTCAACAAAATATTAAGAAAACCCACCAAAAGATAGGTATGCTGTATAGGAATAATCGCTTTCTCTCCAACTCTACCAAGCAAACTTTGGCCTCGACTTATCTTCTTCCTTCTTTATTATACAGAGCCCCTCTCCTAACTAACCTGTCCTCCTCTATCACCTCTAAGCTAGAAAACTGCTACAAAAAAATTCTAAATTTACCTCTAAATCTAAAAATACCACCCATCACTGCCTAACCCTACAATCCCTGAATTGGCTTAAACTCCCCAAACTACCTAGACTATCTCCAACTCACTACTGCACATAGAATCATATTTCACCTCACAAAATGTCCCACTCTAAGTAACATCCTTCCCCCTTATACACCCAACAGAGCTCTCAGATTTGAAAATCAGAACTTAATTACTATCCATAAACCTAAACGTCCTGCTAGCCATCTTCTCCTATCTTTCTCACAAGGCAAAAAATAGAATTCCCTTCCCTCCACACTAAGAACCATACCAAACCCAGTAAACTTCAAAACTCAACTATTCAAACACCTGTCCACTAAATGGAAATGTACCTGCCTTCACCCACCCTAATCCAAGGGGGTTCTCGCTCTGGTTCCCAAGCTCTACATCTCTCATAGTTATCTTCCTATGAGCCTATCTAAGCTCTCAACAATTTCTATAGCTTCTCTCTAAGCTCTCAACAACTCCTACAGCTAGCCTCACACAGCCCAATCTTGTAAATATTGTAAATAGCATTCTACAGTTGATGTGTGTATGCAAAGTGTATTTACATTTTCTTAAAAGGTTTGTATGTAAACTGTTTCCACATCTAACACATATCTGTTTTCTTCAAATTAAACTGTAGATCTCTACCTTCAAGCTTAATGACTTTAACTATGCATGATACTGAATGCATTTATGAGTAACTATTCTACATAATATTACCTTTAATATTAACTATCAGTTGTATCTAAATTGTATAATGCATCTTGTTTCTTTTCTCCCCGGGCCTCCACTGAAAATGGATCAATTCAGCTCGTGGACTTCACCGGTAATCAAACTGCAAATAAATAAAAATAAATAAAAATTACTCAGTAGGGGTTATATACTGTGACACAGCTCACACACCAGGGATACAACAGGGAGGACTCAGAGTCCAGCTATGCCTGCAGGTGTGCCTGTTGTAAGTACTACATTTAGCACTCTAATCTTGCCTGGGTAAGCACTGTCAGCAGTAGTACCACCATGATACACTACATGCCAGTGTGACAGCACATACCTTGGGCTACTACCTCTGTAAGTAACACATTCACATGGATAACAGTGCTTTACAGGCCTCATATATGTCTGTGTCCCAGACATGACACTCAGACCCCTTGCTACTGTAATGACAGCACATAGGTGCATGTATTGTACATAGTATTACATACACTTATTACAGATGTCATTACCCTGCTATGTTATCAGACTGGGTGGTGTGAACTGGTTACCAGGGCTAAGCCATGCTTAGTAGGTATCAACATTGTTGCAATATAACAGCTAAGCAGATTTGCGCACTGGTAAGTGAAGCCTACACTGTGTAAGTGCCCGTATGTTTAACCATAACTTAGCACTACTTAGCTTTGTGCAAACACACTTAAAGCTGCTCAGAACTGCCTTAACCACTCTGTATCCGACAGCCCTTGTTTTGGCCAGCAACAAAATGAACAGCCCTTGCAGGTCTTGAACCCAGGACCCTGTACACTATAGTCACAACACTTGACCACCATGCCATGACCACTGTGAAGACAGTGGTTGTTTTTCCAATATATCTGTCAATACACATATTGATCAGTATTGAACAATTGCCTTTACTTCCACAATTATGTAGTACTTGCTATTAATATAACTGTTGGATCACATATGTTGTTTTATCATAATGTGCACAAAGCAGATACATACGGTGAGATACATCTGGGAGGGTATACACAACCATGAAGTTTACACATGACAGGAATATGGATATATACATATAATTGGTTGATATATGTCTACATACACATGTATAGTCATACATATGTCTCTATACACATCTGTATAGTGCAACATATATATGGCCATGTGTACATCTCTTCGTATGTGTATATATTTCATCATATATATATATATATATATATATATATATATATATATTAAGAACTGAACTTCGTGACAATAAAAGCATTCAAAAAAATTGTAAATCACACCAACAACTCTTGTAGAACTTTAGCGCTTTTGTCTTATTTATTATCAAGACTTCTTCAGAAAGACATGTTTCATAAGTATGAGCAACCATTTTCACTTCCTTTATATACATTAGTTCTAGCAGGCCATTTAAATTAACAACAGTTCCTTTCCAATAGTAAAGTGTGAACAGGCAGGGTGCTGTGTGCATTTTCATTAACATTACAATCGCAGTTACATAAGGTAAATTAGTCAGACAGTAATAGACTTGTGGTGCCGTGTGCATACTAAAAAGGATTGTGTGCAAAAAGGGATCGTGTGCAAAAAAGGGGATTGTGTGCAAAAAGGGACTGTGTGCAAAAAGGGATTGTGTGCAAAAAAAAAAAAAAAAAAAAAATATTTTTATGGGGGAACCGGGAAGGATGACAGTCATGCTGTGATGATTCTAATATAAACACGTAACTTATCAGGTGGCATACCCACACATTACTCTACACACACACACCGATACCAAAGCATAGTAGGACTCTCTACCTGACTCCTCCACCTTCCTCCGTTCCCTTCTTTACTTACCTTTGGAGGCAGACTCATAAGTTACGTGTTTATATTAGAATCATCACAGCATGACTGTCATCCTTCCCGGTTCCCCCATAAAAATTTTTTTTTTTTTTTCACACAATCCCTTTTTGCACACAGTCCCTTTTTGCACACAATCCCCTTTTTTGCACACAATCCCTTTTTGCACACAATCCCTTTTAGTATGCACACGGCACCACAAGGCTATTACTGTCTGACTAATCTACCTTATGTAACAGCGATTGTAATGTTAATGAAAATGCACACAGCACCCTGCTTGTTCACACTTTACAGGCTTAAAAACCTCAGCTTTGGCCGGCTAACAACTTGCTATATTCAACTGGACGTATAAGAGAATTTAAGTACCTTTATCTGCTTTTTTTTTCAAAAAATACAGTATTTAAATTGATTTTAACTGTGTGGAAAGAATATTTAGCTGAACTGGAAGTTTTCACTCTGCTCTTCAGTGTGGAAGAAATATTAGCTGAACTGGTAGTTAGTCAGTGTTTGCTGAATTTTGTTATTTGCTAGTAATTACAGGTGTGGGGGTAGTCACATTCTTTGATTTCCTGTCCTTGCCTATTTAAGTGGTACAGTGTGAAATATTTTCTGCTTAAAACCTCAGCTTTCGCCGGCTAACAACTTGCTATATTCAACTGGACGTGTAAGAGAATTTAAATACCTTTATCTGCTTTTTTTTTCAAAAAATACAGTATTTAAATTGATTTTAACTGTGTGGAAAGAATATTTAGCTGAACTGGAAGTTTTCACTCTGCTCTTCAGTGTGGAAGAAATATTAGCTGAACTGGTAGTTAGTCAGTGTTTGCTGAATTTTGTTATTTGCTAGTAATTACAGGTGTGGGGTAGTCACATTCTTTGATTTCCTGTCCTTGCCTATTTAAGTGGTACAGTGTGAAATATTTTCTGCTTAAAACCTCAGCTTTGGCCGGCTAACAACTTGCTATATTCAACTGGACGTATAAGAGAAGTTATATTCCTTGATCTGCTTTTTTTTCAAAAAATACAGTATTTAAATTGATTTTAACTGTGTGGAAAGAATATTTAGCTGAACTGGAAGTTTTCACTCTGCTCTTCAGTGTGGAAGAAATATTAGCTGAACTGGTAGTTAGTCAGTGTTTGCTGAATTTTGTTATTTGCTAGTAATTACAGGTGTGGGGGTAGTCACATTCTTTGATTTCCTGTCCTTGCCTATTTAAGTGGTACAGTGTGAAATATTTTCTGCTTAAAAACCTCAGCTTTGGCTGGCTAACAACTTGCTATATTCAACTGGACGTATAAGAGAATTTAAGTACCTTTATCTGCTTTTTTAAAAAAATACAGTATTTAAATTGATTTTAACTGTGTGGAAAGAATATTTAGCTGTACTGGAAGTTTTCACTCTGCTCTTCAGTGTGGAAGAAATATTAGCTGAACTGGTAGTTAGTCAGTGTTTGCTGAATTTTGTTATTTGCTAGTAATTACAGGTGTGGGGGTAGTCACATTCTTTGATTTCCTGTCCTTGCCTATTTAAGTGGTACAGTGTGAAATATTTTCTGCTTAAAAACCTCAGCTTTGGCCGACTAACAACTTGCTATATTCAACTGGACGTATAAGAGAATTTAAGTACCTTTATCTGCTTTTTTTTTTCAAAAAAAAATACAGTATTTAAATTGATTTTAACTGTGTGGAAAGAATATTTAGCTGAACTGGAAGTTTTCACTCTGCTCTTCAGTGTGGAAGAAATATTAGCTGAACTGGTAGTTAGTCAGTGTTTGCTGAATTTTGTTATTTGCTAGTAATTACAGGTGTGGGGGTAGTCACATTCTTTGATTTCCTGTCCTTGCCTATTTAAGTGGTACAGTGTGAAATATTTTCTGCTTAAAAACCTCAGCTTTGGCCGACTAACAACTTGCTATATTCAACTGGACGTATAAGAGAATTTAAGTACCTTTATCTGTTTTTTTTTCAAAAAAATACAGTATTTAAATTGATTTTAACTGTGTGGAAAGAATATTTAGCTGAACTGGAAGTTTTCACTCTGCTCTTCAGTTTGTCCCACCCACCCTCCCTGTTTTTGTTTTGGTGTTAATCTTAGTGGCCTTGCAGCTGCCCGCCCCTCTTGTAAATTTGTGTTTGGATACTCCTTCTGGGCCCATCTCATTTGCTCACTCAACTGAGTGCAGTGAGATCATATTCTGATTTCAGGCACTCCTACTGTGTACAAAGAGAGCATCTGGGAAACAGAAAAAAAATTAAGCTTGTTTCCTGCCTTTCCTGTTAAGTGGTATAGACTATTTGTAGGCTTTTGAGCCCCCAAGCCCTTCTGTGTTGGAGGGAAGCCTTCTAGCTTAGTTTTTTTTCCTATAACTAGCCAGTTTTCTAGTTTCAGCACTCAAATCTGTTTCTTTGATCTCAGCACTTGTTCAGAAAAAAAAAAAAAAAAAATTAATCTGCTTTTACTGTACTTGTGTTTCTACCTACTTTTTTTTTACTTTTGCATTATCTTAAAAGTACTCAATTGTATTTATTACTGTTTGGTGTAACTCATTCTAAGCCTTCTGCTTTAAACACTTGGGCTGCGGACCAGTTGTTTTGCACTGAGAGGGTTTGTGGTCTGCACTGTAGTGGCAGAACAGGTAGCTTACATCCTTCTAGGTTGGGAACTGCTGATTGAGGGCTCAGTGTCTGTTACTCTAAAAGTGTATTAATTCTGGTTTAAGCACTTAGGCTTTCAGGCCAGTTATTTTACATTAAGAGGGTTCGTGGTCTGCACTCTTGTGGGAGGAGAGGCTGGACTCTGCCCTTCTGAGCTGGGAATTTCTGATTGAAGGCTTATAGTGCATGCATATCTGAACTGCTTCTTACTGAAGTTGGTGCGCCTTGTTTGCTGTGGCATAGACTAGATTCGGGCCTGCTGGATCTAGCTTTGTTTGTGTAACTTGAGCACTAATCCAGGCATTCTCTAAAGTATTCAATTGTATTTATTACTGCTTGGTAGTAACTTGATTAAAGTTTAGCTGTCATTCTAAGTCTTTTGGATTAAGCACTTGGGCTTCAGACCAGTTGTTTTACATTAGGAAGGTTTGTGGCATGCACTGTGGTGGCAGGACAGGTAGCTTTCATCCTTCTAAGTTGGGAACTGCTGATTGAGAGCCCAGTGTCTGTTATTCTTAAAGTGTATTAGTTCTGGTTTAGGCACTTGGGCTTCAGGCCAGTTATTTTACATTAAGAAGGTTTGTGATCTGCACTCTTGTGGGAGAAGAG
The DNA here is from genome assembly GCF_019279795.1 of Protopterus annectens. NCBI lineage: Eukaryota > Metazoa > Chordata > Ceratodontiformes > Protopteridae > Protopterus > Protopterus annectens. The sequence goes on from NC_056734.1 coordinate 11,587,566, forward strand.
GCTGGACTCTGCCCTTCTGAGCTGGGAATTTCTGGTTAAAGGTTTATAGTGCCTGAATATTTGAACTGTATCTTACTGAAATTGGTACACCTTGTTTGCTGTAGCATAGACTAGATCCAGGCCTGCTGAATATAGCTTTGTTTATATGCTTGTTGTTTGTTTGCTTGTTATTTCCCTGGAATGCTAATTCCACCTAATAAGCGGCTTCTCAGCGCTTCTGTGGCTCACTAGTGATATCTGCATTGCTTACTGTACTTATTTCCTTGTTTCACTTGAAAGAAAGTTACTGTTTGTCGTTTTTGCATTTAAGTTACCTGTAACACATTGCACTTAAGTTACCTGGCACTTGCTCACTAAAGCAATTAGATAAGTCAGCACTGAAAATTAAAAGCACTACACCCTCACTCCCCACTGGCCCTGGTTTTCAATTATTAAGGAATTCCCAATATTATTCTAGCATGTCCAAAGGTCAGTTGTCAATCTCCTCTCGGTCCAGCTGGTGAATCTGGGAATCTTGAGGCAATGTTACAACTGCCTCATGTACACAGACAACCCTTTCCTCCTCCCAACAAATTCCAACACATGTGAGAGATGCAACCATATAGCCAAACTGGAGGCTAAGCTCTCTCAACTCAGTACTGGCATAACCAGTCAGGAGGAGAAGGAAACCATACTCACTACAATTCCAGTCTCACATAGACCTACCACGACAGCAAACCAAACACATAATCACACAAAACATACTGGAGGCTCTAAATAAAGATCTGCCAAAGCAGCAGAGACCTCCAAAGCAGACACCCAAGCAGCCGCTACCCCAAAACAAAACACGTGCAACACATATCTCACAAAGCCAGTGTGCCAAACAGTCACAGCCCTTAAGACTAAACAACACACCTGATACACTTGTAATAGGTGACTCTATCGTCAGGCACACTGACGTCCCGCTCACCAGGCTGAACAAGGAGAGGGTCACGGTGAGCAGCCTGTCGGGTGCTAGGATCCGCCACATAACACAAGCACTCAGGTCACTCCAAGGCAAGTACAAATATGACTCAGTCATTGTCCATGCTGGTGTGAATGACCTGAGACACCTCCCTGGACTACATGAAAAGAGACATAAAGGAGCTCTCTGAGCATGTAGCCCAGGCCGGTATGACCCTGACCTTGAGTAGCATCTTACCCTCACCAAGAATGATGCCACAATATGAAGACAAGATGATCAATTTCAACAATTGGCTTAAGTACTGTTGTCATTCAAAGGGGATCCAATGCCTGTCAGCTTGGGATGATATGCTCGACAAGCCACGATGCTTCGCTAGGGACGGCTTGCACCTGTCACCCCTGGGCTTTTGGATATTGGCAAAGGCTCTTGCTACCCCCATAGTGCCTTTTTTAGGCAAGGCTCAAAAGACAAACCCACCTCCATAGGTATCACAAGGGATAAGAAACTAAGAGTAATGCTACTCAATGCCAGAAGTCTAAACATCAAGATGCACGCACTCAAAACTCTCCTTAGCATGGAGAACATCGATATCTGTGCAGTAACAGAAACCTGCTTCAGGGCTCCCGAGAGCACCCCAGCACTACCAGGTTATACCTCATACCATGCTTTTCAGCCCCAAAACTTGGACCGAACCACAAAAGGAGGAGGAGTATTGATATTCATCAAAGATACCCACACCTCCAGGTTGGTGGCAAAGCACGACGCATCAGAGACTATCCATGTGCAACTAACAGTGGGTAAAACTGCCTTCCAGGTTATAGCCTGCTACAGACCACCCTCCCAAACCCAGGAGCCCCACTCAGCCTTCCTGAGAACACTGGAAAATATGAAGGTCTCTCCAAACACCATTATATTGGGCGACTTCAACTACCCAAACATAGACTGGGAGCATTACTCTAGCTCCAACACCCTAGCCCAAAGGTTCCTAGAATTTATAAACTCAAATGCTATGGAACAACTTGTTACCACTCCCACAAGAGGGGAAAACATACTGGACCTGATCATCACCAACATGGGGACTCTATGCTCCAGACCAGAAGTGTATCCCTCACTGGTAAGATCAGACCATAAACTAATCTCACTGGGTATTCACATCCCGACCCCACCCCCTGCCCAGAAAACCACAGTGAAAAACTTCTCTAAAGCAAATTTTACCCTCTTCAAAACTGAGGTGGAATCCTTCAAAGCCCCCGGGCCTGTGGAAAATACAGCCCAGACCGCAGAATCCTTTATAAACGCATTCTATGAACACCTTCAGGAATGCATGGATCATGCGATCCCAAATAAAATCAAGACCCAATCCTCCAAAGGCAGACGTCCTGTCTGGTGGACCCCAGCCATAAACAAACTATACAATAGAAGGAGGAAGCTACTAAATGATAAAGCAAAATCCCAAAAAGGGAAGGCATCACTGATCAGTATTAGCAAAAACTACGGGCACACATAAAATTGTCTAAGGCCAGCTTCGAGAGAAAATTGCACAGGACACTAAGGATAATCACAAGGCTTTCTTTAGTTATGTTAGGAACCTGGGTGGTAATTCCCAGATATGCTCAGAATTAGTCCAAAATGACAAAAATACACCGAACCCACAGACATTGCCAACATCCTAGCTGACAGGTTCAGCAAACTTCTCCCCTCCCACCAAAAGGGCAAATATCTATCCCAGCAGAGTGCTGCCCCTGACATCTCAGATGCTCAGGTAAGAGCCGCCTCTCCAAAGCAAAAACACAGCATCAATGGGACCAGATGGTGTCCCGGCTGCGCCTACATGAACTCAAAGAAGAGCTAAACCCAAACATAAAACTACTGTTCAGTCTCAGCCTTACTACAGGATATGTGCCCAAAGAGTGGCGTACAGCAACAGTGGTCCCTCTCCATAAAGGTGGTGCCTCAACGGATCCTGGAAACTATCGCCCCATAAGCCTGACTAGCTTGGTCTGCAAAGCTATGGAAAGGATCATCATGGACCTCATAAATAAAGATATTGGGGACCTACAAACACTGGATCCTACCCAGTTCGGCTTTGTTAAGGGCAGATCCTGCCTCTTAAACCTGGTTGATTTCTTTGAAACAGTCACCAAGGCCATTGATGAGGGGAAGGTGGTCCACACAGCCTACCTGGACCTCGCAAAAGTCTTCAATATAATACCCCACTCGGGCATTATAGATAAGCTCACCAGCTTAAATATAAACCCCTATGTCACTAGATGGATTGCAAACTGGCTCAAGGACAGAACCCACATGGTTAGAATTGCTGGAGCCATGTCAGACTCCAAACCAGTTACAAGTGGTGTCCCACAAGGCTCAGTCCTGGGACCTCTCTTGTTCGGTATATATTTCTCGGAGGTACAGGCCAACACGGAAGGACTGTGGCTGACCAAGTTCGCAGATGACTGCAAACTGGGTGCCATAATCGACTCTCCAGCTGACACAAGCATCCTCCAAAAGGGCCTCATAGAAACAGACAACTGGTGCCAGAGCCATGGCCTCAAGCTAAATGCCAAAAGTGTATAGTCATCCCCTTTGGCAAAAACAAAGTGCCCACAAATTACCACATAGGTGGAAATCCATTAAGTACAGAAGAAGTAATTAGGGAGCTGGGGACCCAAGTTGATAGCAATCTCTCATTTGACAACCACGTGGCCAAAGTGGTTAGAAAACATTTTATATAGCCCACCTAATCATGAAGGGATTCACATCTAGATCAGCGGAGGTCATCGTGCCTCTTTACTCATCCCTCATCAGGCCCATAATTGAGTACAATGCCCTTTTGGGATGTACCTTACCAGACACCTGCAGCAACTGGAAAGACCCCAAAAGTACCTCACCAAGAGGATCAAAGGGCTCAAACAGATGCCATATGCTGCCCGGTTAAAGAAACTCCAGCTCTACTCAGTGGCATACCGCCTGTTCAGAGGAGATCTGTGCCTGACGTATAAAGCCATGTCCAACCCGGAATTAATGGACATGCTGCACCTCAGAAAATCCAAATCCCATCGAGCTACGCGCTCGAGAGACTTGAACCTCAGCACTGAAATAAATAGGACATGCTGGACGGACAGATTCATAACCCAGAGGCTCCCTTCACTCTGGAATAAAATCCCAGTCCAGGTTAGGCAGAGTCCCTCATTGACTCTCTTCAAGAGGAATCTTGATGAGTGGATGGGAGATCGTAGGTTTACCCCTGGTATCACTTCTGTGTCACTGTTAGATGTTGGATTATACAGGCACAGTATACTAACCTCGAAAAAGGGCATAGCAAAATAAATTTAAAATGGGTGGCGAAAGCCAAACACATTCTGGCTAGGCTTATAAATGCCCTAGGGCAGATAGCCTAGTATGAACCTATGAACCTATGAACCTATGAACTATTGGAAAGGAACTGTTGTTAATTTAAATGGCCTGCTAGAACTAATGTATATAAAGGAAGTGAAAATGGTTGCTCATACTTATGAAACATGTCTTTCTGAAGAAGTCTTGATAATAAATAAGACCTAAAGCTAAAGTTCTACAAGAGTTGTTGGTGTGATTTACTATTTTTTTGAATGCTTTTATTGTCATGAAGTTCAGTTCTTAGTTAAAATTTCTTCTCTTCGTTCAATTTTTTTGAGTGCAGTTAATTTTAGTTGTATATATATATATATATATATATATATATATATATATATATATATATATAGATATGTCTATATAGATATATGTATATATAGTTATATATGTATGCACATTCTATGTGTACAGATATGCCTATTTATGTAGATATATATGTAGATATCTATAACTATATGGCCATACATATCTATTCTGATATACCTATTACTGTCAATATATATGTAGATAGCCATACGTATATGTGCATATATATCATTATCTGTATATGTGTAGACATATATTGCTGTGTATATGTATATATCTGAGTGTTTATATGTATATATATATATATATATATATATATATATATATATATGTGTGTGTGTGTACATATGCATATCCATCTATGTATGTCAATATGTATATGTGTATATATCTATACAGATATATGGATAATTATCTATGCATATATGTTCACCATATGTCCAGAAAATGGAGTGGGATCCTACCTCAGCCCCAATAGTCCCAACCTCTTAGTGCAAGGGGATGTCAGGTATGTATTGCAGGTATATATGTAGACTATTTCTACTGTAATAGGGGTTGTCTTCACAGACATGTTGTGTGTGGGAGGTCACATCTGCTTTTAAACATGAGCATCATTGGCTACTGACAGACATCCTAAGGACATCATAATACAGTACCACTGCTAGCACAGTATTGATCCTGTGGACTACAGCAGAGATATGGCCAAGAAATGTGGACAGTCTGACACACTCTGGTCAGTCCAGAGGTATACACAGAACCCCTTAGTGCAAGACATGTGGACCAAGCCTGACAATGTGGATGTTAGCCATGTAGATGGGTATATCACGTAAATACTGGTATACATTTTCCCCCATAGGTTATGCATTCAGTCTGTCCTGACACATAATAACAGCTGGTAGAGATGTGACATGGTCACATACTACCCACTATTTAGTGGCATACATCTGTACAACATCCCAGTGCTTTGTCTGACATACATGACTGTTATGGTGGCCTGGCAACAGTACATCTGGCAAGTATCTGGACATACCATCACACTGGGTAAGTACACTAAGCTGCTAGGATTGTAACAAAGCACTGTGCAGGCTACAAGCAGACTGCCACAACACTGGCCTACATTTCTTATGGGGGAATAAACATGTACCTGCATATATAGCAGGCTCTACAGGCATGTCACAGTACAGAGCAACAGACACCTGTGTGAAAGTACATAACCACAACCAATGTGAACACAGCGACAACCACATATGGTAAGCTAGCGTAATATTACAGTATATGGACTATTTGATCAACATCATCTTCATATGTGCCACTCACACACTAACTCTTCATATACTGGGCCACTACACAATGTGGTCCGATGCCTGTCTGTGGTATGGAATATGTGTGTGTGTTTGGCTCTACAAATATGTAAGCCAATAGGGTAACATACACTGGAGCAGCATGTAACATCAGATAGAACAGGACCAAGAACAATGACATCTACCACAGTCTGTACACAGGCCAAGGTACATATTCAAAATACACACACTGTCAACAATCACCATAAGTACACAAACCTCAGTACTGTACACATGACCAGAGAATGTCCAGGTTATGTCCACAAATATGACCCCTACTATACATAACATGTGTAGCAGTCTGATATCTCACTAGCTTATTATCAGATATGATGTCATTAAAGTATGGTGTACAGAACATATGCACCTCTTACTGCATGATATATGTACAAAGGTTGACAGAGTTGTGGCTGGAGGCACAAACACAGGGACAATATTGACCTGTTGCTGTGATAACCTCATCCATTTACTGTCATAACAGGGTTTGTTGTGACATATGTCCTATGAGGGATATGAAGTCAGTAACTCTCATGGCTTTCACCATGTACTGACAGCAATCCTCACACTATGTTTCTGCAGTTCACAGATAGGTGCTCTGTGAGAAACACAAGAAACAAAAGGCACCACACACTGTCCAGTCAACAGATGACCCTACAGATGGGGGTTTCCTCAGAAACATAGCACTTTCATGACAGGTATTAAAACTTGTAGACCAGCCATATCCACACACACGCTGTTAAACCAACATAACTCCAAATGCAGAATAGCAACACTTACATTCTGTATTCATGGCAGGTACACCCCCTCCTGTGTGTTGGCCTGTTTCCACAGTGTATGTTGTTAGAGGTAAATCTCCAATCCATCTGTGATGCTGTTTGCAAAATACCAGATCTAGGTCCTGCTCACAGTGAATGAAAAGGCCCAACACCAACATGATGTTCCTAGATATTGAAGTGTGTTTCCATGCAATTGGCTATGGGAATGTTACCACAGCTGTTCCACATGCAATCAGCTAGAGGAGGGCTGCAATTCATGCAGAGGCCATCAGCTAATCATGAACATCACTTACAAAACACATGCTGCTGCCTAAGCAAAGCAGGTGTAGTTCTCCACAGCCAGCAGAGAGGGAGTAAGAGAGGCAGACAGTGACAAAGTAAGTCAGGGAGGGGGTGGGAGAGTAAAACCTAAGCAGGTTTGTGTCATACCCCTACCAGGTACAGGGTGTCAAACCCCTAATTGACTATGTATTGCTATCACGTCTATGCAGCTATTGGATGTGCCACATAGCTTACATGTTGAGGAGCTCTCCAAACATATATGTGATGGTGAGTGACATCTGCAACAGTGATATGGTAGAGATACGGTAGGTGTAGGACACTTGCCTGTCTGCATGAACAGGTGTCAGTGTCAACACAGCCACACTCTCTCAAAGACTCACACACATTGACATACTTGGCAGGGTCAGGAATACACTATCTCACTAGTTAGTTTGCCTCAGTACAGTACTGTGCAGGTATCACATGCACCACAAGGGTTACCCAGAAATTATATGGGCAAAGGGTATGTGGAGGTGTCTGACATCAGACAGCTTGCTTCAGTATGTCAATGGGGGTTGTAGTGAGTGTGAATGTGGTCAAAAGCATCATACACCAGACAAACAGACACAGGGTGCCAGTACTGACATGCATGCGTGCATTGCTTCAAGGGTGTGTAGTGGTTGACTGTGCCAGAAGGCTATACAAGGCTAGGTGAAGGATGTACCTTGGCATCAGGCCACATGACAATGGTCTGCAGTGTGGCTCAGGGGTGAAGTGTTGGGATTGGCCCACACAGGTGGGTATTGTATTCACCATCCAGTCACCTGGGTAACTACTGTGTGTGGCCATTGTTGTTCAATGCTTTCCATGTATGTGTTCTTTAGTCCATGACATGGATGCTGTCTGGAATGTGCACACATCCCACATGCATGTACAGTGACATGTGGAACTGTACCTGGGTTGTCTGGCCCATGTTGTGTACAAAGATTGTTATAATCAGATGTGCTTGTCCTGGCCTCATGTGCTGGGAACAGGTAACTGACAGCAGGTTGTCCCTGCACCTACACTGATAACATGATACAAGTATTCCCTGGTGTCAGTGGCATCTGTCCATACAGGGCATGTGTATAAGACATGTTATGTCCTTTGTGGATCACATTTGTTGGCACCACAGGTGTTGCAGGAATCCAGTGGGGAGCATAGTGAAGGCACACTGTCTACATGTATGTGGGTATTGTACTGATGGACAGGGTGCTATGCCGTCCCTCATCCACTGCAATCACACCATGGTTACTATCTGTGGGCAATATGCAGGGTACTGCCAACATAGCAGTTGTTGCCTAGGCAAGTGTATTTGTGTATGAGACATGGATTGAGAGTGTTCTTTGTGTAATACAAGAGTTTCTAACTTTGTTTGCCAGGCCTTGATGTCACCTGTAGGGGTATGGATTGCCACCCCAGCCTCTCAGCTATTTCACATCTGTTATCATTGTAAGGTGGACATTGTGATGTATAATAGGGCCACCATATAAGAAATTTGCAAAACCCGCTCCACAATGCGTCCAGTTGTTGCACACACACAGCCACCTCCACACAGGATACGAATGACAAACACAGACACACACACCATGTCTGGGATTAGAACTCCTATTTATCTAGTTTAATACACTACAGCATTATGCAGTCATAGGACACACCACGGATATTACGGGAGTACGTCTTCCCCAAAGGTGTATTTCACAGTGACTGACATCAGCAGGCTTGCCAAATTAGGGAATTTGAATTGTAGTGAGTGTGACTAGCCGAAAAAGCATTGCTCCCTACACAGAAACATCTACACTTACCATGTATGAGAATAGAACCCCTACCAAAGTTCTCTATCACACTACAGCATTACGCTGTTACAGGACACATCACAACGATTACTGGGCTATGTCTTTCCCAAAGGTTTATTTCACAGTGAATGACTTCAGCAGCCTTGCCAAAGTAGGGTATTTGTATTGTAGTGAGTGTGTCTAGCCTAAAAAGCATTGCTCCATACACAGAGACACACGACACTCACAAGCTTGCCATGTTTGGGATTAGGACTCCTACCTAATAGTTTATCACACTGCACCATGACACAGTTATAGGATGCACCACAGAGATTACTGGGCTATGCTTTTCCCAAAGGTGTATTTCACAGTGAATGACTTCAGCAGCCATGCCAAAGTAGGGCCTTTGTGTTGTAGTGAGTGTGTCTAGCCTATAAAGCATTGCTCCCTACACAAACAGTTGCCATGTCTGGGGTTAAAACTCCTACTTATCTAGTTATCTAGTTTAGCACACCATAGCATTACACAGTTATAGGACACACCACAGAGATCACTGGGCTACATTTTTCCTAAAGGTGTATTTTACAATGAATGACATCAGCAGCCTTGCCAAAGTAGAGCATATGAAATGTAGTGAGTGTGACTAGCCTAAAAAGCATTGCTGCCTACACAGACATAGAAACACACAGACACAAACATCCACACTTGCCATGTGTGGAAATAGAACCCCTACCAAAGTACTATATCACACTAAAGCATTATACTGTTATGGGATGCACCACAAAGATTACTGGGTTATTTCTTTCCCAAAGGTGTAGTTCACAGTGAATGACTTCAGCAGCCTTTCCAAAGTAGGGCCTTTGAATTGTAATGAGTGTGACTAGCCTAAAAAGCATTGCTCCCTACACAGACAGAGACACACAAACACACCCAGTCACCATGTCTGGGATAAGAACTCCTATCTAACTAGTTTATTACACTACAACATTATGCTGTTATAGGACACACCACAGAGATTACTGGGGTACACCTTTCCCAAAGGTGTATTTCACAGTGAATGACATCAATAGCCTTGCCAAAGTAGGGCATTTGAATTGCAGAGAGTGTGACTAGCCTAAAACGCATTTCTCCTTACACAGACAGAGAGAGAGAGAGAGACACACACACACACACACACACACACACACACACACACACACACACACACACACACACACACACACACACACACACACACACACACACACACACACACACACACACACATGCACACACAAAGTTGCCATGTCTGGGATTATAACTCCTAACTAGTTTATCATACTACAGCATTACGCTATTTTAGGACACACCACAGAGATTAATGGGCTACATCATTCTCAAAGATGTATTTCAAAGTGGATGACATCAGCAGGCTTGTCATAATAGGGCTATGGGGTGGGCAGTGTGTGTGCATTGGCCATAACCCATTCATATAGAGGTTGACACACCACATGCAGGCACATGCAGGGTTGTATTCCTCAGGTACGTGTATACAGCTGCTAGATGACCACTTCCTTTTACAGTCATGTTGCACAGCTAGCACTTGCACCACATAGTCTGTAATGCTGATGGATACCAGTGGTTACTTTCTATAGTGAGTGACATTTACACATCATGTGGTTGTAGCCATTTGGCTTTGTGCTGGGTGGGACAGGCCTCATGATGGATGGCTCTTGGCAGACTGGTTGGATTAAACCTTTGTTGGATGGAGAATCAATTACCCCTGACAACACTCATATACACTCATATACATGCCCCTGATGAGATGACTACACCTGTTGACAACATACACTGAAATGTAGCACACCTTATTTATTAGATGCTGGACGATTAAGGAATATACTCACTAAGAACTGGTGTTTACTAACTGAAGATGCTTCAGTCAGAAAGAAGTTGTCTGATGGCCCCAGCATGATATTCAGATGTGGCCTTAATCTGAAGAATTTAATAGAAAACACTAATGTTTATCACAGTGCCAGATGTGGTATGTTCAAATGTGGGTGCTGTAGAAGTTGCCATCTTATAAAGGTGTCAAATAGGTTTTGTATTTCTGACACCATTTATTATCTGAAAGGCAGATTTAATTGAGAAAGTGTTGGGGTTGTCTGCATCACCTTATGCCAATACTGTGTTGCATTTTATATTGGTAAGACTTAGATACATCTTAAGGAGAGAATTTATAAACACCAATACAATATTGGCAGCCGTAATGGCAACAATGCTTTGGCTAGACATATCATGGAACATGAGGGTCACTCCTTTGAATACATGGTTATTGAGCAGGTAACAAAACACAAGAGCGGTGGCCCATGGCAGTTACTTTCAGAAAGTAAAGAATTGTATTGGCAGTTGAAACTTAATGCTTCTGCCTATCTAGGTCTCAATGAGTATGGCTCTTTGAAGTGTATTTTAAAGTTAAAAGCACTTCAAAGATGAATATGTTTTGTTTGGGAGGCGTTATTTTACAATTGGTGTATATAAACTATTCTTGTTTAATATTATAGCTTTATTCATAGTAGTATTGTATAAACAACATATTTTTAGTTATATTTTTTATAAGTATGGTATTGTTTATGATGTCATTGCTGATGTCATTTCCTTTTGGAATTTTTTTAAATTGAATGTTTAACTGTTGTCCTGTGTCTGAAGAAAATGGATTACTTGTTCAACAAAAGTGCTTACATAAACTTTCACATATTACCACCATATATTTACAATGTCTTACTACTAGCATGTGTTATACTGGTGGGAATTGTCTTTGCCACTGCAGTTGTGAAGACTTGGCCCTGTCATCGGCAGTAGTGAGTAATGGCCACCAGGTCAAACCTCAACATGCATACATACTGACCACTCTCACACAGTATGAAACAGACACCAAACCAACACACACACATACCCACATATTGTACAACTGGTACAATCTATCCTGTTACCTTGGCCACCTCTGGGCATCTGTGCTCCACTGGTATTATACCTACACATACATGTTACTACATTTCTACATAGGAGTGGGGGGGGGCACACCTGATTGTTACTACATGTCTACATAGGATTGGGGGGGCACACCTGCTTGTTACTACATGTGTACATCGGATTGGGGGGGCACACCAGACCATTTCTACTTTTCTACATAGGATTGTGGGGGGGCACACCTGACTGTTACTACATGTCTACATAGGATATGGGGTGGGGCACACCTGACTATTTCTACATTGCTACACGGGAGTGGGGGGGCACACCTGACTGTTACTACATGTCTGCATAGGTTTGGGGGGGCACACCTAACTGTTTCTACATTGCTACACAGGATTGGGGGGCACACCTGCTTGTTACTACATTTCTACGTAGAATTGGGGGGGTCATACCTGACTGTTACTACATGTCTACATGGGATATGGAGGGGGTACACCTGACTGTTTCTACATTGCTACACAGGATTGTGGGGGGGCACACCTGACTGTTACTACATTTCTACATAGGATTGGCGGGGGCACACCTGACTGTTACTACATGTCTACATAGGATATGGGAGGGCACACCTGACTGTTTCTACATTTCTACATAGGATTGTGGGGGCACACCTGACTGTTACAACATGTCTACATAGGATTGAGGGGGGCACACCTGACTGTTACTACATGTCTACATAGGATATGGGGGGCTCACTTGACTGTTTCTACATTGCTACACAGGATTGGGGAGACACACCCGACACTTGTACACATTTGCTATGACTGAACTGGTATGTCAGGTACTCCATTTCATTCTGTTTTCTAATCTATCATGCTGAATAGAGGCATATCAGTGTACTACAGGTCTTAGGTTTGATTGACCTACATATTAGTTTCTGACTTCCTATCCTTCAGAACTAATATCCCACTGCCTGACCTGATGTAGTCTGTCTGTGTAGGCCTGGGGGGAGGTTACCTATAATAGGCATCATTCAGAGGCCTTAGCACAGCCTTTGTTTGTGTTTGTCTACACCTGTCCTGCTGGCTGAGACTGTTGTTGGGTATGTGAACCTCCCTGACTGACATGTGTGTGTCATATGGACCCACGTGTGGCCCAGCACATTTCCTGCAGTGGTTTTGTTACTATGTGTAGTACTGACTACTATGGTGACACCAGTATTTGTTACAGATCTCATGCTGCCACTATAGGTGTCTGCAATCTGCTGGCATCTCATTCAGCCACCTGATTCCTTTGCATGCTCACATCCATACCATAGATACAGGTAACAACACATACTACTTCATTCGACAATTGGTAAGGTGAGTGACTTACCTTGTGGGTGGGCCAGTATTGAGGAAGGTGCTGGAGGGCTGCCTATGTTGGCTGCACATAGTATACACCCTACACATGGTTGAGCATAGGTACTGTCATGCTTGGCATCTCTTTTACTGTATGTGAGAGTCAGACAGAGGTGTCATTCCCTGGGTCCCTCCTGTGTCAGTGTATGTGCTATGCGTTGTTCTTTGCCAAGTCCAGGGCATACTGGGCACACCTCCTTCTGCCTACTGGGGTAGGCTCAGGTTGCTCCTCCTCCGAGTCACTCTGTGCCTGTGCAGGCCTTGGCAATGGTGGGGGGCTGTGTGGCCCTGCCCTGTGCTGTTTCTGCTGCAGCTGTTTCCACAGGATCATATTGTGTAGCATGGCACATATGATGACAATTTAACTACATGTAGCTGGTGAGTACTGCAAGGCTCCACCAGATGTGTCTAGGCACTGGAACCATAACTTGAGCATCCCAAACACACACTCTATTATAATTCTGGTCTGTGCATGTGCCTCATTATGGAGTTCTTGTTCAGATGTGTGTGCATTTCTGATGGGTGTCATCAGCCACGGCTCCAGTGCGTAACCAGCATCCCCCACTAGGTGATTGTAAGGGATGTCCCCACTGGCAAATCTTGGGTACAGCTGCCTCAGATGCCAGATGTGGGAATCGTGATAGCTTCCAGGGCAGCCAACACACACATTCATTATTATGCCCTGGGCATCGCACATGACCTGACAGTTGAAGGAGGGGAGTCCCTTGCGGTTGATGTAGACCCTACCCACTCACCAGGTTGTGCTTTGATGCATATGTGCGTGCAGTCTATAGCACCCACTACCTCAGGGTATTCTGCAATTTGGTGGAAGAGATGCATATTGCTGGCCAATGCCTCATGGGTGTTGGGGAAATATACGTGCTTATCAGCATGTGCTGACATGGCATCCAGGAACTGGTGGAGTACCCTGGATGCTGATGCCTGTGAGATCCCCATGATATGCCCAGTTGGCCTTTGGAAGGTACCTGTAGCTAGTATTTTTAGGCCTACACATACCTTGGTATCCACTGGGATGGGTTCCCCTCTGTTAATTCTGTTTGTGAGGCGGGGCCAGCACAGCTCTACAGTTTGCTGTAGGAGGTCCCTGTCCACCCTATAGCGCTCCAGTATCTCCATCTCATGTAGCCCCTGGTAGGTTACCCTGGGTCTTTACACTACTTTCCATCTCCTCACTGTGGGTTGGTCAACAGCATTCTCATCCTAGCCACCCTCAGCTTCTTCCACATGTTGTTGTATGATAGCTATTAAAGCCCCTATCATTTTGTTGTTTTTGTTTGTTACAATTCCCCAACTTGTATACACCGGTGGTATAGAGTATGTGGGAAAACCAGAGGGAAAGGTGTTTTCATTGTTTATAGTAGTGTTCTGGGCTGGGCTGCTGCCTGTGTAATTGGCTGATTCTGATACATTTCACCTGCCAGCTATGCTAGTTCTCCCTGATTACCTTCCTACTGTAGTTTTCCCTTCCCATTACCTTCCTGTTTAAGCCTGGGGCATGCCACACAAACACAGTGCTCAAATGTGCATAGAGCTGCTATTTCCTGGTTTACTTTTTTTTTTCCCTTTACACCCACTTAGGCAATGTAAAGAGTGTTAGGCTACCTCAGCCAGACCCCCTTGCTTAGCTCTGCTAAGCTAAGGGCAAACCCGAGCCACAGGGCTCCAATCCGCTTACAGTATGCTTGACACACTCCCCTATGATGTCAGATAACTCCTAGGCTTGCAACAAGCTATTCCTGCTCTTACACTGTTGGGTGCTGACTAGCATGCAGGGGAAATCTGGGATTCAGTATCCTTTCCCTCATTTGCATAGGATTGCCTACTGATGCATAGTTACAGGTCACACACTGAGCCCTCCCCTTTAGCAATCACTATTCACTGGCCATGTTGTCTTCTGCCTGCCATTGAGTATAATGACAAAATAGTGATTTTCATTAGAATGATTATTTTAGTTTTTTTTTTCTTATTTTTCACCCTATCCCATTTGCGTGCCGCTGCCCTACATTTAAACAGTCGAAATTGGCTAAAAAAAAATAAAAGTTTATTTTTAAGTTAATGCTTCAAAGGTCGATCTAGCAGAAAAGGCTTCAATGAAACCCTGTCATTCAAGCCATGTCCTCTGTCAGCCTGTAACCTAATTATCCACTCCCCCTCCTCTTTTTCTGTATAATTACCTATGTTACCTAATCTTTCTGTGGCATATATAAATTCTAAAACCAAAAACTTAAAACTATGTGTTGTATCATTTCATAAGCACTAACTTTCAGTGGCACAAACACACTTTTTTAGAAGTAATTGAATAAATTTTCTCCAGCGGTATATCAGCATAACTATATATGAAGCATATGATATATAACATCTTGCCAAGTTATTAATGTTTTTATGCCATTAATTACAAGTTTCAGGAATTACACTATGTGTATGTGTGAATAAGCACACATATACACACACACACACACACACACACACACACACATATATATATATATATATATATATATATATATATATATATATATATATATATAGTTATATATATATATATATATATATATATATATATATATATATGTTATTGTTGGATTTTAAAGGTGTTTTTTATGTCTTTTCATATGTTTTTTCATATGCTGCTCTATATTTATATATTTTTATATATATATGTTCATATTTTTGGGGTTGGTTATGCATAGCATTAGTTTCATAGAAAATCTTTTAAGAGTGCCTATCATGTGATTTCTACTAGCGTTTTCTTTGGCGTTTGCTAAAAAGAAAATGGTATTTAAAGGGTTTTTGAATATTTTGTAACTGTTTCAAAATCTGAAGAAGCGTCCTTGGAGACGCGAAAGCGCTTACTTTTTTGTTGGAATAAAGAAGTACATTTTTCAACTGACTTTAAGAGGTTTGCTTTGATTGTCGTGGGGTACCTACCATTTCTTTACAAGTTTTTTCATAAAGTGTTTTGTTTGGAGGTACTTTACCCCTGCAGTGTTTTCTCTTTATATATATATATATATATATATATATATATATATATATATATATATATATATACATATATCTATATATATATATATATATATATATATATATATATATATATATATATAGATAGATATATATAGTCTACTATACATGATCGAAATTTCAGAAAGCCGAAACCCATATGGCATAGACCATATGTATGACGTTCTATATATATATTTTTTTATGCAAGTTCCTTCTTCTCGAGAAGTGTTTTCTGCAAAAGCTTGGATATTTCATACCTGTTGGCAAATTAAGTACATTAATACCATCTATAAAATTATTTAAGCATATTTTCCTGAAATGACTTTCTTAAACGAGCAGAGTAGATGGGGCAAGTGTTTCTAATTTGTATCAAAAGTCTATGTTTTTCTTCTTAATGAAGTATCCTCCTTTCACAAACCAGCATGAACTATAAAGCCAATACTCAAAAGTAGTGTCTCTCCCAAGCAATTTACAAAGTACCTATGTTTACATACAGCACTGGTGGTATCCAGTCAACTTGTCAGTCAGTCAGATCTTCTATATTTTTCAGGTAAAAAAGAACATTAAAAAATAAAAAGACAAACTGTGAAAATCAAAAGTACACCTGCTGCTCTATCTACTACTTCATCATTGGTGAATTCCCAATGAATAAATAAACACAGTAGTAGCGTATAGTGCCCTGCACCCTGCACCTAGCACAGCAGTCAAACGTCTGACCTCTGGTTTAGGGCAGTGCATGAGTTTCATAACCTACCTAACATATTAAGGATGAGCAAGCATTTGTTTCTACTGAGCCAAATATTGAAGGGAGCAGTGAGACACAAGTGAAGCTATCCAAGCTGATTTATACTCCTACATTTCAACATTTTTTAATATAATCACATTCTGTAGTTTGGGATTTTTTGCACCCCATTCAAGAATTGGGACTGCTGTACTTTTGTCATGCCCTTCCAATGACTCTGACAAAACACATTTTGAAATGTATTCATTTTAAAACTACATCAGTTCTGCAAAAAGGTACAAAACTATAATCACTAAATATTTGCTGTAATTTGTATTTTGCCCCCCCCCCCAAAAAAAAATATAAGACATTTACTGGTATAACAACATAATCACAAGAAATGGGGATAAAACACACACACACACACACACACACACACACACACACACACACACACACACACACAATCAAAAATGTATGTTACATTTTGAAGGAATTTTGCTTTATTCTTTTGAAGTGCACTTAGCACTGAGAATTAAAACTATAAAATGCTTCTTGTATTTACAGATTCAGGGTTTGATTGCTTCTTGCATTTAAAGGTTCAGGGTTCAATACCTCCACTGTGTAACTCTTGGCAAATTACTTACCAAGATAGTGCTTGTTGGACTATGATATTTTCAGATGACATTGTGATCTGTAGTGAGAGTAGGGAACAGGTGGAGGAGACCCTGTAGAGGTGGAGATATGCTCTAGAGAGAAGAGGAATGAAGGTCAGCAGGACTAAGACAGAATATATGTGTGTGAATGAGAGGGAGGATAGAGGAATAGTGAGGCTGCAGGGAGTAGAGGTGGCAAAGGTGAATGAGTTTAAGTACTTGGGATCAACAGTTCAGAGTAATGGTGAGTGTGGAAGAGAGGTGAAGAAGAGAGTACAGGCAGGATGGATTGGGTGGAGAAGAGTGTCAGGAGTGATTTGTGACAGACGAGTACCAGTAAGAGTGAAAAGGATGGTCTACAAGAGGGTAGTGAGACCAGCTATGTTATATGGGTTGGAGACAGTGGCACTGACAAAAAGGCAGGAGTCAGAACTTGACGTGGCAGAGGTGAAGATGTTAAGATTTGCACTGGGTGTGACGAGGATGGACAGGATTAGGAATAAGTATATTAGTGGGTCAGCCCAGGTTGGAAGGTTTGGAGACAAAGCCAGAGAGGCAAGATTATGTTGGTTTGGACATGTGCTGAGGAGGGATACAGAGTATATTGGGAAAAAGATGCTAAGGATGAAGCTGCCAGGTAACAGGAAAAGAGGAAGGCCTAAGATAAGGTTTATGGATGTGGTGAGAGAGGACATGCAGGTGGTTGGTGTGACAGAGCAAGATGCAGAGGACAGGAAGAAATTGAAAAAAAAATATAAGACATTTACTGGTATAACTACATAATCACAAGAAATGGGATAAAACACACACACACACACACATACACACACACACACACACACACACACACACACACACACACACACACACACACACACACACACACAATCAAAAATGTATGTTACATTTTGAAGGAATTTTGCTTTATTCTTTTGAAGTGCACTTAGCACTGAGAATTAAAACTATAAAATGCTTCTTGTATTTACAGATTCAGGGTTTGATTGCTTCTTGCATTTAAAGGTTCAGGGTTCAATACCTCCACTGTGTAACTCTTGGCAAATTACTTACCAAGATAGTGCTTGTTGGACTATGATATTTTCAGATGACATTGTGATCTGTAGTGAGAGTAGGGAACAGGTGGAGGAGACCCTGTAGAGGTGGAGATATGCTCTAGAGAGAAGAGGAATGAAGGTCAGCAGGACTAAGACAGAATATATGTGTGTGAATGAGAGGGAGGATAGAGGAATAGTGAGGCTGCAGGGAGTAGAGGTGGCAAAGGTGAATGAGTTTAAGTACTTGGGATCAACAGTTCAGAGTAATGGTGAGTGTGGAAGAGAGGTGAAGAAGAGAGTACAGGCAGGATGGATTGGGTGGAGAAGAGTGTCAGGAGTGATTTGTGACAGACGAGTACCAGTAAGAGTGAAAAGGATGGTCTACAAGAGGGTAGTGAGACCAGCTATGTTATATGGGTTGGAGACAGTGGCACTGACAAAAAGGCAGGAGTCAGAACTTGACGTGGCAGAGGTGAAGATGTTAAGATTTGCACTGGGTGTGACGAGGATGGACAGGATTAGGAATAAGTATATTAGTGGGTCAGCCCAGGTTGGAAGGTTTGGAGACAAAGCCAGAGAGGCAAGATTATGTTGGTTTGGACATGTGCTGAGGAGGGATACAGAGTATATTGGGAAAAAGATGCTAAGGATGAAGCTGCCAGGTAACAGGAAAAGAGGAAGGCCTAAGATAAGGTTTATGGATGTGGTGAGAGAGGACATGCAGGTGGTTGGTGTGACAGAGCAAGATGCAGAGGACAGGAAGAAATTGAAAAAAAAATATAAGACATTTACTGGTATAACTACATAATCGCAAGAAATGGGGATAAAACACACACACACACACACACACACACATACACACACACACACACACACACACACACACACACACACACACACACACACACACACACACACAATCAAAAATGTATGTTACATTTTGAAGGAATTTTGCTTTATTCTTTTGAAGTGCACTTAGCACTGAGAATTAAAACTATAAAATGCTTCTTGTATTTACAGATTCAGGGTTTGATTGCTTCTTGCATTTAAAGGTTCAGGGTTCAATACCTCCACTGTGTAACTCTTGGCAAATTACTTACCAAGATAGTGCTTGTTGGACTATGATATTTTCAGATGACATTGTGATCTGTAGTGAGAGTAGGGAACAGGTGGAGGAGACCCTGTAGAGGTGGAGATATGCTCTAGAGAGAAGAGGAATGAAGGTCAGCAGGACTAAGACAGAATATATGTGTGTGAATGAGAGGGAGGATAGAGGAATAGTGAGGCTGCAGGGAGTAGAGGTGGCAAAGGTGAATGAGTTTAAGTACTTGGGATCAACAGTTCAGAGTAATGGTGAGTGTGGAAGAGAGGTGAAGAAGAGAGTGCAGGCAGGATGGATTGGGTGGAGAAGAGTGTCAGGAGTGATTTGTGACAGACGAGTACCAGTAAGAGTGAAAAGGATGGTCTACAAGAGGGTAGTGAGACCAGCTATGTTATATGGGTTGGAGACAGTGGCACTGACAAAAAGGCAGGAGTCAGAACTTGACGTGGCAGAGGTGAAGATGTTAAGATTTGCACTGGGTGTGACGAGGATGGACAGGATTAGGAATAAGTATATTAGTGGGTCAGCCCAGGTTGGAAGGTTTGGAGACAAAGCCAGAGAGGCAAGATTATGTTGGTTTGGACATGTGCTGAGGAGGGATACAGAGTATATTGGGAAAAAGATGCTAAGGATGAAGCTGCCAGGTAACAGGAAAAGAGGAAGGCCTAAGATAAGGTTTATGGATGTGGTGAGAGAGGACATGCAGGTGGTTGGTGTGACAGAGCAAGATGCAGAGGACAGGAAGAAATTGAAACAGTTGATCTGCTGTGGCGACCCCTAACGGGAGCAGCCAAAAGAAGAAGAAGAAGAAGAAGAAGATAGTGCTTGTTGGTTGCTTCTAAAAAGGGAGACTTGTGGGTTTATCAGCTAAAGAAGTATATTTGAGGTCATAGGTCTCTGTGAATGTGTCTCAGATCATTTGCCTTGAAGTTGCAGATCTAGTTCTGCTAGAAGAGTCATGCAGTCACTATCTTTCTGTATTTTACAAATAACCCAGAAATTCCAAAGCAGTAAGTCATCAGAGCAATCATGCTTCAGTTATTGTCACCATCACAATGAGTACAGGTTTATCTAGGTTTAAATATCAGAACAAAGGCTGCTTCAGAAACGTCCATAAATAAAGGCATAACAGAAAAGTCAACTCAGATATAATTTAAGGAATCACATTACTTTATATAATTATTATTATTTGGAAAGAAAGAAATCAAGAGAATGTGATTTCTTGTCTACAGCTTTTTAACCTACACTTGTTTCTGGTGATGTACAATCTTAATTGTGCTTTGCCATGGCAACTAATCCTCTGCTATTATTACCACTGCTGACAGATTTCTTCTGTTCCTGTAGTAGAGAAACTGTGCTTAACAATTGCTAACAAACATGTTTTGCAGATGTATTTCAATTTATTTGCTAAGATGCTATAATTTCAATTATTATGTCAAAGCATTTATGCTTATGTATCAGCTAGTGACTAGAATACGATGCTGGGCTGTATAACATTTAAGAGCTTAATCTTTGCATTTGTGGTCACTTGTTCAGAATGATTTTAAGCAAAATGTATCAGTCCAATCATCATTCACAGTCATCCATAAAAAGAAAAAAAAAAAAGCAATACATTTCAACAAATGGAGACTTAAAAGAAAGAGGAAGTTAATATGAGTTGAGACAAAGCCTATTGTTGTCAAACTAGGAATTTGTCACATAACATTTTTGTGTTTTTGTTCGACAAAGTATTCTGAGGTACAATTTACATGATGATTATTTGTCATATACCATCCTAAGTGTGTCTATAAAGAATGTCATGAAGCATAATGTATTATTAATGTATTTAGAAAGCAAGATTTCAGTAGCTGATACATGTTAGGTACCCTTGCAGAGTACCTGGATAAAAGTACAGAACATTTGTAAAAGCTTTATAGTTTTTAAAGCATAAATATCTTAGACATTGCTCATGAAATGAATTGCGGTTGGGGGGTTACTTAGCATTGGGTCAGATCCAGAAAATGTTGCCATGTCTCACTAAGCAAACTTGCCTGAAGAGCAGTTACATTTAATGTGTGCAATTCAGAAAACCCAGCTACACAAAGAGCTATACCAAATAATGTGGTCAGCTATGCTATACTATACTCTATATGCTAGTGGTTGTATAATGAGGTGCTATATATAATAATGAGCAAAACAAGATGGTGGAATGATTAAAAAAGTTAAGTGCCCCACAATGGAGCTGCATTGATATTATATTTGAAAGCTTTCATTTGGCATAACTGTAGTAAAGAGAGGTGTAACTGTCTCATCTAGTGACCTGTGCTGGTTCCTAGATCTTGCAACCCACCTCCTCAGCTGTTCAAATTAAGATAAAAAAAAGACTTCTGCTTGCTGCAGAAAGCTTATTGACTTCCTACAATAAATCAGCCAGTCACTCCAGACCAACTTCATGCCCCCCATCTCTCAACAGAAGAGAAAAAAACACTGCACAAAAACATTCGGTCCCCTAACACTTTGCAGCTGGGATAATGGTCACTTTTGCCCTATCCTCACTACTTTACTGATAGCAAATATGCATCTACAGGAGGCCATAATTGCAGCTGCTTTTTCTGACTGTATACAATATTGTCACTGAAGGCACTGGGTCATCTCAGCATGCTTAACATTTCATGTTTTCTACTACATAAACAATGTAGTGATACTGTGTTGATGGAGACATGATGCAACAAATCTTGACCTCATCTGCAACTCCTTTTGAGTCATGCAGATCCTTTTTCAGTGGATGCAAAGACCTTTCAGTGACCTACTGGTGACATAATAGGGGTATTTCAGGCATCTGCCTTAAGAATTCCCCCATCAATTACTTGATATCATATTTCACCATGTGGGAGAGCATATGTGGTTCCTACATATCCTAGAGGAGATAGCCAACACCAGATGGGGGTTATACAATTTAGATGATTTCCATGAGTTACTGTAGCCCACAGACTGTACCCACTTTGAAATAAAATCTCCTTCTGGTGAATGGAGAAGGCAGTAAATGAGCCACAAAGGGTATCTCTCCAACTGATGGGTGGTCTTTAATGCATATGGTATCATTCACAATGTATGTGCGGGCCACCCAGACAGTTTTAATGTACAGGAGTGTCTTGTTGGTGAGGACAGATATGCCATGGAAACCTGGCTTATGATCATTATCATCAACATCTTTTTTTCACATCTTCTATATGAGCTTGGGGTCTTGCTGCCACCATCTTTCTCAATTCAATGCCACTCTCCTACTTTCTTTGATGGTCATGCTTGACTACCACAGGTCTTGTGTTGCACAATCCATCCATCCTATTGTTTTACATCATTATTTCTACTTGCCTTCTTCCCCTCTCAAAAAAATCTTTTTCAGCAGATCATATTCTGCATTCCTGCATAGGTACCCAAACCACCATATTCTATTTTTTTTTTCTTTTACCTTCTCTGCAATTAGAACTAATTTAGTTTCTCCTCTGATGTCCTCATTTCTTTAACTGTATCATAGTGTATATCCTACCACCCATCTCAGGCACTTCATCTCCATTTCCTCTAGCTTCCTTAACTGCTCTGCCTTTACCACATAGGTTTCTGTACCATGCGATAATACTATTTACACCAACGTTTTGTTCACCTTATTTTTCAGCTTCTTTGGCACTCTTCTATTGCACACTACTCCTGACACTCATGCTAGGTTGCTGCAACCTTCATGATTTTACTTTGACCTCTCATTCAGATGTTCCTTCTCCTCAATCACCCTTCCAGATAATTGAAGCTGTTAAATCAATCAACTATTCCCTTCAGTCTCTATTTTCAGCTTCTTCTGATTTCCACCATTTACCACCACGTCAACTGCCTTGCCTGTATGTAATTTAATTCCATGTGCTTTTAATGTTTCACCTATCATTTGCTTTAGTTCTTTTTCAGAGTGTGCTTGTAATGCCATATCATTTTCATAGAGCAGCTTTGTGGAACTATCCCCTCGGATCTTTTTGCCAATGTTGTCCATAACCAGTATGAACAGCAGGGAAGTTAGAGATATGAACCGTAATGCCCCAGCACTACCACTGGAAACCCTTCTGTGTTTCTGAGCATTGTTTGTACTTGTGCCATTGGGTTCTTGTCCTTAGCATGGACTAATTATACATATGTTTCCAGGACATTAAACCATCACAGAACGGCCTAAGTCAGCTTTCTTGGGGCCTTGTATTATGCTTTCTCCAAGCCTAGGAATTCCCAGTTGGACTTTATTCTCATATCTAGCATATCTCAACTATCTCTTACTGCATACATTAGGTCAGTTGGGCTGCATCCTTTGAATATGAATTGCTCATCTTATGTTTTACTTTCTACTCTTTTGCGTATTCATTTGTCAATCACCTTTTCCAGCACTTTCATGCAATTTAACATGGATTTGATATCTCTAAATGGTCCACCACTGTGAACATCCCCTTTGTTCTTGTACACTGACACTAGAATGCTTATCCTCCATCTCTCTGGAATACAACATTTGCTCTACACTGCTATGAGTACCACTTGGAGTCATTTTGTCCCTTACTCACCCAGCATCTTGATCATATCTGCTGTGACCTCATCTGAGCCTGCTGCTTTCCCTGACTTCATTTTCCTTATTGTTGCTCTTACTTCTTCTTGAGTGAGCTCTTTTTCCTTATTTTTATCATATGCAGTTTCTGGGATAGGAGAACTTCTGTGGGGATTCTGTTATTCAGAAGTTGCTAGATGTATTCCTTTCATCTGCTTTTGATGTATTTTGGATCAGTGAGCAGGTTGTTGGTGACATACCTTATGAAGGGTGTTCAGTGACTGTCTTTTTTATCTTCCTGTTTTGATTTGCAACCTGATACAGTTTCTTTGTTCCACCTGCTGAGTCATTTTGCAGAAGCTGGTAGAGTGCATGTGATGCTTTGCTCTTTGCTTTTGAAACTGCTGGCATCTTCTTTGTTAGCTAATCAGTATTCCTTCTTAGCCCGATCTGTGTTGTCCGTCTCCCACTTTTTCCTTATCTCATTCTTTCCTTCTTTCTTTTGATGACTTCCACTACTCCTGTATTCCGCCACTAGCTTTCCTTATGTGCCTTATTTCTTCACCTGGCACAGCCACATAACCGTTCTAAATTCCTAACCCATGCTGTTTTGAGATGCTGCCATTCTTTTTCACCTCCACCTATTTCTTTTTCTTTCTGAGGCGTTAGTGTCCTAAGTGTTGCCTTAAACTCTCGTGCTTTTTCTTCAGTCAAATTCCAGGTCAGCAGCCTAGTTTTTGTTGAGTTTAGAGACTTCTCCTACCATTGACTGCAGCTGAATGCACCCACTGTAGTTTGTGTTGTGGACTGATTGCTTCACTGGTAATAGCTTTTTAACCTCTGATTCTGTCCCCAGTGTTCTTTCCTTACTAGGAAGAAGTCTAACTGATTTGCATGTTAGGAACTCTTGTATGTGATCTTGTGAATGCCTGCATTGCTGAATCACGTATTGGGCACCACTAAACCATTTTCCAAACAGAAGTCTAGCACAGCCTCTCCTTACTTACTTATTCCTGTTATCCCACTCATGTGGACCCAGGCTGTCCTCATATCATGTTCATGGAATTGTAGCTTATGACATCCTTCAAAACTCTGTGCTGTCATATAGAACAGGGATACAACCATGCACTATTGCAAACCAGAAACATTATAGGGCCCATGTTTGGGCTGCTGAAGGCACACGTTCAATGTCTGGATTTATCTGGTGGTGCCTTGCTGTGTGACCCCACCATGTGTGCCAAAATACTGACTGTGGGTGCAGTGATGCACAGTAGTATGCCTAGGGAGCAGTTACAGCAGGGTGGCTTCTTGGAGAGCCAGCAGTTCCCAGCAAAAACAAGCAGTGAAAGCCAAGATAGATGGTTAGTCAGAGAAGGAGCCAGCAGCATGTGATGACATGTTGGATGGAGGCAGGCCCAATATGCTGTGGTACCAAAAAAAGCAATAGGTCGGTTTGCAACCATACAGAAGTTAAGCAGATAAACTACAGTAAAATGATTCATTCAAAAACACTAGGGTCTGTTTTCCTATAGATAGACTAAACATGCTGTACATCAGCCATGGGCAACCTGAGTAACAACTTAACAGGCCATGGCATGGTTATCATCATTTGCACAAGTGCAGAACAGATTATATAAGTGCATGTCTTACAAGATGAAGTGTGTGAATGTGACTGTGAAGTGTATGAAAAGGGAAGTTTCAGAAATGGTATGAGGAAGTGGCTTAATGTCAAGAAGGGCCAGGAACAGTGGATGCATGTGATGTGCTGGGGAGTGTGGTGATGTGCTTCTGTGTGTCTGTGCAGACACAGCCTCAGCAGTTGGCATAGCACTGTAGCTTGGTCTAGAACACAGGTCCAGGGCATGCAGGACAGCAAGTTAAGTTCCCTGTGTATATCCATTCCCACTAGACCTGGCTCACACTGGATGTACAGCAACCTTGACTAGATGATGGTATGCTACATGGCCTTAACTGATCACTACTAGGGGTTATGCCAGCATGATGATGGCCATGACCACAGGGATACCCTCCAATGGTGGTAGATACCTTTTCAACAGATATTGCTGTGGAATGTTAGCACTGTGGATCTTGCACAATCATGGCCATTTTGCCTGACACCTCTGGATATAGCAGATGGCCAGATGTGAGGATAGTCCCGACCTCTGCCAAATAGCCCAGAGAAGATATTGCATCATTGCATCATTCAGTTGATCTAAAGAATCATTCATGCAGGACATACAGTCCCATAGGTCAGCTTGCATACTCTGGATCACACTCACTATCTCTGCTATGGCTATGTTGACACTGGTTTGTTCCTCCACAATGTCCCTGCACATATGTTGGGTTACAGCTACAGATATGCCAACCTCAAGGGGTGGGCAGTAACCCTATCTCTGATGAGCACCATTACCAACACCAATGTTTGGATCTCCTGACCAATGAATGCAGAGGCAGATGGAGACATTTGTCTGCAGTGGCCTGCACACTTCCCTAATTTATAGTGTCCCTACCAACCTGTCCTCTCCAAGTTGTTTGTGTATCCAGGTATCCACAGGCATAGATAATGTGTCCATGGTCAATGTAGGGGATGTGCTGGTCATAGTCTCCCAGTCAAACACACTCTGCACCCCTTGACTATGCCAGCACATCTCCACCAACATAAGATGGAGGCAGCTCCACACTGCAGTCATCAGATAATCATGTCCCAGCATATTTGCACATGTAACTGATAACTTTAAAATTGGTCATACATTGTGCAGATGGGAATGGCAGTTGGACAACAGTGTTCAAGTATACCTTAAGGTAGACAGGTTTAATGAAGTCTAGAGTGACTTAGAGGTAAGCAAGATAAGATAAGGGTTGATGGCCCACCACCTAATGCCCTTGGTCCCCTTGCCACAGCTTCTGCTCTGTAGATGGCAACACTGATCATGCATTTGGCCATTTAGAGAAATATTTCATACCTAATCTCCTGACCACCCACTGCCTTGATATTCTGACAAATTCAGTCTAGGCATGGTCATTGTAGGGCTGGCAATGGCATGGGCAGCAAATAGCCATTGGTCATGGAGAGTTTGGACCTGATGTACCACCTTATTCTCAGCATCTGTGAATTTTGGGTTGCAGGTTCATGTGGATTGCCCACTAAATGCAACACATTTTTCTCTGTGCCCTGAGTTTTAGGCATTGCTCTGTTGCTATGAAAAACTGTGGAATTAACATCCTTGTTCCAGCATGTTTCTTACAAATCTTAACACTACTACTGTCTCACTAGGCCATAGACTATGCTGTATTTATGCCTGACAGTTAGATATCTGTATCACCATCCTTAAGCAAAGCAGTCACATAAGGGCTACCGAAAAAGAACATGTAACCATTACAACAACAGTGTTATAAAGATTGTGGTTAATAACATATGGGTAAGGCACAAAAATAGTACTGAACTACTCTTAATATGACCTTAGAGATGTGTCGACCATGTATCCTAACAAACCTGTAGATGTCTAAATTTATTGCACTTGTAATGGGCCCCTAAATAAACTTCTGTCCAATATATTTATGGTATGGAAAGATTGATATCCTTTATAGGATTCCAGGTAAAAAGCATTCAAAAAGCTGCCACTGTTCGAAGGAATAGATTTGTAAGAAATTGCACTCATATTATATAAGCAGATATCTCGGTCAGGAGGAACAATTTCAGAAAGAACACGTTTAACAAGATTCAAATTCCTTTACCAACTTTTTCTTCTATTGTATAATGAATCTTCTGGACTTCCCATCAGTCTCATACCATGTAGATTCATTCCTGTGGGCATGATGATTATGTTACTTAATAATTATGTTATGATTGTTTCTGAATTGTTCAATTTGTATGACAACTACACCTTGTAAACACTGGACAGATTTTTACCTGATGTGTGTACATGTCCAAATCCCTGTAGGCAACTCCAGACACATAAGCAGGCTATGATTTGTGGGGTGAGGGAACTGCTATGCCATATTTAACACCTGCAGATGGAGTCACCATAGAGCATGCACACGGAAAGGAGTACTGCCATGGTTCACACCTTAAAGTGTTATTGGAACCATTATAATATATTACCTATACTTTCAGAGTTTGCCATCAATTATGCAAATGAGATGTCCATTGATGCTCATGACAGTGTGAGAGCTTGTACATAAAAGAACTGTTTAGGTGAAATTGTCTGCCATTTTTCCTGAGATTCTTCAAGGTGAGACATAATGGTTGGACAAAGAGAGGGTAGTGCTCTTTTTACAGAGCAGAGGTGATATGAGAAGGATGAATACAATATTTTCTTGACATCCTCCATAAGGGGTGAAGCAAGACAGCTATACCAGGCCACAAAGGGTGTTACCCATACTACTAGCATACCAAACATGGGATAACAGTATCTTCACCATTACAGTGACATGAAGTGTTGCATTCCTGACTTCCTTCACTGATATAAGTAAGAATAATTTACATTAGCCACCTAAATAGCCTGCCATTGAGTGTCATCCACAAATTGTATATTATGTCCTTTTTATGTGTCTACCCCCAGAAGGGAATAAAAATAAATTGGCTGCCTTAGTAACAAATAATATTTTGGAATATAATGTATTTGCTTGATTCTATAACAGTAAAATAAATGGAATAAAATAAAAATAAATATGATAAATGCATATATGAGAAAAGACAAAGATAGTGGGGAAGAAAATTACAAACACAATGAAAATTGCATTCTTAATTATACTGATAATGGCATGGTTAAAGAGAAAGTACTTTCAAAGCAGTAAATAATCATGAATTTCAAATGCCTATTTTGAAATATATATATATATATATATATATATATATATATATATATATATATGTAAATATATATATATATATATATATATATATATATATATATATATATATATATATATGTATATATATATATATCAACACACATTTCAGTCCTGTTTGTCTTTCTCTGCTACTGTTACTTCCCTTCCTTCCTTCCCCAACTTCCCCTTCTCTTAAAAAAGACACTTGTCCCACATAATTTATGCCTCCTGTCCAACTTTTAATCTGGTGTTCAAATAGAAAAAGCATCACACATGCACAAAAAGAGCTTCTAAATCACTTATTTTTTGTGGTTATATTGTGTGCAACAGGTTGTAGAGACCACCGATGCCCAGGTACAGATGATGAGATATGGCATTGCTCATTGTATGGCAACAACAAAGTCTAATCAATATCATGTCCGATGTATATTGCCTCTGGCTGCCATTGGTTATGGAAACAAGGTAGGTGCCATTGCATTGCATTACAGTTGTCAAATTTGGAATAGGGTAAAGCTTATGTCTTTAGTGTGGCTGCTTAAATAGCTAAGTTTGCTCATAAAGTGCTTTATAGGGTGCCAGTGCACTTGGATGAGGGTTCTAATCCCTTTGTGGGTGACTGTTTGCTTTTCACTTTTCTGCTTCCAGTCTGTAAATATGCAATGCTGACTTGCTATGTGCTTCCCTGATACCTTCAGTATGGCTGCATCTGTGTCTCACCATATCAATACAATGTGTAGTAGAATGTCACTGAAGAGGGTAATAGTTTCAAGTTTCTTTAGGCCAGTTTTTTCCTACTTCTCCAAATGTGTCATATTCTCCTGATATGTGTTTCCCTGACACCTTTAGTATGAACTACTACTACAACACACCCTTTTAATTAATTGTTTGGCAGAATATCACTAAAGAGAGTAATGGATATAAATACATTGACACCTATTTTTCTGCTTCTAGTCTACAGATGTGCAACATTTATCTGATATGTGCTTCCCTGAGACCTTCAGTGCGGGCAGTTCTCTTGCTCACTTTGTTAATGTTATATATGTTAGAATAATACTAAAGTTGATAATGGGTTAAATTCCTTGAAGTATTTTCATTTTTCTGCTTTTGCTTTTTTCCTTTCATCCATTCCACATATCTGTAACATTCTCCTGATATATATATATATATATATATATATATATATATATATATATATATATATATATATGCATTCCTGATACCTCAGTGTGACTGCTGCTATGGCTTACATTGTTAATTAGTGTTTGGCAGAATTTCACTACAGTGCATGGTGCAGCAGTTGTGTTGTCACCTCACGGAAAGAGGTTCTCCAGTTCAATTCTTGGCTGGGGTGTCTTCTGTGCAGAGTCTGCAGTACTCCCTGCATTTGTGTGGGTTTTCTCTGGGTGCTCTGATTTCCTTCCATGTTACAAAGCTATGTATCTGGAGTGTTTCTCCCTTGGCCGCTGCTGAAAACTGGCTTCATTCCAAGTCAGTAAGCAAATGTTAAATAAATAATGAGGTATGCCTTTTTCCTCCTTATATGTGTATGCCATATTCCCCTGAGATGTGCTTCCCCTCACACCTGCATTGTGAGTACTTTTTATGGCTCACCTTATTAGTGTTGTATGTGGTAGAATATCACTAAAGGGGGTTGTGGGCTAAAATCTATTAAAGTCTATATTTTTCTTCTCCAATTCTGCAAATGTGTAACATTTCCCTGATATGTGTTTCCTTGACCCTGTCAGTGTGACTGCTACTATTAATGAGTCTTTGATAGATTATCAATAAAATGGGTAATGTACTAAAATTCATTGAAATGCCTTTTTCAGCTACTAGTCTGCATATGTGTCATATTCCCCCTGATTTGTGTTTCCCTCACACCTGCAGTGTAAATGCTTCTTTGAATCACCTTGATAATGCAATGTTTGGTAAATTAGTATTAAGATGGTAATGGGATTCAAAATTCTTGAAGCTTGTCTTTATTCCTGATTTCAGTCTGCAAATATGTAACATCCACCTGATATGTGTTTCTCTGCATTCAGTGTGATTCCTGCCATATCTTACCTTGTTAAGAAAGTGGTGGCTATAATGTAACTGAAGAGAGTTGATGGTTACAATCTCTCTCAAAATTGCATATTTTTCTTGACATTTATATTATAGTACAGGTACACTGATACAACTCTGATGATGTCAGGACTGCTACAGGTGAGAACATCATGTTGCTTTAGTATGTATCATGTGAGGTTCACATCTCTAAGTTTAAGCATTTCAGACTGACATCTATGTGCATGTATCTTACCCCATTCTCCATTCTGGTTTGCATCTCTGCTTTGATTAACATCTCCTTTTCGGTCATTTGTCCATTTCTTTTGCCCTACTACCACCACCTCTACAATCCACCCTTAGACACCTTAGCCTTACTTCTTTTCATAAGATATTTCTTTTTCTTTCTGTTGCCTTGAGTTACAACAACAGATAGTAACACCATCTGTGGATGCAGTTTTGTGAAAAATAAGCTAGATGCTCATGCAGAGTCAGTATTTATGACAGCTGATCTTAATTTACCCTGGCCATGAGCTGATCTAACATAATCTTCCCACAAGTCCCGTCTGAGGAAGAGCTGCTCATTGTACATACCAGCTGCCTGCATGCATTGTTAATGATCCTGAGAGTTTGCCATGCATGCAGTGTTAATAGTGCTGGCTCAGCTCTGATCATGGACTCTTATGTGTCTGACTCCAAAATATTGTTCTTTGTAAATTAGGATGAATATTTCAAGCAGCTGTTTCATTAACACTTCAAAAAATGTATATGCACACAGTTTTGCTGAATATAGCTTTGGTTTATCTTTAGAACTCTGAGATAATCATCATGTGTCAACAAAAGTTTAAAAATGAGAATGTTCTGGCTGAAAAACAAACAATCCACAAGTAAATAACTAAATAAACAAACAAAGAAATAAATTTGCGGTAAGAGATGAAAACTCTTGTTGACATACTGCAGCACTGGTGTTCCAGTTTTGAGAGAAACACGTTTTAGCTTGAATACCCTTATCTACTATATTTAGTCCTTATTGAAAACATAGAGAGTTTGCAAATATGGTCTGGCAGTTGGTCCAGAGGTTTAAGACTATGAGCTGTTAGCGAGCTACTTCCTCTGGTACCAGGGTGTAATAAATTTGCCTGCTGGGTGACCTTGAAAAAGGTACTTAACCTCGCAGTGCTTTGGAACAAGTGGGCATTTGGTTTAGGCTCATTAGTGGTTTTCTAGTCTGCATGCCTAGTAACTATCCATGCATAAAGACTCCCTTTGTCTGTATTGGCAGACACTGGTAAATCAGTGTTGGAAAATAGACATAACACAACATCTATATGGCATTTTGCTCTGATTCCTCATATATTACAACAGACATCACTAATTCTGTAACTACATGAATATAAAGCATGGGCTTAAGCCTGACAATGCACTCACTGAGTAGAAAAATGGGCTGGCACAACAAATAAGTGTTTTTATTTTTTTTATTTATTTATTTTTTTATTTATTTATTTGCTGGGATCAGCCATTTTATTAGAGCATTCTTTTTCAGACTGTTGAACAAATCAAGTTCTTTTGTTTTACAATCCTATTTCCCAAGAAAGTAGTAATATATAACAGTACAGGCAGTATTAGGCAGTGCTGTATCACCAACAGATGTTTGAAATGCGGGGCCCAATTCCTTTTGAATGGTCTAGTAGTATAAAGTGCTGTCAGGTATTGGCCATACCTCTCAACTGTCTGGATTTTTGCAGAATGTCCAGATTTTTGCCTCCTATTTTTGGTCTATTTCTCATACAATTTGTTGTATTCTGGCAAATCACTGGGATAAACTGAGGATTGAAGTCACTAAATAATCACATACATTTGAGTTTCATACTTCAAAATCTTCAGAAAATGTATGTTAACACAAACTTTGTTACTCTGGCCAGTTTCTAAGTTTATAAGGGCAATATCTAAAATCTGTCCATAATTTTGGGCCCTTGTCCCCTCGTTTCTTGCACTAAGAGGTTGAGAGGTATGTATTCATGTCTGTGAGGATGTCTTTCAAAATTATACTTTACAGTTTTTAACTTTCATTTGAGATTTTGGTATGAGTTAGCTCTTCTGTATGTTTCATTCACCCCCCCTCAACACACACACACACACACACACACACACACACACACACACACACACACACACACACACACACACACACACACACACACACACACACACACATAATTCTCAACTGTACAGATTTTCGCAGAATGTCCAGATTTTTGCCTCATATTTTTGGTGTGTTCCTCCTAAAATCTGTATTTTCTGGCACATAGCTGAGGATTGAAGTCATTAAATAATGACAAACATTTGAGTTTAAGACCACATCCTTCAGAAAATTCATGCTAATGCAAAACCTATTATTCTATCAACTTTCTAAGTTTGTAAGAGGAATATTTAAAATATGTCCCTATTTGTCCCCTCATCATGTTACGCTTTGTCCAGATTTTTTGCTCTATGAGGTTTAGAGGTATGAGTTTCACACACACACACACACACACACACACACACACACACACACACACACACACACACACACACACACACACACAGGCATGCATGACCCTCTCCATACACACACACGTATAGGGAAAGGCATGCATCCCCCCCCCCCCCCCCCACACACACACACACACAGTAAACATGCAAGCACTTTAAGACAAGGGCTTTTAATCATTCTTGTATGCAAAAGTAAGAAGTGTTGTTGTGGGTATTACTAGGATTTTGAAAGTATTTTTCATAGGTAACAGCTGGATTATTAAAACTGATAGTATTAAAACAGAAAACTGTAGCATTTTGACTGGTAGAAAACTTTTGCTATAATGCTTTAAACTTGCAGAAACTGTTGGGTGTAAGACTGTGTATTTCTTTTGTGACACTGCCAGCTCAGCTATGTGGAATTGTGTAAATAATCATATGTCATTTGTGAATATTAATATGATTCATATGCTTGTCTTACAAATGTAAGATAACTATATATTATGCAAGTGTGTGCATGTGCGTGGATGTATGTGTTGTGTTTGTATATATGTGAGAGAGTGCGTGCGCACGTGTGTGTGCATTTGTGTGTTTGTGTGTGTGTATGTGTGTATCTGTGTTGTGTGAGGGTGTGTGTGTCTGTGTGTGTGTTTGTGTGGTTGTGTATGTGTGTTGTGTGCATATATGTGTGTGTGTGTGTGTGTGTGTGTGTGTGTGTGTGTGTGTGTGTGTGTGTGTGTGTGTGTGTGTGTGTGTGTGTGTATATTTGTGTGAGGTTGTGTGTGTGTGTGTGTGTGTGTGTGTGTGTGTGTGTGCGTGTGTGTGTGTGTGTGTGTGTGTGTGTGTGTGTGTGTCTGTGTGTCTGTGTGTCTCTGTCTGTCTCTGCGTCTGTATCTGCACATATAAGATGAAGGCTACCACACTTACATCACCTGAGAGAGTCTTGCACTTCCTTGGTACATATACTGCAAGGCATACATGTCTCTCTCCAGTAGGTTTGATCACTGCAGTAGGTCAGACTTCTTCCAGCCATCTGAATTGCTAAGCTAGTGCTGGCCCTTTACTTCCACCTCTCCATGTTGCTTATTTTAATACTTGGTTCATTAGTTAATCCTAGAGTATCGGAGTCACAGTCAGGGCTTTATCCATTTGTGTCACAAAGCTGCTTTTTTGTTTCCCACTGTTGCTTTCCATCACAAACTACAGCACAAGAATCTAAATAAATGAATATGTGATTGATGCCTTACCATCTGATCATATGTTTTCTGTTTACTATGTCATCTACTGTAGGAAAAAAGATTAACTCTATCCAACTTTACAGAGGATATAATTAACTACCGAGATGACTTTGTCTCTCATTTATGTTCTGAATATGGTTAGTTTAGAAAAATAAACAGGAATAGGGATGCAGTCATACTGTAGTATTGCCTTTTAGAAATTAACTGGTTCTAAACTGTGGAAGGGGGGAAGCAGACTACAATTTATAGCATTTTACTACCTTTCACTTTTTTATGTTACTAAGCAATGTTAAGGTACAAGCGGCTTTCACAGAAATGACAGTTAAAGAGAATTCTTTAGTTACTGCAGTACTTCTCACTGAGAAAGAAAATGCTGGCATTTAAATTGCTTTTCCTTATTGATAAATGCATTTGTACCACAGATGAGTGCACCTTTTTTATTTGACTTACAGAATATACTATGGAATTCTATTTAACCAATCAGATTTATTTTTTGTGCAGTCAATTTCTATAATGTTTTACTACAGAAATAGGAAACTGTTGAAAATAAGTCCAGATTGTAACACAATGAATGTTTCAAAATCTGCCTCAGGATTTAATAAAATCCATGTAGACCCCATGTAGATCCTACATAGAATGTATCCATGTATATGGCCACGGTTCCCCCTTGGCAGTAAGCCAAGCATATTAATGATGGTGCGCTGCTGAGGGAGAGAATAGGAAAAAGGTTACTGAATGAGTGTAGGGAGAAGTGTACAGGCTACCTGTGGTTGTGGATGGCCAGTTCTCCTCCCCACTACCATTGAAATGCTGTGAATTGGGTCATATGTGTAATATTTAATTGTGATTCTTTTTTTTCCCCATTTTTTGCATGTTTGTGCAGCCTGGAGCACAGCAATGCCAAGCTGTGCTCACATATAGACAGCTGACACCTGCCAGACATATAATAATAGGAACCAGATGTCATTAATTATCATAATTATGTATTTTTGTTATTTGAAATATTTTTGTATGTTTTCTGTTTTATTTTTTTTAATTGCTGTTTGTACGGTGCAGCACAAAGTGCCACAGAGCCAAGCAGTGCTCATACATACATAGCCGACAGTTGCTAGATATCTAAAAATAGAAACTGGATATAATTCATTATTTTTGTTTGAGTCTAGTTAAGTCCATTTGTGTGGCATGCCATGGTGCTTTGCAATGCTAACAGGTAACCCATTAGTATATGTGAAGGTATAATAGCTTTCATAATATCCAAGTAGCTAAATGGGTAGAGATATAGTCTAATGATTAGTAGGTCCTGAGTTTGACTCTGTAGTAATGATAAGATGTCTACAATTTAATTTATTATATATGCTTAATTTTAAAATCATATTTGTGAAATATGGCACTGCTGTGCTGGGATGAGCACTGCTTAAACATGTTAAAGGCTACTTTTGTTTGTGTGATGCTCAGCTGAGCTAAACCCCCAGTTGTGCAAGGTTTCACACTGCTTAGCTGCACTTAGCTGGTTTGCATGCTGCTAAGCAACACTCACTTTTTGAATGTTGCTCAGTGATGTGTAATGTCAGGAAAACAGTCTATATTAGGTGCAATAGGTGGGAATTCTGCCACAGTTTTTGGAGTCTGATCAACTGGTGATATGGCAGGTGGTGCTGGTGAAGGTGCTATCTTTTGGGCACAGAGATGGAGTGTTCAGGAGTACAAGGTATTTGTTGGTCTCTTGAACGAACCCAGGCTGCTGAAGGTTGGTTTCTAAGGCTCAGAGTATAAGGCAGAGTCCTGAAACTGGTTGACCAGGGAACTCACCAGTGTTACTGGTATCCCCCACACAGGTGACCAGTGTCATCACTATTATGACAACCTGAAGAGAAAAAGGGGAACCTTGGACCCTTGGAATACTCCACAAATATGTAAGTATGTTTTTCTCCCTTTTGCCGGTATGCAAGCTGAATGTCTGCAAAACTGGTATGCATAATGGTATGCATCTCTCCAAACAGCTGCAGCTATTAGCAGGCTGTACAATGATAGGTGGACAGTGCTGTGTGACAGGTGGGATGAGGGTGCCCTCCCCCCAACATGGAGGTACTACCTCCTTGGCTAAAAGAAGCACATCGTGTTGTTATGATGGTGAGCAGACATGGTAAATGACAAAAGTAACTACCCACAGAAAGCAGATCCACAACACACAGTGTAGCTACATGTGAGACCTCAAAGGACAGGCCCAGACTGTTGGTGACCTCATACGTCATGCGGCCATATATGATGGGTCTGGACTCATACCTAACCTGTATACCCACACGTTCTGCATCAACTACACTCCTTTGTCTCCACCACATGTGACACATGACATTCCTACAACCTGTCCCATAACTTCCATATTTATAGAGCAGTTCATAACTGGCCTCCCCTGGAAGATACACAGCATCTATTGCACATGCTAACATTCCAGGCTGTACTCCACATGTGATCTGACAAGGATTACTAACACCGCTGGGACACCCTTGCAATCATACTTACATCACTTGCTGTACACCATCTGAGTGGACAATGACAACTGTTATACCCTTGCACAGACATGGTGCATCCACTGACCGACATAACTGTGCACCTCTTTGTCTGAGTATCCATATCTGTATGGCTGTAGAGGCGATCATCATGGAGTTGATCAGCACACATATGTGTTCTACACACCATTTACTGTACACAGTTTGGATGTGTGACAGGGGGAGTATAATTGTTACACATGGTAGACATTTCCAAGGCAGTCACCATGGATCTGGGTGAGGGGAGATCAGGGCATACAACCCCCCTAGACTGAGCCAAGCTATCTGACTATATTCCCCACTCAGGCAACATGTACAAAGCACCCAATTAGGCATTCATGATACTATCATTGTAGGATTTACTAAGTGGCCTATTGCTGGCAGACATGCGCAACATAGGGACATCCACTTCCAATAGCTGATCTATCAGCAGCAGTGCTCTACAGGGAACAGTCATAGGTCCTCTATTGCTTGGAATCCATTCAACCACAATACAATTGAGTACTGACTGACTGTGGCCAACAATGTTGGTTGATGCCTGCAAATTGTGAACACTCATAGAGGCTCTGTGGTATGTCACTATCCTGCAAGAGGTTATTGTGAACACATGCCTGTTGGCATAGTTATGGCCATAAACTCCATGTAAATATATATGTATTATCAATTCCATCAGTTAGACCTATGTACCTGGTAAGTAGAACATCAGTTGCAACATGAGATGTACATACTCAGGGGTGAATTAACTGGCACACAAACCTGGCCACACAGGTTTACACCTAATGTGCCTCAGATCACCCTGTCTCCACAGTGGTATGGCAGGAATCATATGGCATAGCTGAGGCCAAAGTCACCTGTGACATGCTCATAACCTCTTCCCAAAGCATGCATATATCTGAGTGCAATAGCCATTTGGTGATGTACCTTTCCAAGCAGTACTACCAATTGCACACAACAGTATGGTCCCTTACAAGGTCACTTCACATCTCCAGTATGTGTTCAATGGAGATAGTCTGAAATTAATGTCATTTTCACCTGTGGCATATAGACTATGCAGAGGTGATCTGTGTCTTGCATACGGAGCAATGTGTGGCCCTGCTTTATTATGTATGCTGCCTATCTGTAGGCGGCACAGTAGATGGATAACCCACTGTAAGGACATTAACCTCGTATATGACATTGGTACTACATGCTTGTGGGAGAGATCTGTCTAGCAGACTTAAACACACTCTTGAAACAGAACCTTGCCTAATAGCACACAGAGCACCTCAGTGTACATCACCACATGCCACCTGTATGATTGGCTGGGTGACCATTATCTCAACATAGGGCATCTGCTTGTGTCTCTCTTTGACTGGGGCAATATATACTGATACTGGAACTATGGGTATAAAGATAGCTATGATTCTGAGGGCTGAATGGCCATTATGCCAGTGAAGTTTAAATGTCCTATGCCTCTATAACATGATGCAAAATGCTCTTACAGGCTCACGCACAACCATGGCTACACTGAGGCTAGCACCACTTCTAATCACTGCATACAGGACACGCTAAGGCATACAGGTAGTCAAAGTTGGCAGTATGTAGAGGAGAACACTAAACTATGTAATTGTACACACTACAGATCACAGTACATGATGCCTGCAACACATCACATGTGTGCTAGTACTATTAGTTCAGGACATATTATGCTTGATGACATCAGCAGGCCTTGTTGTGGTCAGACCTTTGGGGGGCCATATCACACACTACAAAAAATACTGCAAAACCCTACATATTTCTAGGTTACCAAGATGATCATATTTAATCCATCGAGATACACATGCACACCAAATAGCCTGGACTGAGATTAGGACCCCCTAACCTTCTAGTTGCATATTATAGATCACAGTATTAATTGCAGGGGCTGCAGCTTAAGTCTTGGTACTACAGTGTCAGCTGGTAGTCTTAAGGTGAGTGACATCATCAGGTCTTGTAGAAGAGGGCAGTGTGGGAGTCAGTAGCAATTTACAGGGACAAAAAGTGCATAATCCTTGCAGGTGGATAGCTCAAGAGGGCATGGTAGTTGCTTTACAAGGGAATAGACACATGCATGTGCATCGGGTAAGCTGGAGTGAGTTTAGAACCCCTAAATATCTAGTCTGACACATAATAGATCACAGCATTCTCTACACACACCATGGCTTAAGTCTTGATACTATAGTGTCTGCTGGTAGTCTTAAGGTGGATGACATCATCAGGCATTGTAGAAGAGGGCAATGTGGAAACGAACAACAAGTTACAGGGCCAAAAAGTGCATAACCATTGCAGGTAGACAGCTCATGAGTGCATGACAGCTCTTTTTCAGGGGTATACACACACACACACACACACACACACACACACCCCACACACACACACACACACACACACACACACACCAAGTAGCCTGGAATGAGATTAGAACCACTACCTATCTATTCTTGTTAACTACAGAGCACAGTAATTACTGATTGTGCCACAGGTTGAGTTAGTTGTACATGTGATTGCTGGCGCAGTACTTGTGTATTACACAACCTAGGCTTGTGTTGAACAGCATTTGTGGTCTGTAGAGTGATATCGCTTTGTACTGTTATCTGCAGCTAGTATCCTAGCAGTGGGATAACTGTTATTATCCTAGCCATGTGTGTGCATTTACCAGTATTTTCATAAGCGGCTGCTTGCAGTTAGATAGGTAATACTGTGGGCAGGAATAATGTGCCCTGTCCATGTGTGCGTTGACAACATTATTGTACCCATCACTTCCAATACGCTATTACATTACTTACATCCTTGCTGGACAAACTTTTTAAATAAGGCTTGAAAGAGAAGATATCACTGTTGAAATAACTGTAAAATGAAACCTAGTAATGTGAATAGAGAAAGATATGTTGAGGCAAGAAATTTTTAGAAGGATCTTGAGATCTGTAAGCATATACTGGTCTTTACAGAAGACTTCATTGTACTCCTGAAATAAGTACACATTATTTTCATAGTCTAGTTTTTGAAGTCCTGGTAGAGGTTGTGAAGATAGATGAAGGCTGCCAGCCTAGTGAGATAGAATTCTGTAGATAATTCTGTCATTTGTAAATATTAATATAAGCCACAGGCTTGTTCTCTTAAATGGGGAAAAATGTTGGTAAATGTAAAACTTCATATATGTCTGGATGAAGGAATTCTGCCTATTGTTTTGAGGCCAGAGTTAATGGCTAGAATTTGCATGTATAAATGTGCTTTATTGTTCTGGTTTCTGACCAGTTGTAAAGAATGTAAATGTAGTTTCTGTTAGCCTAGGAACACCAGAGAAGTGTGAAGAATGATGTCATGTGAAGCAGCTCTGTGTTATCAATTTAAAGAGAGAGAATCAGAGATCTCTAAGCATTTTGTCTTGAGGACAGCCAACATCACCAGCACTGCCTGTTTCTTTATGCAAGTTATTTAGAATTGTATTTCTCTTAGAAATAGCTAGGAATTAGGAAAATTAGACTAAGTGTTTTTCTGTGATGTCAGAACTTTTCTACGATATTATTTTAAGTATTTTTCTGTGATCTCTGAACTCTTGACTGGCACTGTGTAGTAAGAAGTATTGTCTTGTGTTTTTATTATTTATTATTAAATATTTTAAACCTTTCAACTGTGGCTGTTTTGTGTAGAGATAATTTAAGCTCTAAGAGTACGCTGCATGTATATAGTGAGACTGTACCAAGTCACTCCAAATAAGTCTTGACTGTTAGGTTAGACTTACCATTTGGATAATAATATTGCACAGTAATAATTGGACACCCTTTTAAGGGCCTTTGTGTAGTGATTTCTACCATATATTCTGGGTAAAAAGGGCACAGCTGGTGAACCTGTGTCAGCCTTCCCCAGGAGTGTCTTGTGTGGTTGTATATAACTCTTATCTCAAAGTGTGTGTGTGTCAGCTACTTGGGCAGAGACATGAAGCTTTGGTTGGACAGAGAGGGTGCTGGAGGTTTTAGCTTGCCCACTAGGCTGAGATCTGGACCCTATAGCTGTGCCAGTGGGGAGTCTTATTGGGGACCTGGAGAGTAAGGGAGAAACCAGCCCCAAACTGACTGTGATCTCTGTGTGCTCTTTAGGGAAATTGTACTTTACTGTGTGTGTACTTATTATCCTTTCCCTGTATGGATGCCCCTCACTGGTGTTAGTGGTGAGGACTGAGGATTCTTGATTGCTGGGCCAGTGCATGGGCATCACAGAGGTACATGCATAAAACTAAGACATTTATAAGCTGACATTAGTTGGTGAGCATGACAGTAAAATGATCATATTTGGATGTCTAATGTAGCAGTTATTAAGAATTGTTTATAAAAAGTTGTGAAAAATATGACATATTTTCATGTTCATAATGCAAAAACAGTGTGATAGTGTCAAGTTGGAGGGTGGTGCATCCAAGCAGTGGATGTTAGTAAAAAATGTCATTCCAACATGGTGGGCAACGTGAAGACATTCTGAGATATAAGTGTTAATTTTGTAAAGCAGTTAAGACCGTTACTTATATTTTCATAACTACATTCATTTCATAATAAAACTGCATATTCTATAGGTGACGAAATGCTGACATCTTAAACAAGATGGTGTACAGGACAACACAGTGGTACAATGGTTTCCATTATTGACTCACAGCAAGTGGCTCTCCAGTTCAATTCTCAGCTGGGGTACATTCTGTGTGGAGTCTGCATGTCCTCCCTCTATTAGTGTAGGTCTCTTCCAGGTGCTCCTGTTTCCTCCCACATTACAAAGACATGCATCTGTAGCATTCCTTCCTGGGCCTTTGCTGAAAATTGGCTTATTCCAAGTCAGACTTTCCCAATAAACAATTGTTAAATAAATAAATACAAAACATTAATGTTTACAAAATTGTCACTGATACTTTCCGTCTTTCACAAATGGTTTTATAGATCAATATTGCATAGGTTTTGCAATATCATAAATAGCAAAATGTTACCCCCTCTTGTCATGCATCATTGTAAAGCTCTTGAACAATTGAACAAATGAGGTTTGGTAACAAGCCAATTTGTCCTGGGAAAAATTCAGAGTGGGATTAGTTAAACATATACTTGGAGTAAAAAGGGTAGGGGGAGGTAAGGGTTAAATAGGGAGGGATAATTGGGGGGAAATGAGGTATGGGCAGGGAGGGGCTTAAGAGATTTATGCAAGTGAAACTGGGTAAGGAATCACATTTTCACATGAACTTGCTATAGTGCAAGTTTATGTCCAAGACTACCTATAGGTAATCCATTGGACAGGTAGGTCTTGGCTATTAATAGTGCATGGGAGGGAAAGTATTGCTTGTCTATATTAACTGCATTCTTTCTTATTCGGCTTTCTTTCTTTTCAGAGTCCTGGCTAAGTTTAATGCATGAGATATGGTAAATCCTGGTGGCATGGTGGGGGAGTATAGCCTATGAGGATTACCTTATATTTTTTTAGTTGGATTTGTAAGGAGCTGCTTTATGGGTTTGTCTGTCGCAGCAGTGGAACTGAGATCAGTTTGTTGTCCAGCTACATGTACTGTGTTTTTGGGCATGTGGTCACCAAGTTTCTTTAGAAGATAGGTGTGGTTAGGGCAGTCAGTCTGTTGGCAGATCTTGATAAAAAAATGTTTTTTTTTTTTTTTTTTTTTTTTGTCAGACTCTGTTTCGGTAGCCTGGTCTGGGTGTTTTGTTAGGGTCTATTTCAGTAGCATGGTCTGGATGTTTCCCCCTTTGTTTCAGGGGTTGATTTCTTAGGGGAGCATCAGCATTTATTGATGGCGAGAGTGTTGAAAGGAGTTTTCAATAGTCAGACAGGTTGAGAGAGCTACAAATTTCTTTTTGTGGGCTTTAAGCTGATGGTGTGAGCCTTGCCTGAGGT
The DNA here is from genome assembly GCF_019279795.1 of Protopterus annectens. Taxonomy (NCBI): domain Eukaryota; kingdom Metazoa; phylum Chordata; order Ceratodontiformes; family Protopteridae; genus Protopterus; species Protopterus annectens. The sequence goes on from NC_056734.1 coordinate 11,630,918, forward strand.
AATGGTGTAGTCTGCCCATAGTAGGGTTGCTGAGGGAGGTACATCTGAGCAACTTTAAGCTGTATCTAGAATATTATTGGGAAAGGTGTCAGTGGTTCATTTTCTGTTTCTCATAATTGGTTGTTATATCTCTTTGAACTCGGCAGGTACAATGTGCAGTTACTAGTAGCACACCACATGGGCATAATTAGAATTATCTATGCCCCGCACATTATAGTATATATTTCCCTTCTAAATAAATTTAGTAAGCTGAAGTGGGGTAGTGATCAGTAAGCAATGCTGTAGAAATGGCACCTTTAAATTTTTGACTCTATCGCAAATCTGTTTTTAACTACAGTATTGGACAAAAGCTATTTGGAGTAGCTTCACAGAAGACACTTGAATTGTTGTAGGTGAGTTTGGTTTGTTTCAATTCCCTTCTGGATTTGATAGGTGGCTGTTGCAGGAGGGCTGGCAGGAGGACATTGAATCCAGCTTGTTTCAGTGTAAATGGGACTAATGGGGCCTTTTCTGTTTCCAGGGGAGTTGTTATTTAGAGTTCACTTGTTTGAGGATCATTATCAGACCCTTCTTGGGTGTCCTCAGAGAGGAGTTGAGCTCGATGACTGGATCCTTTGGGGGTGATGCCATCGGGTGCCCTAGCATATTTGTGCTTGGTTAATGTATCACCTAATGGTATTTTGTCATGCTTCCATTTCTAATGGGGGGCTGACCTGGTGCAGAATTGGTGCCCAAGTTGTGAGTTGCTTTGGTGCTGGCCTGCTTTTATGTAGCCCTGGCTTCTTTCCCCTGTTGTGTTGTTGCACCAAGTTTTGTTATATGTAGTGAGTTGAAACGTGTTTGCTTGGACTGTGAAGAATGGTGTGGTTCTGGATTGGTTCTCTGTCCTTTGGGAGAGGTGATGGGAATCTCTCAGCTGTTGTGCATTTCAAGTTCCTCGTGGAGATATTTGTCTTATGTGGTTTCATTGGTGGAGTTTCATGTGGGATCTTGTTTGTTTAAAAAAAAAAAAATAAAAATAAAAGAAACCCCAGGATTCAGCAAGCAGACGTTCAGGAATAAGTTATTCCTACATGGCAGGAACCGTTCCTGTTCAGCACGGCAGTGTGCCATGCATATGTACGAAGGCGTACTGCCATGCTTTAAAATGGACATGGTTCCATGTACGAGTGCAGGGGGTGTGTCTGAGAGCAGAGCTCTCACAATATACATGCTCCCTGCACTCCAGAATTGCCTTTTGCAATTTAAAATGAGTGAGAATGCTTGTAACACCCCCAGCCCATCAGGATAGCAAATCTGGTCAAAGCCATAAAGGACAATCATTCTTACCAAGACAAAAGTTGTTAGAATAAGACATTTAGCATAATCACATAGCGCACATTTCCCAACTCATCAGAGTAAGGAATGTGAACAAACCCAAAGAGCAATCGTCCCACAAATTAGGAAGATGATAGAATAACAGGTTCAACATTAGCATGGATATTCTGAAGGGTACAAATAAAAAAATACAACAAATATATATATATATATATATATATATATATATATATATATTTTTTTTTTTTTAAACATGCAATAAAGTTTAAGCATAACTGCGTGAGTGTGCCCATTGCTTAGCTATGCTTAGTCAAGCTTAAACAGCACAAGAAGGTAAATAGCAAAAGACATCCAACATAAGCAGTATTGCAGTAGTGTAGTGGTGAGAGTGTACACTTTACAAAGAGCTGTTCCTGGTTCAATCCCCAATTTAACTGATTTGCATTTTACATGTAAAAGTAGTACATAAACATTTTTTTATAATTAGCTACTAAATAACACATTTTTGTTAACCAGAATACTGTAGTAGGTCCAGATGTGAGGTGTCAGTTTAATAAAGATGTGAAACCCTCATATAAACAAAGTGCCCCATACAGTATAGTCACACATGAATAAATGTAATGAAAGCACATTGGGGGGGTGTCAGGGACAGTAAGCAAATTTATAATATAATGAGAAGTTATGTACTTAGCATAAAGTTCCATGTTAGTTGTCTTCTTTTCGCCTTTTTTCTTGCTGGATGGGTTCTTCAGCTCCGACTCGGCCTATTACTAAAGCTTGAGAGCTATTTTTACCGGCTCGAGGCTATCCTATGTCCTATAATGTTAGGCGTGATATACCCAGATCTCATTTGATTGCTAACACTATAGACATACATGTCCCCACCATGACAGAGAATATATATATATATATATATATATATATATATATATATATGTATATCTACCTCTATATATCTAAGTATAGGTAGCTAAGGAGATAACTCTCATGATAACACATCTCAGAAAATACTCTCGGTCTTGTCAGGCTAGGGGTTGGAGGTGGACAAGAAAGAAGGCGAGAAGAAGACAACTAACATGGAACGTTATGGTAAGTACATAACTTCTTAATGTTAAGTTGTCAATCTCGCCTTCATTCTTGCTGGATGGGACAGCGTCCCTAGCACCTTAGTCCTGGGTGGCTCAATGGAACAAACTCTTGAGTACAGTGGAACCAAAATCAGCCCTACTTCTAGAGGTCATGTCCAGCTTGTAATGAGAAATGAAGGTATGAGGAGAGGCCCATGTGGCCGCTGCACAAATGGAATCCATTGGCAATCTTGCCTGAACGGCTACTAAAGAAGCTAATGCTCTGGTTGAATGAGCACTGGGCTTAATAGGGAGCTCTTTATGCCTCAATTGGTAAATCAACATGGTAACAGAGATCAACCACCTGGACAAGGTTACTTTGGAAACTGGCAGGCCTTGCTTCCCTTCCATGTAAGACAGGAAGAGCTGTTCTGATTTCCTCGTCTGCTTGGTTCTATCCAGGTAGAAGCGTAATTGACGGTGAACGTCCAGACAATGTAACTTCCATTCAGACCTATTGGTATAAAGTGGGAAGAAGGCAGGAAGATTGATGGTCTGATTCAGATTTTTTTCAGAGAGTACTTTGGGTAAAAAGGACGAATTAGTCCTAAGTGACACTCTACTTTTGTGAAAAACAAGTTAAGGAGGGTGAACACAAAGGGCTTGAAGTTCCGATACCCTTCTCGCTGAAGTGATGGTTACTAAGAACAGAGTTTTCCAAGAGAGCAACTTTAATGAACAGGAAGCCGCAGGCTCAAAGGGAGGGAGAATTAAAGATGACAGCACCAAATTTAGGTCCCATGGTGGGGGAGGATCTCTTACTGAGGACCTAAGTAAGAGGGTTCCTTTTAGAAAGGCTTTACAAAGTTTGTGTGACATAATGCTGGTCTCTGACAATCCAATGTGAAAATTCGCAATAGCTGCCAGCTGAACTCTGATGGTGGCTGAAGAAGAACCCATTTGAAAAAGTTCTGCCAAAAACTCTAAAACTGTATGGACAGGAGCTGTAAAAGGGTCAACTTGTTTCTCCCCTGCTCAAACAGAGAAATGCTTCCATTTGCTAGCATAAGTCTTTCTGGTAGTAGACTTGTGCGAAGCGAGGATGATGTCACAAACTGAATGAGAGATTGAGAGAAGCCTGGCTAGGATTGGAAGTGGAGCAACCAAGCTGTGAGGTTGAGAGATTGGAGAGGTTGATGTAGCCCGCCCGACTGATGTGTCAGAAGATCTGGCGCTGGGTCCAGATGCCAGGGCTGATCTAGTAGATGACGTTGCAGGAACGGAAACCAAATTTGTTGAGGCCAGTAAGGGGCAACAAGGATCATTCTGGATCTCAAAACAGTTGCTTTCTGGATTAACTGAGTAATTAAGGGAAAGGGGGGGGAAGCATACAGAAGACCCCGGGGCCAATCGTGGACTAGAGCGTTTCTGGGGGGAAGACCTGGGAGAGGGAAGAGGGTGAAGAAGTCTTGGCACTTGCTGTTTTGAGGGGTTGCAAAAAGATTGCAGCAAGGCTGACCCCACCTTCTGAATATTTTTTCCGCTACTAGCTGGTTGAGAGACCACTCGTGGGGCATGAGAATGGCTCTGCTCAGCCTGTCCGCTATGACGTTGGACTTCCTGGGGATATGCATTGCTACCAGAAACCGTTGAGAAGAGATCGCCCACTGCCAAAGTCTGAGTGCTTCTCGACATAGGGGGTAGGACCTGGTTCCGCCCTGCTTGATGATGTACCACACTACAGACATATTGTCTGTCTGAATTGCAATAGTCCCAGTGGGTAGAGAGTCTTGAAGGGCCAGCAACGCTAAAAGTACCGCTCTCATTTCCAAGAAATTTATGTGCAGGTGGCCTTCGAAAGGTTGCCATGTGCCCTGGACTGTCCTGCCTTGAAAATGCCCCCCCCCCACCCGATCAGGGAGGCATCCATTGTCACAGTAGCCACAGGAGGAGGAAGGACAAATGGTCTGCCCTGAAGAACCTGAGGGGAGACCATCCAACATGAAAGGTACCTTTTGCATGACTGAGTGATTAGAATGCTGTGTGACATTAGAAGCTGTTGAAAGGACCACTGGGAAAACAGCATCCATTGCAGGATCCGCATGTGAAAGCAAGCTAGGGGGAGTAATGTGATGGCTGCTGCCATGAGACCTAGGGTTTTTAGTATGAATCTGGCCTGGACTCTGCTCTCTTGTAGTAGGATTTGAACATGATCGCGAATGTCTGAAATCCTTTTTACGGGCAGTTTTGCTGACAGTTCCACAGTGTTTAAAATGGCGCCTATGAAGGTAATAGATTGACAAGGTAACAAGGCAGACTTTTCAGAGTTTATAGAGATACCTAGCTCGTTGCAAATTTGGAGGGAATAATCTCTGGAATGGAGTAGCTTGGTGGTGGCAGTAAGGAGCCAGTCGTCTAAGTATGGAAACACCTGGAATCCTTGTCGTCTCAGGTGTGCCGCAACCACTGCCATGCATTTGGTAAACACCCTGGGGGCTGTGGTGAGGCCAAAGGGCAGGGCTCTGAATTGGTAGTGACCGGCTCCCAGCCGGAAGTGGAGAAAACTCCTGGAGCACCTGTTCATTTTGATATGATAGCACGCATCCTGAAGGTCTATAGAGCACATCCAATTGTCCTGACTCAGAAAGGGTAGAATCGACTGAAGTGTGACCATCCGGAATTTTATTCTTTGAACAGACTTGTTCAGCCTGCTGAGATCCAAAATAGGTCTCCAGTCCCCTGTCTTTTTTGGTACCAAAAAGAACTTAGAGTAGACTCTGAATCCTTGCTGGTCTGCTGGGACTGGCTGGATGGCTCTTTTTTCTAGCAGCTTTGAAATTTCTAATGATGCTTGATCCCTCAGACCGGGTGGAACGTCTGGAAGGGGCCCTTTTGGCTGTTGTGGGGTATGAATAAAGGGAATTTTGTAACCCTTGGATATGATCGACTGTACCCATTTGTCTTGCGTGAGGGAATGCAAGGCTTCTGGGTACAGTGATAGTCTTCCCCCGACTGCCTCCAAAGGTGGACAGTCAGGCAGCTCCTCAGGGGTGCTGTAAGGGTTTGTCAGAGAAGGATTCTCTGCTACCCTGATTCTGCGGACCCCCCCCCCTGCACCTCGGGCGGCGTCTATTATTGTTCCCTCCTCTGCCTCTGGAGGGAAGCTCACCATGTGCATCAGGCAGTACTCCCTGAGGTTTGCGGAACCACATTTTCACACTCTTCTGACCCTTAGGGTATGGTCTAGAAGGGGTAGAAAAATGGACTCCTATGGCAGAGAGAGTCTTGCCTTCCTGCTCGCACCTGGTCAATGTATCCTTCACTTGAGGTCCAAGCAAGGCAGAACCATTAAAGGGGGTGTTAGTGAAGGACGCCTTGAAGGGGTCAGCAAAATTGCAAAGCTGCATCCAGGCGTGTCTCCTTAGAGCAACGCCCATGCCTGCAGCCCTACTCGCTCCATCGGCTGCATAGGAAATGAGCCGCATGGAGGAGTTGACAATAGAGTTCAGGGTCCCCAGCTGGGAGTTGATATTTTTCTGAGACCCCACAGCTGATGGGTCCTGTAAGGTATCACCAAGTTCTTTGAGAAGGTCTCTCTGGAGACGGGTGAAATGGCACAAATAATTCAGCGACCGCATAGCAAAGGTCGCTGAAGAAAACATCCACTTGCCATACCTGTCCATAGTCCTAGATTCCTTATTAGGAGGATGGACAGGTACTGAAAGGTCAGCCAACTCCTTTTTAGTGGCCGCTGCCACCAGCATGGCATCAACAGGGGCGCCCTTAGTTAGAAACAGCTTGTCAGAAGGGGCTGTAATAAATTTTGTAGGCTTCCAGGGAGTTGGTTCCATTGTGTCCGGAGCCGTCCACGCCTTTCGAGCCACCACATCTATGAGTGGGTCGAAAGGCGGAGACACCCAGGAGGTGGAAGGGCGAGAACTGAACGCATCCAGGTACACCGACTCGTCCTCAGAAGGGTTAAGGGCAGACCAGTTTCCTCTCTGCTTAAGAATCTCCAGGATGTCAGAAAATGAGACATCCTCAGAGGGGGACCTTGGGGACCCTTCTGACTCATCCAAGTCGGTGTCCGACGTGACTGACTCAGAGGAGTCTATATGCTTCCTCTTGCATTTACTCTTTCGAGGGGGCTCCCCTGAAGGATCATGGGAGGCCTCGGAGGAGAAGGATACACCCAATGGGGCTACCTGTAGTGTCGGTTCTCCACGCTCGGGATCGGAAGGGTGGATAGAGACTGAAGCAGGCACCATAGAGGGAGGAACCAAAGGAGCTGACCGTGGAGCAGGCACAGAGGCCAGCACACTCCTCATGACCTCAAAGGTGCCCCTATCAGGCAGGGAAGGGGGTCGCCGCTCAGAAGAGACAAAGACTCCTCCCGGCACCGAGAGGGATGGCTACGAGGCTGATGTCGGGGCCAAACTCACCTGCGCCAAGGCTCCGAGAGGGAGAACGGGGTCAGACAAGAGTCCGATGCCACTCACCCCTTTGGAACCGACGAGGGACTCCCGGCACCCGGAATCCTCCAAGGATGGAAACAAGGAAGAGATCGGAGCTGACGAGGGAGCCGAAAGGAGTGGTATTGGCTCCGATGTTCTGACGGTCCCGACCTCTACGATCTCTGGCTCCAAACTCAAAGGAAGAGTCGGAGGAGGAATCGAAGAGGGAGTAGTGATAGCCACTGCCTGATGAGGAGGGCTATGGAACATTTGGGCTGCTAACCACCCTCTCGAGGTCATGTTCTGACAGCCTGGAAGACCGAGAGGAATGGGACCTGTGACTCCGCTCCAATAACAAGGGAGACTTTGGAGCCGAATGGACAGATTCCAGGGAAGGAGACCTGGAACACTTTCTGATCGAAGACGGCTCCAACAGCAGAGTCGGAGCTGACTGAGACCTCGAATCATCGGTTCCAGCCGGAACCGATGCAGTGGTAGTAGTAGGAGTGCCACTTGGCGATGGCTCCGAACATGAAGCTGACAGTTTGGAGGGCTTGGAAGGTTTACCCAATGAAGGCTTAGCCGGGGAACCTTCAGGCTTCAACAAGCCTCTCAAAATAAGTTTGTTTCTGCATTCTGCAGGACTCTTGGACTGAACGCATGGCAGACAGAACAAGAGTCCTGCAGGTGCAGAGGGCCCAAGCAATATACACAAGAAGTGTGACCGTCTGTCAGAGACATCTTCTGACAGCATGAGTCACACTTCTTGAAGCCCGAGACCTTGGTGTCTTTCGACATCCTGAAACAAGGATGACGGGCAGAAAAAGACAACTCTAAGTGGTCTAGTCACAATCAGCCAACACACACACACACACACACACACACACACACACACACACACACACACACACACACACACACACACACACAGAGCTTGTAACAGACCAGAAAAACAAAAAACCCAAAACTTTTTAACACAATTTAACTCTAGGCACACACATACAAGAAAAAAAAATCTACAGAAAAAATCCAAAGGGATTTACTACTAAAGAACTGTATAGAACAAGTTTAGCCAAAGGCCTAACTATTCAGTGAGGGGAAAACTAAAGAAAATAACTACCTAAGAGGGGATTCTAAACAGGGATCTATAGGGTAGTAACTAGGATTAACTATCACTATGGTTAGAACCCAAAAAACTGACTAAATTCAAGAAAAAGATTAATACAGCCTGGAGCCGGCAAAAAGATGCAACCTTGTAGCTGAAGCGGCAAACGAGATCTGGGTATATCACGCCTAGCATTATGGGACATAGGATAGACTCGAGCCAGTAAAAATAGCTCTCGAGCTTTAGTAAAAGGCCGAGTCGGAGCCGAGGTTTGGCTCCGAACCCATCCAGCAAGAATGAAGTCGAGATTGACAACTTAACATTGAATGATGAATCAATCCCATACAGCAGATAGTTTATAAAATAAAAAATAAACAATACTAAGCATTGCACAGCTTTGCTGACTGGGCATAAGCATTGTGCACATATAAATGCTAAGCAATGAATAGCCCAGCTAAGTGGATTTACCCATTGGTAAGCAATGCTGAACCTGCCCCTTTAAGCACTGCCAACGTATGCAAAGCAGGTTTGCTCGTAGCTTAGCTTAGCTCAGCCTATTCAAAACTGTCCAATCATGGCAAAGGGTGGGAAATCGGCCATATTTTAACCCCGCAGGTGGGAATACAGCTCATAACTCATTGTAGCTTCCCACTGTAGGCAGTATGGCAGGAGTTCATGAGGACATGCACTTCTGGGTGCAGTGCTAGGGCATACAGGAGTCCAAGGTCATCGTAGGACTCCTGGTACAAAATCATAATGAGAGACTGCTGCAGGGCCAGTACTAGGGCTCCCAATATAAAGCAGAAGCCTGGGACCATCTCACTGTGATCTCACTACCACTGCTGTCCCTCAGACTGGTGAGCAGGTCCGGCACCAGTATGCCAACTTGAAGTGGAGGAAGAGGGAGCTCTTGGATGAGTGGGTCCAAGAAGCAAGGCAGAGGGGTGATGTCCCAGCAGTGTGTAAGTAGTCATACCAATAACTGTTTACTAATGTCCAGCCTGTGTATGTGATGGATAGGTATGCCTAAATATTTCCCTATTTCCCTTACAGCTGCAGCTGAGCAGGCTGTGAATCAGGAAGCCCATGCTAGTAGGTTCTAAAGGCTGCATCACAAGGCTGGTGGGTAACAATCCTGCTTGTAGTAGTCATACCAAATAAATATAAAGTAGTAGAAAGTCATCTGGTAGTATAAAAACTGTGTATGGGTTGTACTGAATAAACCAGACAATATGACAGTAATAGTCCCATATAGGTCATATTTAAATAAAACTGCAACTACCTGGCAATAAAGTTCAAAATCCTCAACTGGTTGTGTTTACTCTGGTATTGTATGGCATTTAGTGTTGCATTCACTGAATAGTAATGTTGTGTTAACCACTGTTACACATACTGTGCTACATAAAAAAGTGTCTAGGAATGTCTGTTTAAGACTGTTGTAAGTACAAGGTCAGATTTTACAACCAGTAGAGACTTAGACAGGAAACACCAAAGGAATCAACAGCAATATCCAAACAGCACACTTTGATGAAACTTAAATTGTTGTATTTTTAGCAGACACAGCCATGGTTCGATTTCTGGCACTGGTAGTAAGCTGTATGCATAATCATACCTCTAAACTGTACAGATTTTTGCAGAAGATCCAGATAATTGGCTCATATTTTCGGCCTGTTCCTCTATCCTCCTGGCAAATCAGTGGGATGATCTCAGAATTGTAGTCATCAAATAATGACATGCATTTGATTTTTAGACCTCAAAACCTTCAGAAAATGTATATTAAAACAAATCTTGTTACTTTAGCAACTCTCCAAGTTTATGAGAGCAATATTTAAAATATGTCCCTATTTGTACCCCCATTTTGTCAAGCTTTGTCCAGAGTGTGTGCTGGAAGAGATTAAGAGGTATGTGCATAATATTAACTAGAAATCTGGGAATATGTGTAGAAACAGTCAAGTAGTGTTAACAAACATTCCCTCCACAGGTCTACCAAGTAAGAGATGTAGAATTTAGCTATAAGACAGTTGAAGTATACACTGTGTACAAACATACCACTGCCCAAACCAAGGCCATAGGGTATTGGAATTATACCTGCAGAGTAATGATTAGAGCAATGATCATTAAAGATGTGAGTACTGCAAGGATTTATAAGTTAATTGACATCTCTCCCCCCACCACCATATCTGCAACAATAATCTAAAAACACAAATTAATGGGTATGTTTACATCAAACCTACTGTTGAGACATATGTCCAATTGTTCAACAAATATTGAAATGTGTTTCTATTAATGTTCCATGTTGAAATGCTATCATTGGTGACCTGTTGCTATCAATGTAACCTGCATGTCATTGTAATGGCCACTGTGGTTCTATATATGCATGTGTTCTGTTTGCTATGCAACTGTTCCAAATCTGGTGTTTTGGGTTAATGGGAATATCTATACATGCTGTTATAACTAATCCTGGATTGTGTTGACTATTACTAACCCACATATGATCTAAAACTGCAACACCATAGCACGTTTGGGAAGGCCGGCCCCAGCGGCTCCACCTCTCCTACCTCATATGGCCATGGCATAGGGCCACAGCACATTTGTGACCCACCCTGGGACCTCCTCGTCCAGTGGTCTTGCACCACTTTTGGGTGAAACCATCTCAGAGGAAGGGGCTTGCTCCCCCTGGGAGTGAGTGAGGACAGGATCCTGTCAGCCGACGTCAGGTCCACGGATTGTTGAATAGTGAGCTCTGAAAGGAGTTTGGAGATCTGCTACACCAGCTTGAGGGCCACGTGGTGCATTTAGAGAGTCAGCCTGCCCCTCCTGCTCAGCCCCCAGCACAACCATCTTCGAGACCATGAAGGTTCAGTGGTGACTGTCCATGGGTGGGGACCTCAGTCCCACGGTTTCCATTTGGGGGCACATGGGCTTCCAATTTCCAAACACCTTTCCCCATCCAAGGTGTTTCATATACCACCCCGTATGCTGTCTTGTCTGTCTTGTCTGTCTTCCTACCCAACCTACCTCCCCAAATATACCTACTATAATTCTCCAACATCCCACTCTCACCTTAAAAAAAAAGGGCAATCTGTCCCCCCCAAAAAACATTTGCCCCATACATAGCTCTCCATTTTGCACTCATGTACATTTGACAAGTAATCTGGTCAAATTGGTTTCACAGCACATTATAGTTGTCCTCACTCCTCTTTCAGGGGTTTGAGTGTCCAAATCTACCTCCAAATGCAGCATATATGCATAGCTGTTGCTGTAGAAGAAATGGACAGCTATGGACCTTCCCTACACCCATCCTGCACATCCCTAGCTACTTTCCCTATTGTCTTTACCTCTTTGTGCCCCCTTTTTCAACACTTTCCTTTCACCCCTTTTTTCTTTTCTTTTAAAGAAATTAACACGAGAGTAAGTGAGAGTAAGCAGTTTTAAGCAGTAGTAAGCATATTTAAGCCTGTTTGTGTGGAGCTAAACAATGCCTGCACAGATTCAGCACTTTTGCAGGCTAAATATCTGTAAGCATATTTAACCAGAAGTTAGCACTGCTTACCACCGCACAAACCCACTTACACCTGCTTAAAAGTGCCTTAATCACACTGTATCCAACAGCCCTTGTTCTGCCCAGCAACAAAATAATCAGCCTTTGCGAGTCTCAAACCCAGGACCCTGCACACCAAGTTACTACAAAGTCATTTGAGCTGTACATAAGTTGGATGTTTTCTCAAACATATCATGCAGCACAGTCATTCAACAGTAGGGAAAATGTATATGCATATGTATATATATATATATATATATATATATATATATATATATATATATATATGTGTGTGTGTGTGTGTGTGTGTGTGTGTGTGTGTGTGTGTGTGTGTGCATTGCATTCAAAGATCGGATCCACACTCTGAACCTCTCACTGCCAAACATCTGACCAAAGGCACTGTAAATGGGGGTGAAGGGGCCCAAAATAGGGATCTCTTGTAATTATTGCCATTATCCCTTCCTCCACAGCTGAACTGATCTGCCTTGGAACAAAATAGCCAGCACTTGCAAGTCTTGAACCCAGGAACCTGCACAAGTTACCAGTAAGCCATCTCAACTGTAAGATGTCGGGATGATTTTTCTAACATAGCATGCAGAACAGTCAGTCTACCATAGGGAATGTACAATGTGGAAGCACTAAACATTCTAATGATACACACACACACACACACACACACACATATATATATATATATATATATATATATACATATATATATATATATATATATATATATATATATATATACATACATACATATATAAATATATAAATACTTATAGATATATATAAAGAGAGTACATATAGAGGGTGCACAGCATATCAAACAGCCATTATTCCTACAGTTGCCACCTTTTCAAATGGCCAGTGTCTGATTATTTCCTACAAATGAGAATTATTGCATGAAACATATACCCACACACAATGCAAGGGACATGACACCACACTCAGTTTGCATACATATAAATGTTTATTTGTGTACTATTTCAGTTGTTTATGCCATTTCTTATAGTATCTAGGTGTTTGAAATGCATAATAACTTATTAATGCAACTCTCAAAGAAAACATATGATATAGTAATCTGCAAAACATAACATATGTTGCTATCTAGGCTAAAGCCTTCAAGTAGTACAACAGTGAAAACCACACTTGCCTTGAAGATGAGAATCAATCAACACTTAATTTCAGAGGTAGTTCAACAGCCTCCAATTACACTCTATACTCAACCCCCTAGGAGGAAAAGCATCAGTTGTCACAATATAAATGTATCCATTACATAACAATGCTTAACTTAAAACGTCACTATCACACTGAAAAACAACTGTGTGCAAGACAGTAAGCTCTAGCCCACCACTGTTCCCATGGTGAAACATATGAAAATGTACAGCCATATGCCTTAATGTTTCTTATTACTTATATCCCTCATGTTATAACAGCCTAGGTTAAAAACATTTAATACCCCTCCCCATAAAATGTCTTACAAGGGCATATAACAGTGTTCTCCATACACTGACCTCCAGTACAGGGTCACACATGTTTTGTCCAGCTGTAGCTCTTATATATATGGACCCTACCCCACAACTTGTGTGGGAGTCCACAGCATCACTGGAATGATAGCAGGAATGTCAGCACTAAATAATGATAGACCATTAACTATCAACCTTCTACTGAATGACATCGGGACAAAGCCTGGTATATATGTGGAGGACAAAGGCTGAAACATAGGGCCATATTTGAATTATTGCTGTTATGCACTGTGAAAGTTGCAGGTGTTACAGGATTGGTTGCAACATACCCTTACTCAGAAATATGAAGCCAGAAACACAAATGGATGTTGCCATGTACTGATAGCAATCAACAGATAGAATGCCACTGATATGTCAGGGACAAGACCTGTGTGGGGAATAGACAAAACATAACAGCCAATCCTCTGGCCATCGTATGGATAGGCCCACAGTTGAGAGCTATGCAGACAGACTGCATTCCATACAAAACTAGCATGTACACACAAACCCTGTAAAACTAGCAGCATTCAATGCATATAAGAGCAATACTCACAGACTGTCCTAGGTCTGGAACCTTATACAAACATGTAGTTGGCCTGTGTCCACAAACCCTGTTGTAATAGGTATAGCTACCTGCTGTCTGTAACACTGCTGCCCACACACAGGAAGGATGCCTTCCATACAGGAAAGGTAAAGGGACAACACCCACACTGTCACTGCATACAACAAAATAAAATGTGTACTGCTACTGATTGTTGCATTGCCATAACACTGATACGGGTACTACAGTAGGCATTCTTATCTCATAGTAACCAGAGAAGTGTGCAACTGTGTTATGACCCACTGTCCATGCCTACTGGTAACAGCTATATCAACACCCATATACACTGGATGTCAAAGTGTATACACCCCTGTTGGAATGCCAGGTCAGTGTGCTGTATGTCAATGAGACCACAAGAAGTCATGTCAAAACATTTCTCACCTCAAATGTGACCCATAACCTGTAAAATTCTATTTAAAAAGGAACAAAGCTGTTTTATGGAAGGTGAGCAACCATTGCGAAGTGAAGATGTAGTATGACATTAGAGTACAAACCAAGACAACTGGATGCTGTAATCATCTCAGCAGGTGTTTAAACAACATACCAGTGTTAGAGTGTGCACACACATTCAACTGGCTTACTGTACTGAGTATTACTTCCCATATGCTGGAGGGACAGGTTCATAACCCAGAGACTGCCCATGCTATGGAATAGACTTCCCATACATGTCAAGCAGAGCACCTCACTGGCCCTCTTCAAGAGAAATCTTGATGAGTGTATGGGAAATACAGCGACCATTCCAGTGGCTTTACTCAACAGAGGCACTGGGAACTAAGGTCGGTGGCATGATGCCAGGGTAATCCCATGGACAAGGCTTGTAAAGGCTCCAGGGCCATTAGCCTAGTACACATCTATGAACCTATGAACCTATATGTTTCCACAGGACAGGTTGTTATGTTCCCAATTGAACTGAGCAGGCTATAGGACACATCACAGGTGGGGATTGTGTCGACATATGCTTTTGTGGGGTCATGTTCCAATTGCACAAGTACCATGCATAGTAACAGGGGTGTGTACATGTTATATCCACTGTAGCTATATGGAATCAGCAGTACCTTACCTGTACAACCATCCTCCCCCAACGATAGAGTAATCCCCCTTGGTGGAAACCACCAAGACACAAAGCACATAACAGGTTTCTATAGTGGCTGTCCTGGGACACATAGGTGCAGACCACAACTTGGAAGCAAGTGTACCTATATCTAAGCAAGCATGTAGGTTCACAGGTGACCTCCTGTAAGGCTGATTATGACTAGAAATCAGACATATACAAATCACCAATGCCAGTTGCAACCATGTCTACACATATGTACGCAGTCTCAGAGCCAGTAACACAATTCAATCTGTACTTGGAGTAATAGCACACCTCATACACACATGCCATGGCTATAGGCAACCTGCATCAGATAGGATAGGTGGGAACAGTAGCACCCTATCCACAACAGTAGTACAGGGGGATATGCATATCACCCATACTCCAACCCACATCAGTGGTGAGCATGGACGTAATGCTGACAGATGGCAACAACAGCAAGTCTCCTTGGGGCATGAGAACATCACAGTTTGTCTCCTACATTAACACAGGCATGCACTCACAGTCCCATCACACACTACAGTCAAACACACTCATGCCACCATCCACACACCATCCACATGGAAGATGGCCACTGTCATCCCTCTACACAGAAATGAATGATGTGTAGTTGATTATGCCATTAAGTGTCCAGGATTGGGGGAACTAGACAGGTCAGGGCCAAGAGTGCAATGCAAGATGTACACACCATGATAGCTTACAGCGTTATGGTATAATATAATCTGGATTATTTGCAAGTAATACCAACTGTTGATGTGCACGTGGACAACAGTATGAGGTCCCCTGACCTTTTCTTCTGTTTATGTCTTCCAGGTACAATGTCCCAGGAACATCTGCCTGCATACACACCGTGGAAAAATGATGTCATGCTCCAGTTCCTCATAGTCTATCAAGCCAGCCTCTTTGGCTGCAGGGCCCAGGATCTGCAGGAGAGGACTGACCTGTTGAAAGAGGTCATCCACAGGGTAAATGATGTCAGCCTGCACAACTGCAGTTATGAGCAGGTGCGGCATCACGGCACTGATCTGATCCACCATGCCCGTCAGCATGCTGCTGCAGTTAGGAGGGACCAGCTAGCCACAGCTGGGGGTCATGCCATCCAGCCCCCATTGACACATGCTGAGGAGCTCCTCGCCAGCCTTGGAGCAACCACCTGCCAGCCAAGCCAGCAAGATGAAGAAACCATTGTGGAGGTGGGTGCCACCCACACAATGGATGAGGAGCGTACAGGTAAGGCCCAAGGGCACATTAGTAGACCACTGTTGCTTATGGATTTTCATCTGTAAAGTATCAACATGCATATGTCAGATAAGATAGTCTGCTGCTGCAGTGTAGTAATGAACATATGTGCATAAGCTCTAGTATTGCGGGTTTGTACTGTTGATGTGCTGAAATGCTGCTCCCACCCTGTACCAATGCCACAGGTGTGGCTATTGACATCACGTCTCTCACACAACTATTTAGCTCCCTCTGGTATACAACTGGGGCAGCAGCCTGTAGCTGGTGAGTATGGAGTTGTTTTGTTCAGGTTTGCCAATACACTGGCCATATTATGGCCATGCTATTTGCCATGCACAACTGTAACACACCTATCCATAATGCACACTGTACATGTTCACTTATTGTTGCTGTTAACTGCACTGCACTGCATCATATTGGTCACCATGGTGGCATATCTGAAGGGTATGTAAGAGTTCTGTAGTATACCTAACAACCTGTCAGTGCAAGATGTGTGGACAGAGATGAACATAATGGTGGGACAAATGGTCTAATGTAGGGACATGTCTGAAACATTATCCTTATACAGTGGCTACAACAGTGTATACATCACTATTACAATGCAAACTGTTTGTGATCTAAACAACGGCAAATCACAATACCACATTCCACACCTTTTACAACCTGTAATGTGATCCTAACATGAGCAACGAATGTGTAATATGGAAACCCATGTTAGGACAACAAATATGGGAAATATATACCTTAACATACACTGGAAGCATATGTGTGCACACACTCCAAATAACATATCGTGGAAGCAGCTTGTGAGGTACTGACAGCATTCACTCTTCTTGAGTACAGACCTTCCATCAAGTACAATGCCTCAATGTCACACCAAGTAATGGTGTACTATTCAAGAAGTATGTCCATGACATTTCCCCACTCACCTGCAGCAAAGGCAGCTGTGGCTTGCACACATCTTACAAACCATGAAATGGATCCCACATCCGAAAGGTAGCACTCAGGAGTAGGAAAAGTAGTCTTACCTCACCATTGCATATACCATGGCAAACAGTGCAGACAGTCATGTATGTGTGTATGAAGTATGGGACAACATTAATGTAGAAAATAAACAGATGCCTGTGCAAAACAGATGACAACACATGTTGCAAACTGGTCACAGAGGCTGCCCAGAAAAATACAGCAACACTGAGGGACTTGCAGTAATGTCTGGCAAGTACTGCCTGTGCAGTACCTGTGTCAACAGTCACCTGGAATCTGCATAAGTGTGGCCTATGGGCTAGGGTAATCAGACAGAAGAGTTGTTCCACAGGCAACATCATCCAGGGCTCTCTACAGATAAGCATATGCATAGCATCAAGTCTCCCAAAGACATGTGTTGCAATGTGTAATGGCGTCATGAGACCAAGGCTGAAACCTACTTACTGTACTCATAAAAATACATGTGTTGCACAAGCAACACCTCACTCCACCTCAGGGCCACCATCCCCATTTGTACCCTACTAGTGTCAGTGTACAACTTTAGGTTTGTTGTTCATTAGCAGGAACTAGGCCAGTAAACATGGTGCTTGGAATTTGGAACACTGCAGAATAACACTCATGTGTGGCCCACAGTTGTCAAGCATCTGCAGTAAGGCTGAGGATGGGGAGGGTTGTCATCCTGAAAACAACAGTGAACTGAAGCATACATCCAAAGCTTGCTAAGAATGGCTGTATCTGAACACAGTAAAGGTCATGAATTGTGTTAGACATAGCCCTGACTCCAAAGCAATAGTGAAGCCACTGTGTGACCTCCAAGGGCTGTGCACATGAGCTGACCTTGCAATCCGGAAAAGTTGAGGGACATTTGTAGGGAAGAGTGACCAAATAATGGCAAGTGAATATGGGCCATGCTAGTATACCGCTTCCAGGAATAGTGACTGCTGTAGTCCACTTAACAGGTGCTGCAACAAACCATTGCATTAAGGGTGTGCACACTTATGCAACTCACACATTGTATGCATCTCATTCAGCATCTGCATGACTAACACATTTGTTTGATACTGCATTGGATTGCACATGTCACATATCAGGTGTGTGTAATGTTAACATATAGATTAATAGGTTCATAGATTAGTACTAAGCTAACTGCCCTTGTGAGCCATTTTAAGCCTAGACAATTATCTCTTGCGAGACTCAAACCCTGCACCTTATGCTTGCAAGGCAAACACCTTAACCATTAGGCCACTCTCCCAACCTGCAATATGCAGTATTTTGGCCCCATTGCTTACCATGGAAGAGGCTGGCATGTCAACAAGGGTGTGTACACTCCTCATATCCATATTAAGCTTTGAAGGTTGTCAGTGTAATCAGACTTTATTGGTCATACATGCACAGCTGATTATGAGATCTGCAAATCATATATCAGGCATTAACTATTGACATCAGTCCTCATATCATGCCAGGTATGTGTCAAACAAACCCATAGGGGCTATTAGCAATAGAGCAAACATTACTGCCACACATATGAGGTATGGTGCAAAGTACATACCAGTGTGCTCTACAGCTGCACAGCAATACTGTGTACATGGGTGCAGTGTGTTCCAGGGGAAGGGCCATCACCTACTAACACAACTCAAGCATCACAGAGATGTATAATGTTGATAACAAGGACTGAGTATGGCTGCAGTGCATGCTGTTGAGTGCCATATGTCATGCATGTTGACTGTTGGGTAATGAGAGGTCTGTGTAATATCTTTGTGCCACCTCACCTGTAAGTGTGTGTGTGTGTGTGTGTGTGTGTGTGTGTGTGTGTGTGTGTGTGTGTGTGTGTGTGTGTGTGTGTGTGTGTGTGTGTAGAGGAAAGCCATAATGTGCAGGTCTTAGATTACATTTTTTGTTTTCCCCTCATAGGTGGAGTGGTGGGCCATGGTCCCTCCTGCAGGCAAACTGATGTTAGTGTCCATACAGGCTCTGACAATGATGATAGACATGGTGAGGCACAGGCAGTGTTGTCAGGGACTTAAGCTGTGCCATCAATTGACATCCCACTTTTATCTACCCCATCCCTGGACACAGTCTCAATGCCCATACATACCCCATCATCAGTGGCTATAGATGAGGGACAGTTGGTGGGTGGTGGCATTGGACAGGACAGTGTGGGGACTATGGCAAGTGTGTTTGTACACAACAGCCAAAGCCAGATGACCAGTGAGGTACCACACAGGCAGATATACAGGGGTGCTCGTAGGAGGGTTGCTGGCTATCATGCCCCTGGCAGTAGTGCCACAGCAGGCATCACCAGACACATATTTTGGGCCATCATGGAGGCAAAGGCATGTATGGAATGTTACACCAGACAGAGTTTGAAGCTCCAGAGGACTATTCATTCTGCTCTACTTGACAGCATCTGTGATCTTGCAGGTGCCCACTGTTATTTTGCAGGGGTCCTGGATAGATGGTTGGGAGAGATGGTGGGAATCCTCAACAGTGTGATGTCTGTGGTAGAGCGTGTGGTGGGAATAGGGTGGCGGCCACATGGACATAGGTCAGCAACAGCAACAGGTGGAGGTCTACATAGACTTGCAACAACTCATGAACCCTCCCACAGTGGCAGTACCAGCAACAGCACTGCAGGGATGTGCTGTCCACACCACAACACAGCAGGCTATGTGCATGTGGTCCTGGCCAGTCCCAACAGGGACATGGATCCAGTGGACAATTGTCATCATCAGGGGAGAGTAACATATCTGGGCTTCTGCCTGTTAGTGCCCATGAAACCCCTGGTAGGCATAGTTCCCATGTCCATGGCTGCAGAGAGTGAACTGTACACCCTGCCATGTACAGTCTGCAGCTGTCCAACAAAACCCTGTATATGGCAGCCACATGGCAGACAATGTGAACACATACACGCACACTTCACCAACACAGCTAGAGCACATCCATTGCTACACAAACCACATCTGCTCAGCCCATTTAATAAAGAACCCCCTAACCCACAACCAAATGGCTCAGTCTAGGCCTCTGGCAAATCTGCCAAAACACCCTGTGCATATGATGATACCTGTGCCACATCCCTGTCATCCATACCATTGATGCAGGAACATGCTGATATGGTTCTGATGCATAGGGAGAATGTCGTAAGGTTTAGAAATGTAATGCTGTTGAACATGTTTTTAGCTGTAATGATTAATGCATGCATGTCAGGGTGTGTAGCTCTCCAGCTACAATGCATTGTACCTGTTATTAACACTGACTGATTGTGGTCTCGATAATGCATTCCATTTATGTTCTAGGTTTCTATGGGTCAGCAGGATGTTGGTATGCTGTCCTGTCTAAAAGGGGTATAGCACTGTGGTGACACATTGACTGTGTCATATCCCGGGTACAGCTTAACACAGGTAACAGGCCTGTATAACAGCTACTGCATGTGCCACATGGCTAATAGGTCTGAGGGGTGTATACATTTCAGTGCATGGTGGCTTATGTCAGCAGCTGTTCTACAGTGGACAATTGCAAGTGTACTGTGTGGCACACACCAAATGCCCATGAATAACGCTCACGCGCACACACACACACACACACACACACACACACACACACACACACACACACACACACGCTTTGCTGTTGATGCAAAACACAGAGAATACTGTTCACATGGATGTACTTCAGTTTGCAGTGAACTCATTTTGCCCTATGTAATTCCACCCAGACCAAATTGCCAAAACATCACATCAGGAAATAATCAGTTTGACAGTTTAATGTCATTGACAATGATACTGGCAAGGTATATGTCCTCTTCCCCAATTTACTTCAATCCTGGAGTTGGTAAACATAGGTGTGCTGGTGAGGGTGGCACAGCCTCCCACTTTGGAGGGTGCGGTGTGGCGTAGAACCACACATAGTGTGATTAACAACTACGTAACCTGTTAACATAAACTGTACAGTATAACAGCACACTAAGTGGGGGGATACCCACAACAATAACCCCAATGTGGGTGGCTGTGGCCACAACAACCACAACCATGTATATATGCCAACTCCTGTAATGCTGTACAGCTGTACAGTGGGGAAGAGGGCATGTATACATCCACTACTAGTTTTGCTTGAATGTATTTCCACAAGATGATTGCTTTGAAATATTACCTTTAGCCATTAGTTCTTGGACAAATGATCTCCTGGAACATATATTTTCTGCAAACTGAAGTATATCCCTTCACATACACACACACTTACTTGGCAACACTGAGTGTTTGGCTTTCATTGCACACACCACAGAGCTTTTATGGTGATGTGTGTCCTGAATTTACTGTTAAGTGAAGAACATCACTAGGCCTTGTACAGTAAGGTAATGGGGCATGTACTGGGTGATAATGAACAATACATAGTATGACATACTGTCATATACACATTGACAAACACATACAGTCATATACACATCTGACAGATCTGGATTTAGTAGTGCTAACTACCTTGTCAGTGAGTCCATTCTGTTACAGAGAAATTTCACACAGCCCATCAGTCATTGGGCTGGATAGTGTAATCAGTTACCTGTATGATTGATGATGACAGTGGTCCTCATACAGTGGACCTTGGGACATGTACTGGGGGTATCATGGTGTAAAGACAGTATACCCAGCACCCACACCCCACATTGGATATTGTACTCACCAAAACCCATGATAATGCTCTGACATACTCACAATCACACATTGACCAGGACTGCAATACAACTCATTGTCTATCTAATCAGTGGTACTACAGAGATATGCATTTATTGAACATACCACAGGGATAGTAGGGTGAGAGTTTGTCATGGCTCTCCTAATGTCAGCAACATTACAATCCCTTATAATGTAGGACAAGGTCTATTGTATTTGGAAAATGTAGTCTCAGAATGCTGTCTCTTAGAAATATGCACACTCACACACATACATACACTTGCCAGGACTCAGAGGGTAACCCGCACCTATCTTCCCATTTGTAGAACAGTGTTATGCTGCTACTGCAAGCTCCAGGCAGCCCATAGGGTGAATATTGTAACAAGGTACATTTAATGTTAATTACAACAGCAGCCATTTCTAAGTATGACAATGGGGGTGTAGTGGGTGAGAAAGCCCTCAGGGTATTGTCAACTACAAGTTTACAGACACACAGACCCTGTTATTCTCAGTAATGCACACTGACACATTTGTCAGTATTGGGGTGCATAGGTGCAGGTGTTCCTAGGTGTTTACCAGGCCAATGTCCATGAAGAGATGAGAAGAGTAGGGCATTTGGATACACTGGTATCATGCCACCTGACATTTGTCAGAAGGCCATCTATCAACCGATGCTACTTGAGTGATCCCCAGGGTGACAGTTAAATTCAACATCCAATCATCTGGTCTTCTCTTGCAGAGGGCCAGTGAGGTGCTCCAATTGAAATGTATGTAACATATATTCCATAACATGGCCAATATCTGGGTTAGAGACCTGTACCCAAGCATGTTCTGTTGACTGTGGTAGTCTGGTTGAGATATCCATGGCATGTTGTGTATACAGGGTTTCCTAGCTGTGGCATTCATAACACAGCTAGGCAGACATGTCATTGTTATTCAATCATAGATTGCCTGTAAGCAGCCTAGAAGGATACCTGCCATCTGCCCATCTGTACAGAGGACAGACAGAAATCAGCTAGCCAGCAGGTTATGCATTAGGATGAATGATTTGACATATAGATGTCTGACACTGATAGGAATGCCATTACTACATGACAGCAGCCCTCAATTACATGTCCTCAACACATACTAGTCTGCAGTTAATATCCACATATCAGATCAATATCCAGCAGAAGATACTTAATAACATACAGCTCACACACCAAGAACACAATAGTCAGTACCCAGAGTCCAGCTTTGCATGCAGGGGTGTATGGTTCCAGTACTACAATCTGCAATCTACTCTTACTTGGAAAAACACTGTTAAAAGTAGTAACATAATGATACAATACATCCAAGTATGACTGCATATAACCTGGGATACTACCCATGTATGAAACACATACAAAGAGAAAAGATTGTTGTACTAGCCATGTACACTCAGGTGTCCCATACAATATACTCACTCCCCTTGCTACTGTAATAACAGCACATACAAGAATGTTATGTACATGGGATTAAATACACTTATTAAAGATGTCATTACCCTGCTATTTTATTAAACTGGAATGTGATTACTGGTTACCAGGGCTAAGTTATGCTTAGCAGGTGTAAGCATTGCTTAAATGTAAATGCTAAGCAGATTTGCTCACTGGTAAGAGAAACTGACACAGTGTAATTGCTTATTCGTTTAACCAGACATTAGCACCACTTACTTTCAAGCAAACCCACGCAAACCCACTTAAAGCTGCCTTAACCACTCTGTATCCAACAGTCCTTTTTCTGCCTAGCAACAAATCAAACAGCCCTGGCAGGTCTTGAACCTAGGACTCTGTACACTATAGCCACAGAAGTTAACCACTAAGCCATCAGAGATGTGAAAAAGCCTGTTGTTTTTTTTCAAATATATCATTCAGTACACATACTGAATAGTAGTGAACCACTGCTTTGACTACTACAATTGTTTAGTACTTGTAAGTGGAAATAGTATTGAATCAGTCATGTTTTTATATCTAAATATAGACATATCAGATAAATAAGGTGTGATACATCTGGGAAGGTATATACAACACTCATGTTTACACATAACAAGTATATGGATATATATATATATATATATATATATATATATATATATATATATATATATATATACATATATATATATATGCAGATATATGTATACATGCACATACATACATATATATGTATATACATATACATTTATTTATATACATATATGTATATATAACATATGCCCATAACATGTATTGGAGTCATACCTCAGCACCATAAGTCACAATCTCTTAGTGCAAGGGAATGTAATGTAAGTATTGCAGGTATAAATGTAAAATGTTGCTAGAGTAAAAGGGGTTGTGTCAACAGACATGTTGTGTAGGAAGTCACTTCTGATACTGACATGTACACCATCAGTTACTGACAAACATCACAAAATCATCATAGAGAAGTACCACACACATCACAGTAATGATCCTGTGGAATACAACAGAACTATGACCAATAAATGTGGACAAATTGACACAATCTGGTTAGTCCAGAGGTATATACAGAACTCCTTAGTGCAAGAAGTGTGGACCAAGCCTGACAAAGGGAATGTTTACAGCCATAAAAATGGGGATATCACACAAATACTGGAATAGAGAAGCTCACACAGTTGATGCATTCACACCCTCCTGTCTGTCCTAACACATATTAACTGGAGGAGCAGAGGTCCAAAGCCCACATACTTCCCACTAGTTAGTGACATGCATCTTCACAGCATGCCACTGCTTTTTCAGATATATACAACACATATGGTGGCCAGGCAACAGTACATCTCACAAATATCTGGACATAACATCACACTAGGTAAATACACTGAGCTGCTAGACATGTCACAAAGCACTGTGTAAACCATAAGCAGACTGCCACAACACTGACCCAAGTTTCCTATGGGGGAATACACATGTACTTGCAAATATAGCAGGCACTACAGGCATGTAACAGCACGGAGTAACAGACACCAGTGTGAAAGTGCAGACCCACAACCAATCTCAACAAAGGCACATTATGGTAAGTCTAATTAATAGTACAGTATATGGACTGTGTAAACAAAACCATCCTCATAATTGCCCCTCACACACTAACCCTACATATACTGGCCCAGTTCATAGTGTAGTCTGAAACCTGACTGTGGTATTTGACATGTCTCAGTCTGGCCCTACAAACATATACACTGATAGGGTACCAGAAACTGGAGCAGCATGCAACATCAGATGGAACAGGACCAAGAACAATGACATCTGTACACAGGCCAAGTAACATACTGATAATACACTGCTACACAATACTGACACTGTCAACAATCAAAATAAGTACACAGTTCTCACTACTGTACAGACTACAACAGAATGTCCAGGTTTTGTCCTCAAATATAAGGCCTACTATACATAACATGTCTAGCAGTCTGATATATCACTGGCTTGTTATCAGGAATGATGTCAGTAAATTATGATATACTGTATATATGCACCTCTTACTGCATGACATATGGACAAAGGGTGACAGACTTGAGGGACAGATGCACAAACACAGGAGAAATATTGACATATTGCTGTGATAAACTGAGGAAATTCCTGGTGTAACAGGGTTTGTTGTGACATATCTCTTCTGAGGGATATGATGTCATTGACTCACATATGACTGCAATTATCAGAGTATGCTACTGCATTTCTAAAGATAGGAAATGTGTTAGCAACACACCACATCTAAGAATCCAAACACTGGCCAGTCTGCAGATAGCCTTACAGGTGAGAGTTTCCTCAACCACATAACCCTGTCATGCCAGACTTTAAATCATGTAGAACAACCATATCAACACAAACCCTGTTAAACCAACATTACGTCAAATGTAGAACAGCAAAACTTACATTCTGTCCCCATGTCTGGAACATCCCCCTCCTATTTCTTGGCCTGTCTCCACTGTGTATGTTGTAAGAGGAATTTATAACTACCCTCTGTGATGCTGTTTGTCAGACATCCACATAAAGTCCTGCGTACAGTAAAGGAAAAAGGGCCAACACCCACATGAAGTGCTTAGTTTTAGGAATGTGTTTTCATGCAATTGGCTATAGGAATGATATCACAGCTGTTCCGCATGCAACTAGCAAGTGGGGGACTCCAATTCAAGCACAGGCCTTCAGCTGATCATGAGTATTACCTACAAAATGCAAGCTGCTGCCTATGCAAAACAGATGTACTTTTCCACATCCACTAGAGAGGGAGAGAGAGAGACAGAGAGACAGAGAGAAAGTAAGAAAGGAAGAGAGTAAGAGCCAAGGGTGTTTGTGTATGATCTGTGGGTGGAGAGTGGCACCTGGGTATTATAATGGTTGCCTATATTGTTTACTTATCCATTCTGTCACATAGTAAATGCACATGGCTGTACACATTTATGGCTGAGGATTGTCTACAACAAACTCTACAGTGTTTGAAAACTATTGATTGGCCTTGTAATGTGGACATTGGGACATATAGGCCCTCAATATAATGATGTAGCAAAACCCACACTGTAATGGATCCTGTCATTACACAATCACCCCAACACCCAGAGAAGATACTGATGACACACTCACAAACACACACTTACTAGAACTGAGTTTAAAACCCCAAACTGACTATGCATTCCTACTACAATGTTACACAGTTATTGCACACACCACAGAGCTTACATGTTGAAAAGCTGTCCAAAGGTATCTTTGAAGGTGAGTGACATCAGCAGCAGTGCTAAAGGCGGGGTTAGGGAAGTATAGTAAATGTGAATGTTCACAAAATTAGGTGTCAACAAAGACACACATGCACACTCTCTCTCTCATAGAAACACACACATTATCACAGTTGGCAGAATCAGAATTAGAACTTCTACCTAACTAGTTTGCTATACTACAGTATTATGCAGTTATCACAAGCACCACAGAGCTTATAGGGTTGAAAGATGGCCAAATGGCTTCAAAATCATTCATCTTCACACACACTTGCTAACCTGTATGTACAATTCCAAAGTTGTTTGCAGTTGACAGTTACATTTTATGTACTCTGTCTAGTATACTTCCACCTGTGTACTGTGTGTATGTCTGGGCCCACATTCATGGCATGTCCATCTTTTAGATAGTGACAGGTATTGACATCTGGACAGTGAGTATTGACAACTGCTGACATGGGTATTGCTGAGATGCATTGTGGTTGGCACTGCAGTTGTCGAAACATGGCCCTTTCATCAACAGTACTGGCCATAGGCCAACAAGACACAACCCTCCATGCCTACTTGCTGACCACTTCCAGACAATATTAAACACACAATCTAACACACAGACCGCTGCATATTGTACACATGCAACAATCTATCCTGTAAATTGGGCCAGCTCAGGTAATCTGTGCTCAACTGTTATTAAACCCACACATACATGTTACTGCATTTCTACATAGGATTGTGTGGGGGGGGGGCACACCTGACAACTTTAAACATTTGCTATGACTGTACTGGTATTTCAGATACTCTGTTGGCTTCCATTTTGTTTTGTATTCTGACCTATCATGCAGACTAGAGGCATATCAGTAGAGTACAGATCTTAGGTTTTATTGACCTACATTTCAGTTT
Organism: Protopterus annectens; assembly: GCF_019279795.1. Lineage (NCBI taxonomy): Eukaryota > Metazoa > Chordata > Ceratodontiformes > Protopteridae > Protopterus > Protopterus annectens. Next base: position 11,658,123 of record NC_056734.1, read on the forward strand.
CAGACTTCTTACCCTTCAGAACTAACATAAAACTGCCAGACCTGTTGTAGTCTGTCTGTGTAGGTCTGGAGGGGGGGGGGCTGTTCACCATTGCCATCAATTGGAGGTCTTAGCACAGCCTTTCTTTATGGTCATCTACACCTGTCCTGCTAGCTGAAGCTGGTGTTGGGTATGTGTGCCTCACTGACATGCATGTGTGTGTCCTATGGACACACATTTGGGCCACCACATGTACTGCAGCAGGATTTGTCACCTTGTCTAGTACTGCCTACTTTGTTGATAACAGTATTTGTTATGGATTTCATGCTGCCTATATAGGTGTCCACTATCTGCTGCCATCTCATTCAGCCACCCGATTCCCTTGCATGCTCACATACATACAACTAGCAGAACATATCACTCCATTCAGCAATTGATAGGAAGAGTGACTTACCTTGTGGCTGTGCTAGTATTGAGGATGGTGCTGGAGGGCTGATTATGTCGGATGCACATAGTACACTCCCTATGCATGGTAAAGCAAAGGTAGCTTCATCAGGTGTATGCAACAACATAAACACACCGTTTTTTATTTCATATGCTTATATCACATGCCACTAATCAATCAAGTCTTAAAAAGACATACACAATTTATGCAGTGATGATAACATTAAACAAGAATATAACAGCAACTTAACCTACCTAGGTAAAATTCTCTTGCTTAGTAGAGGTCTGATAGACACACAGTCATTAAGACCATGTCCATTATTTGCTCTAAGCCTCACAATCCAGTTAGCCTCCATTTCTTCTGTCCTGGACTTGATATCACCTCCCCTAATGTTCGTATACGTTCTACCTATCACTACAAATTTAAAAGTCTGCTGTTCACCCATACTAGTGACACGCTTCGCTAAGGCATTAACACTACTGCCTTTCTTTATATGATAGAGATGTTCTCTGATTCTTTTCTTTAAAGTACAATCCGTTTTGCCAACGTAGAATTTATTACATATTGAACAGCTAGCTAAATAAACCATGTGTGAAGTATCACAGGTTGCACTTACCCTAATATCAAAAACTTGTCCAGTATCTGGATGTTTAAAATATTTTTCTTTACTGATACATTTACAGAAATTGCATTTGCCACATGGTTTAGTTCCATACTCAGATTCATTGTGAGTTCGATCTTTTATTGCACATAACCTACTTTTCAAATTTTTCTTGTTTTTAAATGAGAATTGAGGTTTTAACCCTACTAATTCACTTATTTAATTATCTGTAACAAGAATATTCCAATGTTCATTAATAATATTCGTATATTTTCTAACATCCCTTGTATAGGTAACACACATTCTAAGCTTATTATCATATAAATGATTTTTCTTATGGGGTCTCTCTGAAAAGTATGGTTTTGCTCTTGTCTCTCTTAGCTTCTTGATTTCCACAATATTATTTTGGATCATTTCCTCATCATAGCCCCTCTCCAAAAGTTCATGACTAGTTCTCACTATCTGTCTTTTATATTCACCATTCTTCACACTCAATCTAGAGGCTCTGAAAAACTGATTCTGAGCCACGTTTTTAAAAATATAATTGGGGTGCATGCTATCTCTACTCAGCAGTTTATTCGCATAGCACTCTTTCCTATACAGTCTTGTGGTAATTCTATCTATGTCATCTTTCTCTACATATACATCTAAAAAGTTAATACCTTTGTCTGAATAATTTAACGTGAATTTTAAAAAAATTTGAAGATTCATTAATGTATTTGACAAATTCCATTAGTTGTACAGTTGTCCTTTTCCATAAAAGGAAAAGGTCATCCACGAACCTTCTAGAAAATAAAATCAAATCCTTAAATGGGCCTCCTATCAAAAATTCTGACTCCCAAACAGACATAACTGAATTTGCATAACTGTTTGAACAGGAGCTCTCCATTGCAACACCATTCTTTTGCCAATATATTGTCTCTCTAAATATGAAAACATTATTACCAAGCACTAAATTCATTAGCATCTGTATTAGTTGAGTTTTTTGAACATTAAAAATCCCATTCTCTTCTATTAGCTTCCTTAAATTATTAATACCAGCCCCATTTGGAATGTTGGTAAAAAGGGAGACCACATCCAATGTAACTAAAATAATATTCTCATTTACAATTCCTTGATTTGGAAAATCAAATAAATCATGTAAAAATGTTCTGTATCTTTAAAATAAATATAGATTTATCAATTAAAACCTTTAAATTTTTCTCCAAATAAATTGAGATAGGCTCCGTACTCCAGCCATTTCCTGCAACTATTGGTCTCATAGGGGGTCTGCATAAACCTTTATGCAACTTCAGTAAGCCTTGAATTATAGGGATGATGGGATTTAATGCAATAAAATATTTAGCCAACTCACTATCTATAAGATTTAATTCTTCCATGTGCTTGATTTGATTGTAAATAGAGTGGATCATTCCTTTCACTTGTACTGGTGTAACAATTTGATAGAAGTTCGTGTCATTCAGCATTTCATACATTAAAGTATCATAGTCTATCCTGTCCATTAAATCAATTTGTCCATCCTTATCTGCTGGTCTTATAATTAAATTGACATCATATTCTAACTGCTGTAGGGCATTAAATTCTTCCTTACTTAAATTATGCCACTTATTCTTAGCTTTAACTGATTTCTGCTCATTATACACCTTATAAATATTTGAAATACAAATCTGCTCGAAGGCATTAATCAATGCAGTTTGTTTAGGCACAAATACACTTGGTTTTCTAAAACAGAAGTCATACATACCATTTGTTTGTTGCTACATAGATTTTAAAGTCAAATTCCGTGTAAACATTTTTATGTCAAATATAATATCAGTAATACTCATATCAACAGTGGGTATAAACGAGAGTCTTTTTTCCAACACATTAAGTTCAACTTTGGATAAAGTGCGTGTAGATAAATTAGCAACTAATGTCTTACTTGTTGAAATGTTTTCTTGATTGTATAAGGATTGGTTAATTCCTCGTCGAAATTCCTTTTGTGTCTTGTTGTACTCCTTCCTCTCTGCTAGCATCTCTGGCGCCCCCCTCCCCTTGTGTTTACTGATTTCTCTCTCATTGGTAATGGGAAGTTCAAGCCAATGCTGCTCAAACTTCTTAAAAAAATGTTTGAGCTCTCTGATTTATCAGCATCAGAAGTAATGGGAGAATCATCTTCAGCTGCTCTATGGACCTCAGCTGTTGTTAAAATAGTTTTCCTTCTTGCTCCCAAGGCCGTAGTAGTAGTACGGGATTCAGCATTCGGCATATTTTCATCCAAGACCTGTTCATTCTGATACTGCAGCTCCTCTCCTTGTCGATTCACTCTAACTTCCATTTGCATAGTAGAATATTGCCTGCCTACATCATTATTTACACAATTGGAGCTAACTCTTACAGCAGTTGAAAGCAAATGGTCATTTGACACAAAATCACATGGCCAAGTAAAGATATTCCCTAAGGAGAAATCTTTACGATCTCTTTGAAGTTTCCTGAGTTTAACTTGTAAAATTTTCCTCGTATACACAGTCACATTATCTATAGTATCAGTCATTGGTTTTAGTAACACATCACTGTTATACTTCTTACATACTTCTAAGTATTTATTCTTAACAGCTTCCAATATAACGGCTTCTCATCTCTCTGCTGCTTGGATCAACAATTTTAAATACCCCAGACTAGTTGCAATATTCAATTGTTGCCACTCACTTAATAAAAGTGAATCGCAGTCAGTCTGAGCAGGCATTTTTATACTCTAAGCCCACGGGGTATTAGCTTTTCTGATAAGCATGCTTCCAAATGAAATTTCTCATACTGTGTTCATTTCAATTTGCACATTTCCTTCTCCAATATTAATAAATCACTTCTTAAGGCCAAATAATCAATATCTGCTTGTTCATCACCCTCTATTGTGAGATTCTTCTTAAGCAACGGATTTTCAATGTCACTTACTTTGGAAATGAATGAATTAACATTCATTTCTGTCCATTGCACATTCAATGCTGGTGAATAATCCAGTTCGATCTCTTCAATCTTAGTAGCCATAAACCCGGTGTTTTCAGGCAAACCGCAGAAAACTTCAATGAAACAGAATAAAATGCCCAACAAACACCAGGTACCTTCGCAAATCAAAAGTAAAAGTCCATAAACCACAAAAATACTGCGAAGGTAAGGCTCCAGATTTCAGTTGTAAAAAATACATCAATGGTTCTTTCCAGCAGTACTAACTTTATTAAAACACAAGCACTTTCACATTCAGCTTCATCAGGTGTATGCAACAACATAAAAACACACCTTTTTTATTTCATATGCTTATATCACATGCCACTAATTAATCAAGTCTTAAAAAGACATACACAATTTATGTAGTGATGGTAACATTAAACAAGAATATAACAGCAACTTAACCTACCTACGTGAAACTCTCTTGCTTAGTAGAGGTCTGAGAGGCACACAGTCATTAAGACCATGTCCATTATTTGCTCTAAGCTTTGCAATCCAGTTAGCCTCCATTTCTTCTGTCCTGGATTTGATATCACCTCCCCTAATGTTCGTATACGTTCTACCTACCACTACAAATTTAAAAGTATGCTGTTCACCCATACTAGTGACATGCTTCGCTAAGGCATTAACACTACTGCCTTTCTTTATATGATAGAGATGTTCTCTGATTCTTTCCTTTAAAGTACGATCCATTTTGCCAACGTAGAATTTATTACATATTGAACAGCTAGCTAAATAAACCATGTGTGAAGTATCACAGGTTGCACTTACCCTAATATCAAAAAATTGTCCAATATCTGGATGTTTAAAATATTTTTCTTTACTGATACATTTACAGAAATTGCATTTGCCACATGGTTTAGTTCCATACTCAAATTCATTGTGAGTTTGATCTTTGGTTGTACATAACCTACTTTTCAAAATTTTCTTGTTTTAATTGGTTTTGGTTTTGGATTTGTAGTGAAATAAACTTTTTTAGCACTCACTACGGAGTTGGCGGCTATTCTTCTACGTGGTTACTGCCTTTGAGTGTCTTTCACTGTAGTACTTGTGTCTACGTTGGATGGGGGGACACATTGCACATTTACACTGCATAACTTCTCCTTGCCTTGCTTGGATGCATCCAGAGTCTCTACATGGGGGAGTGGGGTGCAACAAGTATGTCACAAATTGAAATGTCTCTGGCTGACTGTGATGGCCCTGACACATTTGTCATACCTCTCAACCTCAGAGCAAGAAATCTGGACAAAGCCATACACAGAAGTGGGACAAAGGCCCAAAAATAAGGATAATTTTTAAATATTGCTCTAATAAACTTAGAAAGATAATAGAAAAGGTATTGCATTAGTATGCATTTTCTAAAGGGTATAAAATCTGAAACTCAAATGTCTGTCATTAATTTCTAACTTCACTCTTTAGTGATTTGTCACTAATTTGCCAAAAATCACAATTTTATGAAAAATGGACCAAAAATGTGATGCAAAAATATAAAATAGCCACACAATACAGCTGGGAACCTATCAAAGAAGGGACACTTTAATATTAGTACTGCTAACTTGAGCAGCTGACAAAATAAAAGAATCTACATGCATTTCAAGTAATCTATAACTTTGATTATTACAGTTATTTCTTAATTGTAAACCCTCCATGTTTTCTTCCAAAACTGCTATTTTGCGGAGGGATTATTAGGGGAAGAGCAACATTTTGAGCCAAAATCGGGGACAGTTGAGAGGTTGGCTATGCCTAATTCTATAAAGCAATTTATTTGCATGTACCTCTCAACCTGTTAATGCAGTAAATCTGAACAAGGCCAAATATGTTGGGGGAACATATAAACAGTACTAAAAATTGCTCTTGTATAAATTGAGACAGTTGATAGAATAACAGTTCTTACTTTAGCATGCATTTTTCTGAAGGTTATGAAGTCTGAAACTCAGTGTATCATTATTTAGTGACTTAATTCCTAAATGATTTGCCAGAAAACTACAAATTTTATGAAGAACAAACCAAAAATAAGAAGCAAAAATCTATTCATTCTTTGAAAATCTGGACAGTTGAGAGGTATAATTCAGCTGGGCCTGTCTGAGTTTGCTGCCCTTCCCCCCTGACAAAATCATAGTTGAATGGAGCCTCTGCAGCCATTCCAATGAACCATTACTTGGCTATTTCACTCCAGTTACCATAAACACTAATGTGCATACTGCTTTACTTCTATGATGAGTTGGACTTCATTCGAAAGTTTTATTTTGTATTTTACAGCACAAACACTAAGTCATCTGCTAAATAAAGCAATGCAGTCTCACAATGAAAACTTAGCATTAAAACTTCTCTGCCCTTGAAACTCACATTCATTGAAACAGCATTGAAACCCACATTCAAAGAAAATACATTTTGCCAGTGGCAGATAAAGATTAATTTTGGGCTGTTTTCAAATCATAGGCCCCTTTGCATATGAAACATACATGTGCTCTTTGATACACCTTCCTCATTGTACTAAATTATATTCCTTGTACAATACAGCACAGTTGTTAGAGGGCGTTTTAAATTTGTTTTGAACATTTTTCCAGTAAGCAATGAAACACAACGCATGCACCCATATTGGCAAAACTGCCCAGTTCAGAACATTTATCATAAAAGTTTGCTCAGACTTCCACAGTCCACCATTATTAGTAAATATGCACAATTCTACAGTCCACCATTATCAGTAAATATGCACAATTCTACAGTCCACCATTATCAGTAAATATGCACAATTCTACAGTCCATTATCAGTAAATATGCACAATTCTACAGTCCATTATCAGTAAATATGCACAATCTCTGAAGTAAAAGTCATCAAAATAATTCCACATTAAAGAAATCTGTAACTAATGAAGAGGTTGCTGCTAGCAAACACCTTTATATTTCATGGTTTCATCAAAAAATAAAGTGTCTGTTGCCCCTCAGGAATAAATTGCCTATATTACATTAAAAATAAGCTAGTAATATTGCAAGAGGAAATGGATAACAAACTGATAACAGACTCATAGTTAGTATCTTCACCAAGGAGAACATTCTCAGTACGGCAGCATCCACCCCATGTGGGAGTAGAACCCACAGCCTTCTGCATCAAAAGCAAGTTCACAACCTGTTGTGCTATTAACAAGGCAAGCCAACTTCACTTAAGCAACACTAAACTTCTGTTCCCCTGCAGCTCTCAGCTCCTTGTAAAATCTATTCAATACTCAACTGCATCTCAACTTCGCAGCACAAGAAAACTGGAAAAAGCCAAAATGTATTGGGGTGGGGAGTCAAAAGCCCAAAATCCAGGGACACATTAAACATTGCTTGTATAATCTTGGAAAGTTGCTAGAATAAAATGCTGTGTTACCACCATACATTTTACTGCCAAGGTCCCTGTGCAAAACAGTCAGAGCAACATACCACTACGCCAAATCAGCTGCTTTGTAAAAGAGAGGAAGACTGAAACTTAAATGGCTATCATTTAGTGAATTCAGTTCTTACCATAGCTGTCAACCTCTTAGTACAAAACAGCTGAACAAACCCAGTAATGAGGGAATACAGCCCTCAAACATATTCAGTGAATTTAGTTCTTGCCATAGCTGTCAACCTTAGCACAAAAAACCTGGACGAAGCCAATAACGGGGGAATACAGTCCCAAAAATAGGGACAAATTTCAAATATTCATCTTATAAACTTAGAAAATTGCTACAATAAAAGGTTGTGTTACGTTTGTGTTACTATGTATTTTCTGAAGAACATGAAGTCTGAAATTCAAATGCCTGTCAATTTTACTGCTGACAGAACAAAAACAATTTTCAGCAGAGACCCAGGGAGAAATATGGCAGACACATCTTTGTAAAATGACAGGGCACCAGAGCAAATCCACACAAACACAGGGAGGAGATGCAGACTCCACACAGAAGGCACCCCAGCCAAGAATCAAACCAGAAAACCTATAGCTGTGAGGCAACAATACTATCACTGCACCATAAACTATGTAAGGAATTAAACATTCAGAAACCTGAAGTCTGAAATTCAAATGCCTGTCAATTTTATTTAACATTTGTTAATCAGGACAGTCTGACTTGGAACAAAAAAAAAATTTCAGCAGAGGCCCAGGAAGAAATAATGCAGACATGTCTTTACTTTATTAGTACAATACCTTTTTCACTGAAACCATACAATCCCTAGCCAACCAGCTATCCCCTAGAATCCCAGGCTCTGCCACAACCTTTACCAATAATTCTCATCAATTTCATTTTCACCAGTGCCCACTTCACTTATCTGTAACCTCATACAGAAACTTAAACCCACTACTCTCTCTGCTGATAAATTACCTGCAGAATACCTGCAAAAAGCTGCTAAAGTCATAGCCTACCCCATATCCATCCTCATTAACAGAACTATTTCTGAAGGATCTATTCCCTAATCTGGAAAGTCTCTCACATAATTCCCTGCATAAGGGGTAACTCCAAAGAGTTGTCCAATTATAGGCCCATAGCTATTCTATCTCCTTTGGCAAAAATAATGGAGAAATGTATACACATACAACTGTTAACCTACCTACTCGATCACAATTTATTAGCACCCTGTCAACATGGCTTTAGACCATTTCATAGCACCACCTCTGCTCTCTTATCCTTCACTAACCATATTAACAGTAATCGTAATATTGATACTCTATCCTCAGCTGTTTTATTGACCTGTCCAAAGCATTTGACATGGTGAATCACCACCTCCTTATAGACACACTCAAAAACCTGTCATTGGACAACCATACTATACAGTGGTTCCAATCATACCTACATAACAGGCAACAGGCTGTACTATGGGAAAATACTTTATCTTCCCACGTCCCAGTCACTCTAGGGGTCCCGCAAGGATCTATATTAGGCCCATTACTCTTCTCCATCTTTACAAATGACCTTCATTCTGTAATTCCTCAAGCTGACTGTATCCAATACGCTGACGACTCCACACTCATATGCGCTGCTGCTTCTCAATCAGAACTTCAGTCACTAACCCAAATGACCTTTAGTACAGCTGAAAACTGGCTCCTACAAAGACGTCTTATCCTTAACCCCAAAAAAACAAAAATGCTACTATTTACCCCCACCTGCAGAACTTCCCCACTTAACTTTACTATTACTTCAAACGATGTAACTATAATATCTCCTGAACCAACCACCAAACTACTCAGGGTACTAATAGATAACAACTTGTCCTTTGAACCTCACATTAATAACACCATAAAAATAGTAAACAAGAAACTAGGTTCCCTCTATAGAATAAAACCCTTTCTTACACCTCCAGCCAGGGTTACTATTGCTCGTACCCACCTCATCTCTACCTTGCTCTATGCCTCCCCTATCTATACCAAAATATGTAGAAGTAATCTGAGTAAACTTACATCCTCCTACAACAATATTGCCAGATTTGCAGCTGGGTCCTCCTATAGAATTCATCACTGTATCAATCTGAATCAGTTAGAATGGTTAGAGCTGCCAAATTTAATACTTTTCAATCAATTAATAGTAGTCCATAAGATCCTGTATTTACCTCAAAATACACCCATACTTACATCCCTAGTCATCCCTTATAATAACCTCAAGACCTTACGCTCAGCTAATAACCTACTTGTACAAATATCAAAATCCAACAACTTAGCTGGTGACACCTTGTTCTCCAATACAGTAGGTAAAGCCTGGAACATCCTCCCAAGCCAGCTAAACTCAATATCCTCTGTCAGCTTATTTAAAAGCAAGCTTAAACCCTACCTCAAATCACACTGGCTATGCCCCTGTGTTAACCCAGACTAAGTACCTAACTATTAAATAGATTCCCACAATTCCTAGCCTCCCATGATCATGATCTTGTGTTGTCTCATTAATTTTTAGTGAGCTTAACCTTCCTTAGGATTTTTTCTCATGTAAATAAGTATATACTGTGGAATGATCAAACACCTTCATATAGTATCACAACCTATGTGTTAAATAACACTAGAAATCCATCCTTGTTTGCTGTTCTTCTATACTCTATCTATTGATCTCTAGTGTTTTTTTTTCTTAGGTTTTTGTGAGACCTTAGTATCTCTTATCATAAATTACTAGGTGTATCTAATTTTGTAATACGTTATAAAGATTTGTACTACACCATTTCTAATACAAATGTATTAGTCTTTTTCATCTATTCTTAGATAAATTTTTCCTTTTTCCTACTGAAATATAAAATATATAATCTTAGGCTTATACTATAATTGTTAAACTTATGTACCAAATTATATTTTTATTGTCTTTGTCTTGACCTTTTATGTTGTTGTAATTTGTGGAGCTTTTCTCCCCGGGCCTCCACTGAAAATGGACATATATCCAGCTGGACTAGCCCGGTCAACAAATGTAAAATAAATAAAAATAAAAAATGTCTTTGTAACATGGGAGGACACAAAAGCAAACCCACACAAACACAGGGAGAAGATACAGACCCCACAAAGAAGGAAGCCCAGCCAAGAATCAAACCTCAGAATCTGCAGCTGTTAGGCAACACTGCTACCACTGCACCATCAAATATCAATCATTGCAGTATTTACAAACCACAGATATTATGAGGAACAGATCAGATCAAATATGAGGCAAAAATCTGCAATTTTTTTTTTTTACAAATGGTGGTGGGTAGGGAATTCAGGTCTTTAACACCTGCATACAAGGTACAGGGTTCAAGCCTGAGGTATTCCCTACCACACACACACACACACCTGTAGTAGCAAACCACCAAAACTAAATATACTGCCCTGGGTGCCAAACCATCATTATGAGAGTCCAATCAAGACAAAATGAAGTGTAGAAGAATAAAAATATTTCAATGCATTGGCTGCATGACAGCTTAATATCTAGATGGAAACAAAAAAGGTTGTGAGGCATGAAAAAATAAATTACTTTTTTTTAAATACATTAATGGAATGCCAGCCAAAATCAAGTATAAGAACAACAAGCAGCACTCAACTCAAACCACTTCTTGCACTGCAGTTCTAATTATAATTTATATTCAGCTTTATTAAAGTACCAAGTAACATGCTGAAAGTAGAAATCTCTGATGCCCCCACTTGTAAAAATGTTCCTTATCCAAACAAAGACCTGCTGCCTGACATCTACTTGTTTCATGAGGAAAACATGATCAAAGTAAAAAATGAAAAGCAAACAAGAAATAAGCTCAAGATACATTGCTTAAAAGGATTACTGTACAGGTTATGGACCACACGATTGGCATTCAGTTTACGGGTAAAGCCTGCAGAGATGACTGGAAGTCTTCAAGTGTAATGAGACTCTTAAAATAATGTAATTCTGTCCTTTATTACAAATACTGGCATATGCATTTCAATGCCCAAGGCTTATACATTATCTAGTTAAGTATTCTCTACATGGCAACAAAAAGGCTTTCAATGTTGGCAATTTTTTAACAGTATGCTTATTAAAGCTTACTTGCATCTTGCAATCTCAGCCAAGCTTACCTGATGGTCATTAAAGTATTGCTACTTAAACACAGAGCAACAGGCACTTTGAGTAATCAGCATAAATCAACAGTACAAAAAATATGACAGAAACCAGACCATTCTGTAAAAATCAAGGACAGATGAAAAGCCACTCTAGTACTTGTGTCTACCTTGGATGGGTGGGATTCTCTGCACATTTACACTGCATAACTACTCCTTGCCTTGCTTCGACACATCCAGAGTCACTACATGGGGGAGTGGGGTGCAACAAGTATGTCACAGTTTGAAATGTCTCTGGCTGACTTATGGTGGCCCTGACACATTTGTCATACCTCTCAACCTCAGAGCAAGAACTCTGGACAGAGCCATACAAAGAAATGTGACAAAGGCCCAAAAATAAGAACAATTTTTAAAACATTGCTCTTATAAACTTAGAAAGCTAATAGAGGTCTTGCATTAGTATGAATTTTCTGAATGGTATGAAATCTGAAACTCAAATATCTGTCATTATTTTCTAACTTCAGTCTTTAATTATTTGTCACTAATTTGCCAAAAAAACACAATTTTATGAAAAATGGACCAAAAATGTGATGTAAAAATATAAAATAGCAACACAATACAGCTAGGAACCTGTCAAAGAAGGGACACTTTAATATTAGTACTGCTAACTTGAGCAGCTGACAAAATAAAATAATTTACATGCATTTCTGAAATAAAAGTAATCTGATTATTACAGTTATTTCTTAATTATAAACCCTCCATGTTTTCTTCCAAAATTGCTATTTTGCGAAGGGATCATTAGGGGAAGAGCAACATTTTGAGCCAAAATCAGGGACAGTTGAGAGGTTTGGCTATGCCTAATTCTATAAAGCAATTTATTTGCATGTACCTCTCAACCTGTTAATGCAATAAATCTGGACAAGGCCAAATATATTGGGGGAACATATAAACAGTACTAAAAATTGCTCTTGTATAAACTGTTGATAGAATGGGTCTTACTTTAGCATGCACTTTTCTGAAGGTTATGAAGTCTGGAACTAGTGTGTCATTATTTAATGACTTAATTCCTAAATGATTTGCCAGAAAACCACAAATTTTATGAGGAACAAACCAAAAATAAGAAGCAAAAAAATCTAGTCATTCTTTGAAAATCTGGAGAATTGGGAGGTATAGTTCAGCTGGGGCTGCCTAAGTTTGCCACCCTTCCCCCTCACAAAACCATGGTCGAATGGAGCCTCCCCCTGCAGCCATTTCAATAATCCATTACTTTGCTATTTCACTCCATTTACCATAAACACTAATGTGCATGCTGATTTAGTTCTATGATGATTTGAACTTCATTTGAAAGTTTTATTTTGCATTTTACAGCACAAACACTAAGACATCTGCTAAACAAACTCGGCATTAAAACGTCTCTGCCCTTGAAACTCACATTCATTGAAACAACATTAAAACCCACATTCAAAGAAAATACATTTTACCCGTGGCAGATAAAAATGAATTCTGGGCTGTTTTCAAATCATAGGCCCCTTGCATATGAAACATACATGTGCTCTTTGATACACCTTCCTATTGCTTTGAACATTTTTCCAGTAAACAATGAAACAAAACTGCCCAATTCAGAACATTTCCATCATAAAAGTCTACTCAAACGTCTACAGTCCACTGTTATCAGTAAATATGCACAATGTTACAGTCCACCATTATCAGTAAATATGCACAATCTCTGAAGTAGTAAAAAAGTCATCAAAATAATTCCACATTAAATAAATCTGTAATGAAGAGGTTGCTGCTAGCAATCACCTTTATATTTCATGGTTTCATCGAAAAATAAAGTGTCTGATGCCCCTGAGGAATAAATTGCATAAATTACATTAAAAATAAGCTAGTAATATTGCAACAGGAAATGGATGGCAAACTGATAACAGGTTCATAGTTAGTATCTTAACTTTCAGTACAGCAGCATTCACTCCTTATGGTAGTAGAACCAACAACCTTCTGCATCAAAAGCAAGTACACAGCCTGTTGTGCTATTAGCAATGTGAGCTGACAGCATAATCAGCACTAAACTTCTCTTCCCCTGCAGCTCTCAGCTCCTTGTAAAATCTACTCAATACTCAACTGCATCTCAACTTCGCAGCACAAGAAGTCTGGAAAAAGCCAAATTTATTGGGGTGGGTCAAAAGGGCAAAAACCAGGGACACATTAAACATTGCTTGTATAATCTTGGAAAGATGCTAGAATAAAATGCTGTGTTACCACCATACATTTTACTGCCAAGGTCCCCATGCAAAAGAGTCAGAACAACATACCACTATTCCAAATCACCTGCTTTGTGAAAGAAAAATGCTGTGTTACCACCATACATTTTACTGCCAAGGTCCCTGTGCAAAACAGTCAAGAGCAACATACCACTACGCCAAATCAGCTGCTTTGTGAAAGAGAGGAAGACTGAAACTTAAATGGCTATCATTTAATGAATTCAGTTCTCACCATAGCTGTCAACTTCTTAGCACAAAACACCTGGACAAACCCAGTAATGAGGGAATACAGCCCTCAAACATATTCAGTGAATTCAGTTCTTGCCATAGCTGTCAACCTTAGCACAAAAAACCTGGACAAAGCCAATAACAGGGTATTACAGTCTGAAAAATAAGGACAAATTTCAAATAGTCATCTTATACACTTAAAAAATTGCTATAATAAAATGGCTGTGTTACTATATATTTATTGGTAGAATAAAAAGTTGTTTTACTATGTATTTTCTGAAGAATATGAAGTCTGAAATTCAAATGCCTGTCAATTTTACTTCTGATGGAACAAAAACAATTTTCAGCAGAGGCCCAGGGAGAAATACTGTAGACACATGTCTTTGTAAAATGGTAGGACACCAGAGCAAATCCACACAAACACAGGGATAAGATGCAGACTCCACACAGAAGGCACCCCAGCCAAGAATCAAACCAGAAAACCTATAGCTGTGAGACAACAATTATGCCACTGCACCATCAAATATATAAATAAGTCAACATTCAGAAACCTGAAGTGTGAAATTCAAATGCCTGCCAATTTTATTTAACATTTGTTAATCAGGACAGTCTGACTTGGAACAAAAAAAACAATTTTCAGCAGAGGCCCAGGAAGAAATAATGCAGACATGTCTTTGTAACATGGGAGGACACAAAAGCAAATCCACACAAACACAGGGAGAAGATATAGACCCCCCCACAAAGAAGGCACCCCAGCCAAGAATAAAACCCAAGAACCAGCAACTGTGAGGCAACAATGCTACCACTGCACCATCAAATATCAAGCATTGCAATATTTACAAACCACAGATATTATGAGGAACAGATCAAATCAAATATGAGGCAAAAATCTGATATTTTTTTACAAATGGTGGTGGGTAGGGAATTCAGGTCTTTAACACCTGCATACAAGGTACAGGGTTCAAGCCTGAGGTATTCCCTACCACACCACCATGAGTCTAACCACCAGTATATTGCACCTGGGGCATTTACACACACACACACACACACACATACACCCCTGTAGTCCATAAGTCTGAAATAAAATAAATCCTGCCTGTAAACCACCACCGCACATCTGATCCCTATCCAAAACCTGTGCACATCTGACCCTGCCCGTCACGAGATCTTCCCCCGAAGAGACTGCAGCAAACTCCAATCCAGACCCTGCCCGTCGCACGAGATCCTAAATTCCTGACTGCTGACGTTGCAGTCCGACCCCAGCGAGTTCCCAGGACAGTCTATGCAGTTTAAAACTGCACAGACTTCTGGGAGCTCTGTTCTCCATGTTTCCCAGTCAGGACTGCTGCTGAGACAATCTGTGCATGCTGCAGACTGTCTCAGCAGCAGTGTGCATGAGTCCGTGATTTTTAAACTTTTTTTTCTATTTATTTCTTTTTATTTTTGTTATTTTAAAGTTGAGGGGGCTACAGTCCGGCAGTCCAATAGCACAGGCTGCCCCTGGTTTAATGTTACCATCACTGCATAAATTGTGTATGTCTTTTTAAGACTTGATTAATTAGTGGCATGTGATATAAGCATATGAAATAAAAAAGGTGTGTTTTTATGTTGTTGCATACACCTGATGAAGCTAAATGTGAAAGTGCTTGCGTTTTAATGAAGTTAGTACTGCTGGAAAGAACCATTGATGTATTTTTTACAACTGAAATCTGGAGCCTTACCTTAGCAGTATTTTTGTGGTTTATGGACTTTTACTTTTGATTTGCGAAGGTACCTGGTGTTTGTTTGGCATTTTATTCTGTTTCATTGAAGTTTTCTGTGGTTTGCCCGAAAACACCGGGTTTATGGCTACTGAGATTGAAGAGATCGAACTGGATTATTCACCAGCATTGAATGTGCAATGGACAGAAATATATGTAAATTCATTCATTTCCAAAGTAAGTGACATTGAAAATCCGTTGTTTAAGAAGAATCTCACAATAGAGGGTGATGAACAAGCAGATATTGATTATTTGGCCTTAAGAAGTGATTTATTAATATTGGAGAAGGAAATGTGCAAATTGAAATGAACACAGTATGAGAAATTTCATTTGGAAGCATGCTTATCAGAAAAGCTAATACCCAGTGGGCTTAGAGTATTAAAAATGCCTGCTCAGACTGACTGTGATTCACTTGTATTAACAATTGAATATTGCAACTAGTCTGGGGTATTTAAAAATTGTTGATCCAAGCGGCAGAGAGACGAGAAGCCATTATATTGGAAGCTGTTAATAAATACTTAGAAGTATGTAAGAAGTATAGCAGTGATGTGTTACTAAAACCAATGACTGACACTATAGATAATGTGACTGTGTATACGAGGAAATTTTTACAAGTTAAACTCAGGAAACTTCACCGAGATCGTAAAGATTTCTCCTTAGGGAATATCTTTACTTGGCCACGTGATTTTATGTCAAATGACCATTCGCTTTCAACTGCTGTAAGAGTTAGCTCCAATTCCATGAATAATGATGTAGGCATGCAATCTTCTACTATGCAAATGGAAGTTAGAGTGAATCGACAAGGAGAGGAGCTGCAGTATCAGAATGAACAGGTCTTGGATGAAAATATGCCAAATGCTGAATCCCGTACTTCTACTACAGCCTTGGGAGCAAGAAGGAAAACTATTTTAACAACAGCTGAGGTCCATAGAGCAGCTGAAGATGATTCTCCAATTACTTCTGATGCTGATAAATCAGAGAGCTCAAAAATGTTTTTAAGAAGTTTGAGCAGCATTGGCTTGAACTTCCCATTACCAATGAGAGAGAAGTCAGTAAACACAAGGGGAGGGGGGCGCCAGAGAAGCCAGCAGAGAGGAAGGAGTATAACAAGACACAAAAGGAAGTTTGACGAGGAATTAACCAATCCTTATGCAATCAAGAAAGCATTTCAACAAGTAAGACACTAGTTGCTAATTTATCTACACGTACTTTATCCACAGTTGAACATAATGTGTTGGAAAAAGGACTCTCGTTTATACCCACTGTTGATATGAGTATTACTGATATTATATTTGACTTAAAAATGTTTACACGGAATTTGACTTTAAAATCTATGTATCAACAAACACAGGGTATGCATGACTTCTGTTTTAGAAAACCAAGTGTATTTGTGACTAAACAAACTGCATTGATTAATGCCTTCGAGCAGATTTGTATTTCGAATATTTATAAGGTGTATAATGAGCAGAAATCGGTTAGAGCTAAGAATAAGTGGCATAATTTAATTAAGGAAGAATTTAATGCCCTACAGCAGTTAGAAAATGACGTCAATTTAATTATAAGATCAGCAGATAAGGGTGGACAAATTGTTTAATGGACAGGATAGACTATGATACTTTAATGTATGAAATGCTGAATGACCCGAACTTCTATCAAATTGTTACACCAGTACAAGTGAAATGAATTATCCACTCTATTTACAATCAAATCAAGCATATGGAAGAATTAAATCTTATAGATAGTGAGTTGGCTAAATATTTTATTACATTAAATCCCATCATCCCTATAATTCAAGGCTTACCAAAGTTGCATAAAGGTTTATGCAGACCCCCTATGAGACCAATAGTTGCAGGAAATTACTGGAGTACGGAGCCTATCTCAATTTATTTGGAGAAAAATTTGAAGGTTTTAATTGATAAATCTATATTTATTTTAAAATATACAGAGCATTTTGTATGTGATTTATTTGATTTTACAAATCATGGAATTGTAAATGAGAATATTATTTTTGTTACATTGGATGTGGTGTCCCTTTTTACCGTCATTCCAAATGGGGCTGGTATTAATAATTTAAGGAAGCTAATAGAAGAGAATGGGATTTC
Source organism: Protopterus annectens (assembly GCF_019279795.1). Taxonomy (NCBI): domain Eukaryota; kingdom Metazoa; phylum Chordata; order Ceratodontiformes; family Protopteridae; genus Protopterus; species Protopterus annectens. Next base: position 11,675,970 of record NC_056734.1, read on the forward strand.
TAATGTTCAAAAAACTGAACTAATACAGATGCTAATGAATTTAGTGCTTGGTAATAATGTTTTCATATTTAGAGAGACAATATATTGGCAAAAGAATGGTGTTGCAATGGGGAGCTCCTGTTCAAACAGTTATGCGAATGCAGTTATGTCTGTATGGGAGTCAGAATTTTTGATAGGAGGCCCATTTAAGGATTTGATTTTATTTTATAGAAGGTTCGTGGATGACCTTTTCCTTTTATGGAAAGGGACAACTCTACAACTAATGGAATTTGTCAAATACATTAATGAATCTTCAGATTTTTTAAAATTCACGTTAAATTATTCAGACAAAGGTATTAACTTTTTAGATGTATATGTAGAGAAAGATGACGTAGATAGAATTACCACAAGACTATATAGGAAAGAGTGCTATGCGAATAAACTACTGAGTAGAGATAGCATGCACCCCAATTATATTTTTAAAAATGTGGCTCAGAATCAGTTTTTCAGAGCCTCAAGATTGAGTGTGAAGAATGATGAATATGAAAGACAGATAGTGAGAACTAGTCATGAACTTTTGGAGATAGACTATGATGAGGAAATGATCCAAAATAATATTGTGGAAATCAAGAAGCTAAGAGAGATGAGAGCAAAACCATACTTTTCAGAGAGACCCCATAAGAAAAATTATTTGTATGATAATAAGCTTAGAATGTGTGTTACCTATACAAGGGATGTTAGAAAATATACGGATATTATTAATGAACATTGGAATATTCTTGTTACAGATAATCAAATAAGTGAATTAGTAGGGTTAAAACCTCAATTCTCATTTAAAAACAAGAAAATTTTGAAAAGTAGGTTATGTACAACCAAAGATCAAACTCACAATGCATCTGAGTATGGAACTAAAACTAGAAAGCAGGATAGTGAAGTGGTTTGACATCATTTGGGGCAGTTACAGTAGGGTCCTTTAAACATTGTTTGGGCCTGTTGTGGTAGTGTTCTTTAATCATACAGCCTCATTTTGGTGGAATGTCATGGTGGGTCGGTGCTCAGCTGAGCTGCTGAGAGCCATTTCTTTTCCAGGTTTTACTGATTTCTTAGGGATATAGGGATGGATGGGTGGTTATGGCTTGCCTATTACAGGTATTATACCTTTCAACAGTACAGGTTTTGCAGAATGTACACAGTATGATTCATACTTGGAGGGGTGACTTCAGAAAATGACAGACATTTGAGAGTCATGTTTTCTACCCTTCAGAAAATGCAATGTTAAATTTGTAATTTTATTAACTGGAGTTGTAAGAGTTATAATTAGTGTTCTATTTTGGGTGGGTAGGTTGTGGTTAAAAGTGTTATGTATTTCAGACGATTTACACTTGTTTGTTTTTGCAGCTGGCACTTCCATGGGGGTTCTTGCTGGCGGATTGCTATGCAAGGAGTTCACAGATGGTGTCAATGCCATCTTCGTATCGGTCGATGGGTTGAGGGACGTGGTCTTATCAGGAGATGGTTGTCGCTGTAAAAAGGGTTGTGACTGGTAGAGCAGGTAGTGATACAATTTGGGGGTTGGTTTGGGATGCTAACCTCATTTCCCAGCTTTGACTATTGCTGTTATTGTGGGTACTGTGTGGCAATTAGTGGAAAAGCATTGATTGATTCACACATTTTCACTAGGTTTACAGTGCTGGGAGTTATGTGTGGTTTAACATTTGGGTACGTTGCATAAACTGTGGTTTTGGGAAGTCTTGGGTAAAGTGGTAGGAAATGGGGGGGGGGGGTATTGTACATATTTGTGTTAGCCTGCAATTTTATGGTGCGTGGGACACATTTTGGTTTGAAGCCCATATTGTGCTTGTGATGGAGGAAAAGGGTGTGAAGGATTGGTCCTTGTCCTGTGAGCATGGAGTTCTGGAGCTTGGTAGGATCAGGCCTTTGGGATGGCAGTGGGTTTGGTCGAGTACACCGTATGTAGTTCAGCTGCTTTCATTTGAAGGGGGTCACAGGGTGAGTCATAACTTTTATCTGCACAGATGCTGCAGAATATTAGATTTCAGTTTATAGTTTTGGCCCATTTCTATAATTGGTTTGAGATTACTGTGGGTTCGAGTATACTTGAGGTGAATTAGGGGTATAGTGTATTAGGTATTTAGTTAATATAAAGGGGATTCTGGGGTAGAACCTAGGTGGGGCGGAATTAACATTAGCTGAGGTTGGGTTGGTTTTGGGATTGGTGGGTGATGGGGTTTTCAGCTCTTTATTATGGTAGTACGCAGTTAGGCATGTAGGACTTGAGTGGAGCTTTAGGGATGAATTTACAGTTATATATTTAGTCTATTGTGTGGGTAGAGGGACCATGATCTGGTGATAGGATGCTGATAAGGTTCATAGGGTGTGGTAGGTGTTGGTGATATTTCATACTAGTTTAGGGTTTAGATGGAGTACCACATGAACCTTTTCATTTCTACTTGAGCTGTATTGGATAGTTGGAGGGATGGCTGGACAGCTCTTGGACGATTATCATATAAGGCTGCTGTTATGGGCTAGTTGCTTAATGCCATGATGACGACTTAAAGCATGTTATGTTTATTATGGAAAGTTGATGATGTTAGGATTGTTACTGCACTGACCTTAAAGGGATTTTATTTGGCTATTATATTCTTTTGGGTGGTAAAATGGTGATGTAGGGGGAATAAAGTTAGGCAGTCACATCTGCCTAGTTTATTTAGCTGTGGGGCTTAAGGTTTGGATGTACAGTTGGTAGATAATGTCTTTTAAATTCTTGAGGTTTATGTTGGCTATGAGATATGGATTATTTAAATAATGTGGAGTGGTTATGCTTGGTTATGAATTTGCGGTTTTGTTACACTGGCATTAGGAAAGGGATCAGTGGTTTGTTTTCAGTTGTTTGGGTAAATGGCTATTTTGTTCGTTATGTGATAAGGCTTTAGGAGATGATGTGATACGGGTCCATTTTAGTTAGTGGGGATAGGGTACACCGAATGATGTTGGCCTAAAAAATTAATGGTGGTTAGGTTGCTAAAAGTTTACTGGGGAGAGGGGGAACAGCCTTGTTAGGTTGGTGGACAGAGAAGAGGGACAGGTGTGTCCTCTTCTGTTCCCCATCTGGTTTTAGATGGTCATTCCAATGAATTGGGAAAGGCAGTGAGTTTTGAAGGTGGCTAGATAAATAAGCAAGCAAGGGTAAATACACTGCTTATTTGGTTGGATGTTAATTCAATAAATGGTAAATGAAGTGAGTAATGGGACGCTGCTTCATAAGTAATATAATGGGGTGTGCAGTTCAAGAAATGGTAACTGAAGTGAGTAGTGGACACTGCTTCATAAGTAAGTGAGTTGGAGGTATGGACGCTGCTTACTGGGTCAGGATGAGCAAGATCATACTGTCCTGGTTAATATTACATGGATGTGGATGTTGGAATTCAATCAGATATATCGTGTTGTCAATTGTAATTAAGAAATATTGGATAACAAAATTATGTTTATGAAAGTTTAATAAAGGTTGTCAAATGTCATTCGATGTGATGTTTTTATTGAAGGGGACCAGGACAAATGAGGTTTGGTAACAAACCAATTTGTCCTGGGACATCTTCAGAGTGGGGTTAGTTAAATATATAGTAGGAGTAAAGAGGGTGGGATAGGTAAGGGTTAAATAGGGAAGGATAACTGGGAGGAAATGAGGTATGGGCAGGGAGGGGCTTAAGGGATTTATGTAAGTGAAACTGGATAAGGAATCACATTTGGAGTGAATTTGCTACCCCCCTCCCTCCCTCTTTTTAGCAGAATAGTGTGATTGTGGTTATTTGTCAGATCGGGTATGGCGGAGAAGAGGGATGGGCGTGTCCTCTTTTGTTCCCCCACTGGTTTTGGATGGTCATTCCAATGAATTGGGAAAGGAAGTGAGTACTGAAGGTGGCTAGATAAATAAGCAAGCGGGGATAAGGATGCTGCTTATTTGGTTGGATGTTAACTTAGAAATGGATAAAGGAAATAAGTAATGGGACGCTGCTTCATAAGTAATATAATGGGGTGTGCAATTCAAGAAATGGTAACTGAAGTGAGTAGTGGGCGCTGCTTCATAAGTAATATAATGGGGTGTGCAATTCAAGAAATGGTAACTGAAGTGAGTAGTGGGCGCTGCTTCATAAGTAATATAAGTGGGGTGTGCAATTCAAGAAATGGTAAATGAAGTGAGTAGTGGACGCTGCTTCATAAGTAATATAAGTGGGGTGTGCAATTCAAGAAATGGTAAATGAAGTGAGTAGTGGACGCTGCTTCATAAGTAATATAATGGGGTGTGCAATTCAAGAAATGGTAAATGAAGTGAGTAATGGGACGCTGCTTCATAAGTAATATAATGGGGTGTGCAATTCAAGAAATGGTAAATGAAGTGAGTAGTGGGACACTGCTTCATAAGTAATATAATGGGGTGTGCAATTCAAGAAATGGTAAATCAAGTGAGTAGTGGGACGCTGCTTCATAAGTAATATAAGTGGGGTGTGCAATTCAAGAAATGGTAAATGAAGTGAGTAGTGGGACGCTGCTTCATAAGTAATATAATGGGGTGTGCAATTCAAGAAATGGTAAATCAAGTGAGTAGTGGGACGCTGCTTCATAAGTAATATAATGGGGTGTGCAATTCAAGAAATGGTAAATGAAGTGAGTAATGGGACGCTGCTTCATAAGTAATATAATGGGGTGTGCAATTCAAGAAATGGTAAATGAAGTGAGTAGTGGACGCTGCTTCATAAGTAATATAATGGGGTGTGCAATTCAAGAAATGGTAAATGAAGTGAGTAGTGGTCGCTGCTTCATAAGTAATATAATGGGGTGTGCAATTCAAGAAATGGTAAATGAAGTGAGTAATGGGACGCTGCTTCATAAGTAATATAATGGGGTGTGCAATTCAAGAAATGGTAAATGAAGTGAGTAGTGGACGCTGCTTCATAAGTAATATAATGGGGTGTGCAATTCAAGAAATGGTAAATGAAGTGAGTAGTGGGCGCTGCTTCATAAGTAAGTGAGTTGGAGGTATGTACGCTGCTTACTGGGTCAGGATGAGCAAGGTCACGCTGTCCTGGTTAATATTACATGGATGAGGATGTTGGAATTCAATAAGATATATTATGTTGTCAATTGTAATTAATAAATATTGGATAACAAAGTTATGTTTATGAAAGTTTAATAAAGGTTGTCAAATGTCATTTGGTGTGATGTGTTTATTGAAGGAGACTAGGACAATTCTTTCACTGATATATTGGATCTCTCTTGAATGTTTCAGAGATATAACCCTTTGTTGGCCATAACACTAGTAGTGTTGACAGTCAAAATACGGGGGGGGGGGGGATTTAATAAAGCCTACACATTTTTTTACAGTGTAGGCATTTCATCGTGCTGCCAACATGATGCAAGAACAATTTTAGACTCATTAAGTGCTGCTGAGCAGCACGCACAAGCACACCAACACGGAAATTTTCATGGCATGCAAATCACCTCACAAGAGGTGAATCTCATGCAAATGAGGCAGATAGAGCAATCTACCAAGCAGATAGGCAGCTCTGCTGACTCAGTGTCATGTCCATAGTGTACACAGAAAAATTCCATATACAGGACAGTAGACAGACAAAAGAGGTTGTAAAATGTAAGTAGATAGACACAAATTGCATAACATGCACACATATGAGCAAAACTGTCCACTTCATGTTCCAAAAGTTGCTGTAAATATATTAAAATAAATTATTTTTTTAAATAATGTTAGCATGTTTTCACAGCACACCACAGTGTACAAACATGCCTTATAGAAAAAAAAATGAAAAACTCAAATATTAATAACATGAGGCAGAAATGTGTTACAGGACCCTGCATGTAGTATCTGCAATGGTGCACTGGTGCTGTTTGCTAATGTGGAATGGCTGGCAAGCATGTAGTATGCAGGTTGTCAGCACAGATCCCTATGCAAATGAGGTGGAGATACTGAACAGCATAATGGGGTAACTGTGTCCACATATCCCCTCCATGTAGGCAGAACTCATGTTGGTGCGCACAGAGAAGGTAGCTGACATCAAGAGATGGTGTATCCAATAACTTCTAAGCTGACTGGAGCTTAGATGTCCCTGTTTGCGTGGCTCATCACCATGTTGAGTGTGGATGCCTGGGGGAGTGTGTACACTGATGTCTAAGCTTTGTTACCTATGGGGTGTGTGTTTCCACGTGTTTGCACAGCATGCCACTGTGCTCTGCGTGAAAGTTTGGGGGTATGTGAACTAACTGCTAAGCAGTGTTCACCTACAGGCTACATATTTGCACAGTGCACAGCCGTTCTCAGAGTATCTAAACAGCCAATGATGTATTACTTAGTATTGATCCTTGCTTAATTTCAACTAGAGCTATTAAATTATGTCAATGATATATTAGGCAGGTGCACTGTCATAGGTAGCCAGTCCTGCAGGCAGCAACTACAGTACAGCACTATAAAGTATGCATACACCCTATGATCTGATTTTTCCACCACAGTTAGAACCATTGGAGTACAGACTTGGGAATTCTAACTGAAAGAATGTTAAGGACTGCTGCAGGTCTGCTACATTTGCATGTGTTAGATGCTGAAGTCAATGCTGCTGCTGCTAACAACAGGCCCAGGCATAGGAGGAGGAGAGTGTTCAGGCCCAGGGTAACTTTCTAGAAGCTACATGAGCTGGAAATTGTAAACCACTACAGGGTGGACAGGGACATACTACAAGAACTCACTGAGCTCTGCCACCCTCAACTCAGGCCCAGAGCCAACAGAGGGGATCCCATCCTAGTGAAAACAAATGTATGTGTAGCCCTTAGGATAATAGCCACAGATACCTTCCAAAGACCAACTGGGGACATGATGGGGGTCTCACAGGCATCAGCATCCAGGGTATTCCACCAGTTCCTGGATGCCATGCTATCACATGCCAGTAAGCACATTTCTTTTCCTCTCACCCCTGTGGTGAGGGCCAGCAATATGCAACTCTTCTACCATGTAGCACACAACCCTGTGGTACTGAGTGTAATAGATTGCACTCATGTACACATCAAGACATCACCTGGTGAGGAGGGTAGAATCTACATCAACCACAAGGGATACCACTCCATCAACTGCCAGGTACTGTGCAATGCCCAGGGCATTATCATGAATGTGTGTGCTGGCAGCCTTGGCAGCTATCACAGCTTCCATATCTGGCTTGCATCAGAGCTGTACCAGATGTTTGCTAGAGGGGACATCCCACATGGCCATTTAGTTGGGGATGTTGGCTATGCACTGGAACCGTGGATTATGACACCCATCAGAAATGCACACAGACCCACTGAAGAACACCATAATGAGGCAAATGCACAGACTAGGAACATCATAGAGCATGTTTTTGGGTTGCTGAAGTCATGGTTACTGTGCCTTGATATATTTGGTTAACATCTACAGTACTCTCCAGCCACATGTGCGCATATGTTCACAGTATGTACCATGCTACAAAATATGATCCTGCAGAAGCAGCAGCAGTATGATCAGCATAGGGAAGGGATACACATCTCCCCATCTATGCCATGGTCACCACAGCCACACTTACAGGAGGACTCAGAGGAGGAGCCCCCTGATGATGTCCCTGTAGACAGAAGTAGGAGGGCCCAGTACATCTTGGCACTGGCTAAGAGACAACGCATAGCACATACACTGACAACCTGGGGCCCCAGGGACTGACACCTTAGTCCCACTCACATACATATAATAAAATAGCTGATTCCAGGCAACCCACACAACCTGTAACTTTCCATGTATTATTTGTGTACTGCTTGCATCACACAGAGTCACCCCTAAACTACAGGTCTGTCAACTGCTGCATTCGCTAGGTAAGTCTCTAACCTACACACTAATTGTAAGGAGTACTATCATAAGGTATCATATATATAGATCTGATGCTGTTATGCAAGAAGCTATAGTGGGCTATTTTGTCAACGTTAACATCCACATGGGACAACTGATACCCAATCCAATAGTATGTGTTCCTTAATATTCACTAGGCCTCATGGTTGGAATATTCATGACTTCATGCAAGGAAGATGTTAAACAGTGGGCACACATGATATCTGGATTACTGTCTACCCAAGCTGATTATGTGCTGTTGTTTCCCACCTCCAGTACAGTGGTGTACCAATATAACCACTTTAACAGAAAATCAGCTATGGTATAGCAGTGGATCAGGTAATCTCAGAGCTGTAACATAGATAATGCTCAAACATTGTATTTCTCTCTTCATGCAGGATAACAATGTACATATGTATGCCATTGATTGTGTGATGGATGACCCCTTTCTGTATACCGAACTGTGTGGCTCAGTGGACTAGGGAAGCTAGCATGGGTGATCGTAATGATGGTTCTAATCTTTAATTACTCACTTTTGCATTTGAGGTGGTAGTAGTATGTAGGTGTTTTCACAGAATATCATACCTCCCAACCTCTTAATTGAAGAAATCTGGGCAAAACCAGAAAGATTGGGGGAACAAAGGCCCAAACATAGGGACATAGTTTAAATATTGGTCACAGAAACATTGCTGGAAGTAAAGGTGTTGCAGCAGTACATATATTTCAATGGATAGAAAGTCTGACACACAATTGTTTGTATGTAGTAAGTAGAATATTTTGATGTCAGAATTCAATAAAGCACCAGAAGACCGAAAATGTGTGAGGAACAGACCAAACATATGAGGCAAAACTCTGGACATTCTGTGAAAATAAGGATAGTTGAGAGGTATGCAGACTGTCAGTCTGTTGGTGGTGTAGTATTACCAACCCCAGTGACATATTTATTACAGCAGACAGCTGGGGAATTCTGTGGACATTTGGAGTGAAGTGCAGTACTACAGAAACAGGGGCAGATGGTAATGTCTGTAACATACAAAATCCTGGACTGGAGTGCAGGTAGGTGTGGCCTGGATTCACATTAGAAGTACTGCCAGTCCCATTGGGCATGCCCGTACACTAAGTAAAAATGAGCACAATTCTGTTAGCCCTTCATTGACATGACCTATTATGTATAAATGTCTATACAAACAGACATGTACATATACATATCCATCTGTTAGTATCTCTCTCACATGCATAGTATATCTATCGCTATGTAGTGTCAAATATATATATATATAAAGCTATATGTTAAATGGTCTCCCCCATATATCTACAGAACACATATACATATCATACACACACACACACACACACACACACACACACACACACACACACACACACACACACACACCTACATTTATATATACATCCCTGTTATATATGTGTAATATGTGTGTGGATGTCTACATTGTCTGGCATACCCTAAAAGTGGTGAATAAACTGCACTATCACACAGCCATAATGTTGCTCATAGGATTCAAAATAAGGGTGCAACAGTACACAATCCACTTACCTACATAGCCCTATGCCTGCTGGATGTCACCACAGAGACAAGGTAGTGTAATGTATAATGGTGTCAATGCATTTATGGACAAGGTACATTGTCCATGCCCACAGTGTCACCTATCTAACTGCAAGCAAACACATATGCCCATATGGATAACTGTATGTACATAGCTAGGATAACATCAGTTATCTCACTGCTAGGATACTAGATGCAGATATCAGTATGAACCAATATCACTCTGCAGGCCACAGATGCTGCTCAACAGAAGCCTAGTTTGTGTAATGCAGAAGTACTGTGCCTGCAATCACATATATAACAGACTTAACCTGTGGTGCATGTGATAAGTACTTTGATCTATAGTATATAAGCACTGATAGGTAGGGGTTCTAATTTAACTGCTGCCCACTTGGTGTGTGTGAATATTTACCCATCCAAAAGAATGGACGTGGCCTCATGGACTATCAAGCTGCAATGGTTTTGATAAACACCCTAACAAACAGTAGAAATGTGGATAAATGTACTAGATGCAGATAACAGTATGAACCAATATCACTCTGCAGGCCACAGATGCTGCTCAACACAAGCCTAGTTTGTGTAATGTAGAAGTACTGTGCCTGCAATCACATATACAACAGACTTAACCTGTGGTGAATTATTTTATATATTTTCTGGCATTGTTTTCTGTTTCTCATATGTCCTGAAACTGCTTCCCCCTATTCCTGTGGTGAAGTTTATAAAACTGGTCTAACAGCTTTTGTGTTTATTGATTGCTTCAAGGCTTACTGATTTAAAAATAGTTTGTTTGTAAATTCTTGCATACACATTGGAAACATCTGGTGTTCCGGCTGAAGTGTGATTCTCAAACAATCTGTAAATATATCGCTGAATGATAAGTATATTTCTTGGCATTTTAACCTTTCAGAGTTCTGCATTGTCTTAATTTTGCCTGACTGAATTATTTTATATATTTTCTGACATTGTTTTCTGTTTCTCACCTGTCCTGAAACTGTTTTTTCCCTTCCCTGCTACCCTATTCTTGTGGTGTTGTTATAGATGGTGGTTTTGCAGTTGCCCACCCCTACTGTAAATTTGATCTGGGACACCCCTCCCAGTCTGGTGTTCACTCTACTTTATACAGAGAAAACATTTGAGAAGGCCAACCCACTTCATTTCTTAACCTTGAGTTTTTCTTCTGGCCCTTCTTCCTCTCTCCTTGCACTTTACTAAAAAATTGCACTTTATTTTGCTTTTGCGTCTTCTTAAAAGTACTCAATTGTATTTATTCTGTTCTGTTTATTACTGCTTGGTAGTAGCCTGATTAAATTGTAACTGTTATTCTAAGCCTTTTGGTTTAAGCACTTGGGCTTGAGACCAGTTGTTTTACATTAAGAAGGTCTGTGGTCTGCACTGTTGTGGCACGACAGGTAGTTTACATCCATCTAAGTTGGGAATTGCTGATTGAAGGCTCAGTGTCTGTTATTGTAAAAGTGTATTAGTTCTAGTTAAAGCACTTGGGCATCAGGCCAGTTATTTTTAATTAAGAAGGTTTGTGGTCTGCACTCTTGTGGGGGGAGAGGCTAGATTCTGCCCTTCATAGCTAGGAATTTCTGGTTAAAGGCTTATTGTGCCTGCTTATTTGAACTGTTTCTTTCTGAAATTGGTACACCTTGTTTGCTGTAGCATAGACTAGATTCAGACATCCTGAATGTAGCTTTGTTTGTATAACTTGAGCATTAATCCAGGCCATCTTTTTTGGAGAAGGTTCCCCTACACCCTAGTGGCAGGAGTGTGCAGTTAGAACTTGTCTGCTGAAACAGGGCTCAGTTTTGAGCTTTTTTACTGGTTAATTGGGTAATTTGTTTAAATCAGTCTGCTCATTTTTATTGTTATATATAAAAAAAACTGCACTTTATTCATCTGCTTTTACTGTATTTATGTTTCTTCCTACTTTATTACTTTATTTTGCTTTTGCTGCTTGTTCTTAAAAGTACTTAATTGCATTTAATCTGTTGCATTTATTACTGCTTGTTAGTAGCCTTATTAAATTGTAACTGTTATTCTAAGCTTTTGGTTGAATCACTTGGGCTTCAGAGCAGTTGTTTTATATTAAGAAGGTGGTCTGCACTATTGCTGCAGAACAGATAGCTTACATCCTTTTAAGTTGGGAGTTGCTGATTGAAGGCTTAGTGTCTGTTATTCTAAAAGTGTATAATAACAGTAGGCAAAAAATGACCATCCAAAGGTTCCTTCCAACGCAAAGAGATAAATTGTAAAGGAACTGCAAGGAACCACCACGATAAGTACAAAACAATTTAATTTAAAAGAGAACAAGCGCTTTCACGCACCACCATGGCACGCTTCATCAGGTTACAACAATTAGCTAAAAATTCATCCTTAGTGTCTGTTATTCTAAAAGTGTATTAGTTCTGGTTTAAGCACTTGGGCTTCAGGCCAGTTATTTTACATTAAGAAGGTGTGGTCTGCACTCTTGTGGGAGAGAGGGTTGATTCTGTCCTTCTGAGCTGGGCGTTTCTGGTTAAAGGCTTATTGTGCCTGCTTATCTGATCTGTTTCTTTCTGAAATCGGTACGCCTAGTTTGCTGGAGCATAGACTAAATTCAAACCTGCTGAATCTAGCTTTGTTTGTATAACTTGAGCACAAATCCAGACCATCTTTTTTTGGAGAAGATTCCCCTGCACCCTAGTGGCAGGAGTGTGCAGGTAGAACTTGTCTGATCAAAGGCTGATGGAACGGGGCTCCATTTTTAGCTTTTTATTGGTTAATTGGTTAATTTGTTTAAATCAGTTTGCTCATTTGCTACTGTTATATTACAAAAATACACTTTATGCATCATCACTTAGCTAGTTTTAAAATATTCCCTTATAACTAGCCAGTTTTATTTAGTTTTAGCACTCATATCTGTTTCTTTGTGCTGAGTACTTGTTCAGAACTCATTGTAAGCACTAAATAAGCTACAAATTACTACATCACTCAACTTTTCTCACTTGTCTAGAGGAAAACATTTTTAGTACTTAATAAATAAGCACCTATCCAGGCATGTCTAAGGGTCAACTCCCAGTGTTTTCTCCTGTCTACCTAATGAATCTGGGCATCTTGGGGCAATGCAGCAATTGCCTCATGTACACAGACAACCCTCTCCTCCTACCACCCAACACTATAACCTGTGAGAGATGCACTTATACAGTCAAACTGGAAGAAAAGCTCTCTTCACACAAGACTGGACTAGACAGTCAAGAGGAGAAGGTAAACACTTGGAACACACCACACTCATGATATAGTCCCTCAAAACCTACACCACTAAAACAGACACAAAGAAACACAAGACACAGACCTACATTTACAGAGGCTCTCAATAAAAATCTGCTCAAGCAACAGAGACCTCCAAAGCAGAAACACAAGCAACCGCCACCCCGCAACACAACCCAAATGACACATAACCCACAAATTCAGTGTGCCACTCAAACACAGCCCATAAGGCATAACAACATACCCAACACTCTAGTTATAATATCTATATACCAAGCTTGCTCAAATCAAACTAAGGTACTAAAAATCTCCTTGATTGTATATATGCCACTGTGTAGAAATTTTCTTTCATTCGTGGATTATGTGTTGTCATATAAATACATGGAGCTCTGATTGTATATATGCCTCAGTACATATTTTTTTTTTTGTCATTTGTTGTATTTGTACTATGTTATGGAGATTTTCTCCACAGGTCTCCACTGTAAATGGACCTTGTTCCAGTCGGACTTTCCCAGTAAACAAATGTAAAATAAAATAAAATAAAAATAAATAGTCATAGGTGACTCTATAGTCAGGCACACTGATATTCGACTCACCAGGGTAAACAAGGAAAAAGTTACTGTCAGCTGCCTGTCGGGTGCCAGGATCCACTACATAATGCATGCACTCAGGTTACTCCACACCAAGTACAAATATGAATCTGTCATTGTCCATATTGGTGTGAATAACCTGAGACATATCTCCCAGGACTACATGAAAAGAGACATGGAGGAGCTCTCCGATCTTGTAGCCCAGGCAGGCATGATCCTAGCCCTGAGTAGCATCCTGCCATCACCCAGAATGATATCACAGTACAAGGACAAAATGATTGACTTCAACAATTGGCTAAGCTTCTGGTGTCATTCTAAGGGGATCCAGTATCTGTCTGACTGGGATGACATGATCAACAGACCATGATGCTTTGCCAGAGATGGCATGCACCTGTCGCCCTTGGAATTCCAGATACTGACTTCGGCTCTTGCCACCCCTATAGTGCCTTTTTAGGCAAGGTACAAATGACAAATTCACCACTGTAACAGGTACAAGCAAGCAAAATCTGAGGGTAATGCTACTCAATGCTAGAAGTCTAAACCTCAAAATGCATTCACTCGAGGCACTCCTTAAAATGGAGAACATCGACATCTGTGCAGAGACCTGGTTCAAGGCTCCAGAGAGCACCCCTGCATTAACAGGCTGTAATTCATACCACACCTTTTGGCCAACTAACCTGGACTGAAGCACTAAAGGCAGAGGCGGGTCCATATTCATTAAGGATAGCCACACCTCCAGGCTAGTTGCTCAGCATAATGCATCCAAGATTATCCAAGTGCAACTAACTCTGGACAAGACCGCAATCCAAATTGTAACTTGCTACAGATCCCACACCATGCCCCAGGATTCCCACTCCTCATTTCTTGATAGACTGGAAAATATTAGGGTACAGCCCAACACCCTAATAATGGGTGATTTTAACTACAACACCATTAACTGGGAAAACTACTCATGTACCAACTCTTTTTCTCAACATTTTCTGGAATTCATAAATTCCAACACCTTGGATCAGCTTATCCACACCCCAACCAGGGGCAGCAATATCCTAGACCTGATCATTACCAACATGGGCAACCAGTGTTCCACACCAAAGGTCAATTCCGTTGGTCAGATTTGACCACAAGCTAATCACCCTAGAAATCCACATCCAGTGCCCACCCCTCCATTAGGGAAACCACCATAAAACATTTATCCAAGGCCAGCTTCATGCTTCTTAAGACAGAAGTGGCAAACTTCACGATACCCATGCAGACAGACAATAGAGGTATGACTGCTGAATCCTACACAAGTGCCCTTTTTTAAGCACTTACATGAGTGCATGGATCATGCTATCCCTAACAGAACCAAGATGCTATCCTCCAAAAAAGGAAGCCAATCTGGTGGTCCCCTGCCATAAACAAACTCTATAGCAGAAGAAATAAACTGTTGCAAAAAAAGAGCAAAATCCCATGATTGGAGGAACTCCCTGGTCAGCCTCAATAAGAAGCTGCGATCCCTCATAACATCCTCCAACGCTAGTTTGGAAAACAAAATTGCCACTGATTCTAAAGACAACCACAAAGCATTTTATAGCTATGTCAAGAATCTCAATGGCAACACTCAGATCTGCTCTGAGTTACAGCACAATGGCACTAAATATACAGAACCAACTGATATTGCCAACATCCTGACAGCTTCAATGCTAACTTTGCCCCCTCTCACCCCCAAAGGGCCCATCTCTATACCGGAAGAATGCAAAGTTCCTGTAATCATAGCTGCACAGGTAAGAACCACACTCTCCAAACACACTCTCCAAAGCCAAGAACACAGCATCCATGGGACCTGACAACATCCCAGGCTGCGTTCTACATGAACTACAGAATGAACTGGCACCCCACCTAAGCACCATGTTCAATCATAGCCTCACCTGAGGCTTTGTGCCCACTGAATGGTGCACAGCAATGGTTATCCCACTCCCCAAAGGGGGAGCCACCACAGACCCCGGGAACTACTGCCCCTTTAGCCTAATGAGCCTGGTCTGCAGGACCATGGAACGTATCATCACGGAACTTATAAACAAAGACATTGATAATCTCCAAAGTTGTGGCCCCACCCAGTTCGGGTTTGTAAAAGGCAGATCATATCTGCTAAACCTGATAGACTTCTTTGAAGCAGGCACCAAACCTGTAGACAATGGTAAGGTGGTTCACACAGCCTATCTAGATCTCGCCAAGGCTTTTGACATCATCCACCACTCTAGAATTATAGATAAACTCACTAAACTAGGTATAAATCCCTATGTCACAATATGGGTTGCCAACTGGCTCACTGACAGAACCAGCACTGTGAAAGTAGCAGACTCCAAATCTAACTTCAGAACAGTGACAAGTGGAGTACCACAGGGTTCAGTCATGGGTCCTCTCCTGTTTGGTATCTACTTTTCTGAAGTACAGGCTAACACAGAAGGTCTTTGGTTAACGAAGTTCACAGATGACTGTAAACTGGGAGCAATAATCAAAACTCGCAACTATGTGGACATCCTATAAAAAAGGCCTCACTGAGACAGATGCCTGGTGTCAAAGCCATGGCCTCAAACTCAATGCCAAAAAAGGCATTGTCATCTCCTTTTGTAAAAACTCTGTACCCATGAGCTATCACATAGGCAGTAGACTACTTAACACTGAAAGTGTGATAAGAGACCTTGGAACACAGATGGACAGTAGTCTCTCCTTTGATAATGACATTGCCACAGTAGTCAGGAAATCCTTCTACATGGCACACCTCATCACAAAAGGTTTCTCATCCAGGGAAAAAGAGGTCATTGTTCCCCTCTACTCCTCACTCATTAGACAAATTATAGAGTACAGCACCCCTTTTGGTATGTACCTCACAAGACATCTACAACTGGAAAGGCGACAGAAATACCTCACAAAGAGGATTATTGGCCTTAAACAGATGCCCTATGCAGACCATCTCAAAAAACTCCAGCATTACTCCATCACATATCGCCTACTCAGAGGCAATCCCTGCCTGTCATACAAAGCTATGTCAAATCCAGAGCTGTTGGACATGCTCCACTTAAAGAAATCCTAATCCCTCTGTGCTACACACTCTAGGGACCTAAACTTTGTCACCACAATAAACAGAACATGCTGGAGGGATGGATTCCTGTCCCAGAGACTTCCCATACTCTGGAACAAACTACCTATCTATATCAAACAAAGCTCCTCATTAGCACTCTTCAAGAAAAATGTTAATGATTGGATGGGAAATAAAAAATTCAGCCCGGGGATCATCTCCGTGGCTCTGCTCGACAGGGGCACAGGAAAATAATTTTCTTGGATGATGAAAGCCAGGGCACCTTTTTCTCTTGGCTTATATAGGCCCTAGGGCCAAGAGCCTAGTACCTACCTATGAACCTATGAACATAAAGACTCATCTGAAGAAGTTTGGTCATTACTAAACAAAAGTGCTCATTAAAGTTACTTTTTTAGCACTGAATCTTACTTTATTATGTTTATCCTTGTTTCGACCATTTGTTAGTTTGTGCATTATTACAATTTTTTTTTTGCAGTTGTTAGGTGTTTTGTAATGGCCATGAAATATTTGGGCCTGTTAATTGCTGCTGGCTTCCACACTGCCCTATTCTATAGGGCCTGATGATGTCAGCCACCTTAAGACTATTAGCTGACAGCATAGTAGTAAAGCTTAAGCCATGGCATGTGTGATAAATACTGTGATCTATAGTATGTAGTATCTTGATAGGGAGGGGTTCTAATCTTTCCTCAGGCTACTTGGGCATGTGTGTGTGTGTATATCCCTTCAAAACAACAAACATGCCCTTGTGGGCTATCCACCTGAAACGATTATGCAATTTTGGGCCCATAACTTGCTGATGGCTTCCACACTGCCCTATTATACAAGGCCTGCTGATGTCAGCCACCTTAAGACTACCATCTGACAATGTAATACTAAGACTTAAGTTGTGGTGCATGTGATAAATATTGTGATCTATAGTGTGTAATACAAGAGGGGTAGGGGTTCCAATCTTATTCCAGGCTACGTGTTGCACTTGACTGTGTGTGTGTGTGTGTGTGTGTGTGTGTGTGTGTGTGTGTGTGTGTGTGTGTGTGTGTGTACCCCTACAAAACAATGGCCATGTTCTCATGGGCTATATGACTGCCATGGTTATGCACTTTTTGGGCCCTTAACTGGCCACTGGCTTCCACACTGCCCTATTCTGCAAGGCCTGCTGATGTCGACCACCTTAAGACTACCAGCTGACAATAGAGTAGCAAGACTTAAACCATGGAGCATGTGATAAATACTGTGATCTATAATATGTAATAATAATAATAGATAGGTATGGGGTTATAATCCTACTCTGACTAACATGGTGCATGTGTTTATCCATAAGGCATACATATGATAATCTATGAAAAGTAGACATAGGTAGGGTTTTGCATAATTTTATTTGAAGCTTGTGATATGGCCCCCCAAATGACTGACCACAACAAGACTTGCTTATATCAACAAGCATTATATGTTCTAAACTGGTAGTACTAGCAAACATGAGTTGTGTTCCATGCTTCAAGTAGTATGATCTATAGTGTGTATCAGTACATAGTTAAGTGTTCTAATCTACATACAGCCAACTTGCAGTATTTGTGTGCTTTGGCATTTTCTGTATGCAGTGAGTGGAAGTGGTGCTAGCCTGAATGTGGCCATGTTTATGTGAGAGGCTATTACAGCAGTATACATCATGATATGGGGCCACAGCACCTGTGAACTTAACTAGCATAATGGGAATGGGCATGCAGCACTCATAATCAGAGACATCTGTATATCCGTCGGTACAGGACCAGCACATATTGCACCAGTGCAAGAGGGACTCAAGCAGATGCTATGTGATGAGATGACAGCTGCCCAGCCAATCAGATAACATGTGATGAGGTGCACTGAGGTGCTCTGTGTACCATTAGGCAGGGTCTGTTTCATGGGTGTGTTTATGTCTACTAGTCAAATGTCTCACACAAGCATGTAGTACTAACATGACATAGTAGGTGAAAGTCCATAGAGTAAGCCATAAATCTGCTATTCTCTCTACAAATAGGCAGTATATGCACACCAGCAATGTCACACCTTGCCCTGTAGCAGACTTTATCATGAATTATGAATGCATGAGTATGCTGACCACTGTCATTGCCCTTGTCAGACTGTCATGCGGATGTGAACCTATGGAGCCATGCACATATACTGCTGTACCTTGCTGAAGTCATATTTGTGCTGTGCTGCCATTCCATGCTGGACTGCTTCACTGATATTGTCTGTCCATAGGTAATCTCCTCAGAGTCCTGCAACAGAAGCATAGACAGGTGTGTGACATACCTGTCATTGTATAACAATACAGCCAGTACAACATCATAAAACATAAGGTCCAGAAAAGTATGTTGCATATGTTTGACACATGCCAGCATAGAGTACATGTTGGTGACCACTACAAGTGGCATGTAAAACAATACTGCATTACACAACTACATGTCAAGTAAAATAGCCACTCTGTGCATCAGACACATAGCATTATTCACCTGCATCGATGGGAAGGATAACAGGGATGTAACATGGGTATCATCACTCGCACAGGGTGATGAATGTGGGTGCTGGAGGCCTAGACTGACCCAAACAGTTGACAGCATGTTTATGGGTCAGGAAGGGGAGCATGTTAGATGGGGCAAGGAGATGCTTTGCATGTCTGTAGGTGACCTGCATGTAACAGTGGTGCGTGTGTTTGTGTACACAGTCAAGCTCAGAGCTAGCCCTACACATGTATTTGTTGGACAGCTGTGGACTGTGTATGGTAGAGTTGACCGTTCACTGTCTCTGGTCCTGAACACGGGAACTGGCTCTGTCAGGAGTTGCACTGGCACCACCATGCCTATGGTGAGACACAGTGCTAGTACCTGATGGTGACTGCTGTCTGCTTGGACTATATTCCCCCATGGGAACACCCAGGACCATGTGTTCATGGCCTGCCATGTCATAGTGTGGACAGCACACTCCCCTTTCTAACATTGGATGTACTTTCACTACGGGACCGTATCTGTGCACAGCTGTGTGGACTCTCAGCAGATGGTGTTGCTGACCTACGTCCATGGGTCTGACACCCAACTCCAACCACATATTCCAGCACAGAAAATGTACAGCTCAAAACACAGTCTCAGGCCACCATCTGTCCAGTGCATCAGTCAGCTGCTCCAGGGTGTCTCCAATGTGGTGGAAGCAGTCACAGATGTCAGACTGTGCTGCATCCATAACTCTAAGCATAAGTGTGGTGTTCCATTCAGAACATACCTGTGCCTCCATGATGATCTGAAACATGCACTAAGTGGCCTATGATGTGACACAGGCAACATGTGGTGGATGGACAGCAGCTCTCCTATAAGCATCCTTGTCAATTTGCCTGTATGAGACCTCACCAGCTCTCTGGCTATGGCCAGTGTCTATGCTCACTAATGCCATAGTTGCCACACTGGCCTGTTCAATGTCTTCATCCTCTGATTTTCCCATATATGAGGCCTGTGGGAACTAGGTATGTGTGGGCATACTGACTGTGTGCCATGACAATGATGGCAGAAGTGGGGTGTTAACCTCTGGGACAGATTCAGCCACCAACAACCCCACCTGTACCTCACTGTGGCCACCATCATCATCAGAGACTGGAGAGACACTATCATCAGTTGGTGTGGGGGAGAGACCCCAACCCCCCGGTATCCTGTGGAAACAAGACAAAAGCAGTAAATTACTACCTGCACTATTATGTATGGAAAATCCACAAAGAGTTATAATAATGAGGATCTGCAACTGCATTACCACTCTCACATAATCTCATCTCTGCTTTTATGCACAACAGAGTTCCTCACAACAACATACACATTCATCTCAAGGCCTTTATAACAAGCACATCAGATAAATCACGTGACACTTGGCCAGTACGATATACCTTTTAGGTATGCAGTATGACACTATACCTGATAAGACAGCATAAAAAAACTCAGTACAATTATCTTAACAAATACAGTATATACAAATACAAGTTTCATTGCCTAGGGCATGTACCATTGACCTTTTGATATGTAAAAGGCATATTGGATTAATTGCCTCATGTACATGAGGAGGCCTATTTGCTCTGAACTATAACTGCAAAAGTGTTTCTGTTCATTCAACTACACTCCTGTGATTACCCACCCTAGGAAACTTAGGTAACTGTTCCAGACTGGAACATACAAAATTCTACTCTGGTTATACACAACATTACCTGTACATAGTGTATTATCCTGGCCCTCACCCTTAACTGCATATGTGTGTTCTATAACAAGACAGTATTAAGCTTACCAGAAGCAGGACCATGGCCTTGGACAACTCCTGACAGACCTGTAAAAAGTGGAGGGTCAGGTAATTTCAGTACCACCACATGCTGCAGCACAACAAGGTAATACCTGCATATATCTCACATGTACAGTAGCTACTGTTTTACTTGATGTATTGCTGACATTCTGAGTATGAGTGTACAACTGAGCTAACCCCCCCCCCCACAGCTCATAGATCTGACACCCACATAAAGGTACAATGGTGATCACAATAAGCCTCCATGCATTCTCCTCTGCTGTGGACACTGTGGCACCCACCTCTATGATGTATGGTGTGATGAATGGCTAGGAGCTGCTGTGTGTCCCAAGGTTCACCAGGAATTCCTCAATGACCATGAGTGGTTGTTCCAGTGCAGGCCCTTCATCAGAGATGGCACGATCCTTGGCTACATCAGCTGCCCTTCATTGTGCAGCATTCACCATGTCCATAGCATGGTATCGAACCTGCTCATATGTCCAGTTTCATTCACATCCCGGATAAGGTCTGCCTAAAATGCAGCCTGCTGTTCTTTGTTATGCCTCCCCCTGGATAGGAGAATATGATGATGCTGCCATAGTCCTTGAAGTATAAGTTCATTCTCTGCATCTGAGAAGGGTGTGTGCCTTCTATGATACATTAGTTCTGAAAAACACCAAAAAGGAAACACATTACTCGATCAAATACATGGATGTCCACTATGTACAGATACAGCAAGAACAAAATGGCTGGCACTATCCATTACTTGCTCGCACATGTCATACTCAACAGTGTGACAACATATTAAGTGAGTGGATACAATCAGGAAAGTATCATTACTGAAGTAGCCTGCTGTGCGCCATGAGAGATTCTGCTGTATGATCATACACACAACACTCCGGTCCACTGTGGTGTGTCCCCTAAGGCCGGCCACCCAATAACATGTCATAAGATCAATGCCATACAAATATAAGTGTGTTATTACGACCACTATATTGGGATGTCCAGCAGCACCAGTGTGCCACAATGACAAAAGGCAATGCAACCCTGTTATATTGTATGTGTAAGACAGCCGGGTATCAATGACATGGCATTAGCGCAGGTCTAAGACAGGCTTACTGCTGTAATCCCTATCTCCATACCTCTATCATCCCACCTGCTTCCTATTATATGCAAAAAGGTTACATACCTGGTGGAGTGCAGTACTCCTCTGTTGAAATGTGCTACTATTACTGTGTCACAAAGGTGTGCTCTGTATGAGGGAAGTCTCATACAAAATGTCTTCCCATAGCCAGCTGTTTGCATTTTAACATGCTGCTCATTAGCAGGTGATTGCCTCTTAACCAGTCTGTGACTCTGATATGCTAATTGCTGTCAAAACAGCTGAGTTGCAGTATCATTAGCCAATGACATGTAACCACTGGGCAATACATAAGGCCTTCATGTAGAGCATGGCCCCTTTCTTAGCTGTTGAGATGGACATTACTAAGGTGATGAGACTACATTGTTGCAGAGAGTAGGTCTGTACCAGAAACTTTTACATAGAGCTGTGTGTACTACAGGCTGCAGCTGCTGCAGGTAATAGACATAGGCAGTGAGTGTGAACACTTTAGAGGACAACAAGCTGTAGGTGTATGTGTGTCAGCTGTGTCAGCCTTGTTGTAGAGGCAGAGCCAGGGTGAGAGTACCTGTGACACTTTGATTATGGCATGTGTTTAAGGTATGTCTGTTAGGCAACTGTGTCAATAACACAGTACTAGTCAACATATAGTGATGCTATACAGATATGTGATGTGTGTCCCTACCTCCAGGCCTGTGACTTCCAGCAGTGAAAAGCAGTTATTTACTTTGGAATGCTTTTTGTAGATAATGAGTGCATGAGAAATGCATTAATTGTTGTCTTCAAAATAATGTAATTGAAATGTAACACAACACTGGATTTGAACTCAGGATTATGTGTGGCAAAATGCAATATATGCAAGGCATTTAGCGGACTGAGCTACTGAGTCACTGCTGCAGTGAGTCTATTTGCAAGGTATATGTGCACACATACAAGCTGTAGCACACATTTACTACATCCATCAGTATGTGTATGGCTTTAAATGGATGTATTTCTGCACCAGAGTCCCAGTTGAATATGTATTTTGCCATGAATGCCTTAGTACCTGACTTTCTACATGTTGCTGATAAAAGGGCACATTTACCTGCTATCACATCCATCATCATGTCTTTGACTGTCTAGTGGTGTACTATTGCACCAGAGTCCAAGGTATACTCCAATTTATTCCATTACTTTTTATTCCAGTTTACGCGGTGCAGCACAGCACACAGCTCTGCTGAAACATGCCTTATGAATCTAATTGGCAACTACTATGTTTTCTTTAAACCACATGTTTTAATTCAGAATTGTGTGCCCTGGTGGGTTAATGCAGTGTGCTGCTGGTGTGATGGGCTCACGTTCAAAACACAGCAAAGGTGTTTATTTTGTACATGCGTCTTACAATGTTAGAAACACATATAGTCATTATAGCTCTATTTAGCTGGGCTTAGTGATGGTGCATGACACACCTGTGCTAAAAAAATATATAAAGAAAATAAAAAAAATGGAAGATAGGAAACTGGTGAAATGGGAGCAAGCAGAGGGATAAACATAGTGAAAGGCAGGGAGGGATGTGCAGGAAGGGTGTAGGAAAGAAGTATAACTATCCATTTCATGTATAGAAACAACTGTGCACTTTGACAGAATTTGTAGAAGAATTTGGATTGTCAAACCCCAGATAGAGAGGTGAGGACAATATAACTGCATTTTCAAGCCAATTGGACCAAATTACATCTGTCCAGTGGACACGTATGCAAAATGGAGAGCTATGTATGGGACAATATTTCTTTTGGGACAGGTGTCCATTTTTTATTTTAGGTTACAGTTGAATTTTGAGGAAGGGACGTAGTTACACGTGGGGGAGGTAAGTTTGGTAGGTGAGGATGCATTTGCAAACAGACAAGACAGACAAGACAGCAGACAGGGGAGGTGTGCGGACACATGAGGGAGGATTGGGGGTGTTGTGGAATCTGAGTCCCATGTGCCTCCAGATGGCAGCAGTGTGACTCACGTCCCCACCTATGAGACTGTTGACACTGCTACATCACTGCCCCGAGGGTGGCTGTGCTGGAGGCTGTGCACCATGGTGAGGCTGCCCCACAAGGGTAGCCAACATGCCCTCAATCCAATGCAGGTGACAGTCATAGCCGTAGCGGACTATCCTGTGCAACAAGACTGGCAGCTCTGCATGGGTGACAACACCCCCTCTGCCACTGCTCCCCAACACCACAGGTAGTGCAGGGACAGTAGAGGGAGAACAGCCATTCTGGGTCCCAGACATGCTAGGACCCGGTGCCACAGCCATTTGAGGCAAGGTAGGAGGATCAGCTGGAACCAACCTACCTTGACGTTCTGTGGGAAATGAGGTATAGTAATACATTATGGTTAGTAATAACCAAACCAATGTTAGTATTAACAGAATCAAACATCATATTTATTCATCCAAATATATTTTAATATATACCATGTGGAAAACAAACTTAAGTAACATAACAGTTAGTATGGTAAGAGCATACCAGTAAAAAGTAAACCACAGGGCCAACAAAAGAGTTAGTTTAACAAATTCATTAATATTGCATCATAATAAAACATAACAATAATCAATCACATTTTCCAATATATAGTTTAACAAAATATGTTATTATTAAATTATAGTAAAACATATCAATAATGAAACACATTTTTTCAAAATATAGTTAGTGTAAAAAATATGTTAATGTTAAATCATAATAATAAATAACAGTAATAAATAAATGAAGATAAAGGTTGGGGAGAGAGACAAAAATTCTATTACTGACATTGTAAACTATATCCCTCAATGCATATATACTCTACAGGTGTGTGGTGTCGGGTTTGAGTACAGTGACTGCTATTGTCCTATAACTGATGTAGCATGTACATACCTCTCAAGCTGATAGCATGTGTCAGTATGGGTCAGTATGCGACAAGCAGTAACAAATGCAGGTACTCCACTACACAGAACCATTTCACATAATGTGGACTTACATAACTATCCAGGTGTTCTGTAAACGGATTTGGTAATACATTGCATTCTATGTAATAATTTATCTGCTAATATTGTGACAGATTGATTAGGCAGTTTTAATTACATTATGAGAAATTGTGACACTTGAGAGGCATGTTTGTGTACAGTAAGTAATGTAGACAGCCGTCATGCCTTAGTTTGCAAGCATGGGAGTAGAACCCTATAGCTTGACTGCAGGGGACATCTGCAAATAATGTAATAATTGACTGCAGCAACTTAGTACAGACATGCAAGGGATACAGCCATATTGGGATTAAACAATTTTATTTTTTACTCGACAATGCTGATAAACATTATTGGTATTGATGTTAACATTCTGTGAAATGAACCACACTATTTGCTCATAATACGGGCCATCTCACCCATATATTTGTTGTATTCCTGGTGAGAGAAAATGTGAGCATTACATAACTGATACTGAAAATTTAGTGCTATATACGACTGAATTCAAACCCAGGACTGTGTGTGGCAAAATGTACAGCATACAAAGTATTTAACAAGCTGAGCTACCGAGCCACTGCTGACTGTTGAGTGACTGATACTTGCCTGGAGATCACCTGGAACTATACTATGAATTCAGCAATACAAGTTACAGGACATTCCTCTGACATTCTAGTACTATTATAGTGTTACAGTAGACTGCAGTGACAGTAAACACACTTGCATGGAATACAACCATACTGCATATATGAAAAAAAGCTGTATTTTAGAATCAACAATGCTAGTGAACACATTTTATTGTTATGGGTTTGCAATATCTATGAAGTACACACACAATATCTGCCCATGGACTGGAATACCTCACCTGAATACCTTCATTACCTGATGTCTGAGGAAGAGAGAGCATTATGTGACTGGTATTGGCCTGGAGACAGCCTTGGACACTACTATTGGTTAAGCAATACAGTTTGCAGATCATTAGATTTGCTGGCTACAACTATTACAGTATCATACTTGACTGCAGCAAGACATTGTTCATTTATCATACTACATCTCTACAGCTCTAATTACCCATTTATTGCACTGCAGTTCTACATGCCCATTTACTGTAGTACAGTTTTTCTTGTGTATACTTTATTGCAGTAAATGCTTTACCCTTTTTTGCCTATTATACTACAGTTGACATACTAAATCCACACTTACCAAGATCACGGTGAAACCTGGCCAGGTGCCTGGCATAGGACTTGACATTGCGAACCCTTTCAGCTGCAGCTTTTGGGAGATAAGCACACCATTATGCATACCTGTTTTGCAGACCTTCTGCTTGCATATTGGTTAAACAGAGGAAGACATATTTACGTACTTGTGGAGCATTCCCAGCTCAAATTTCCTGGATCCAGGTGTCCAGGGTTCCCCTCTTCATCCTTTTCAGGTCATCAAAATGCTACTACTCAGACAAGCTCCTCGTGGGTCTGCAGAGTGGTCCTAGCAGCAGGGAACTCAGAAAAGCGACTACTTTCTGGATTTACGTATCTTTGCTTTTTTTTCACTTGGAATAGCTTCTGTAGCTTACCCTGAACTAGCTTGAACTGTTTTTTAACTGTTTGCTGCATTATTTTAAAATCTGCACTTAAAGTTACATTTTAGTCGAATTTGATCGAAAGTTTGTTGTTTGTTTGTTTAATTTAACTGTGGAGGCTAAGTGTGCTAGCCTGTGTAACTAATTTATCACTGCTTCTGCATTTTCTGTGTGTTTCTACCAAAAAAAACAAAAAAACAAAAAAATAATCCTTGTTTTCCCGCCTTCCTTGACTAGTTTAGACCAGTTTACAGGCATTGCTGTATTCTGGGCTGTGGTGTAGTTCCTGTGTTGTCCATTACCTTACTTGCAAAGAAGGAAGTATCTTTGCTCACCGGTGGGAGTGGGGAGCCTTGAGCAGCCTACCTGTCCCTGTAGGAAGTGACCTCAGCACAAGAAGCTGTAGTAATTGGTTGTTTTGGACCATTTCTAGCTGTTTTGTAGTTCAGTGTTGAAAATCCACCTCTGGGCATTTTTTTCTGGCTATACTACTCAGACAAGCTCCTCGTGGGTCTGCAGAGTGGTCCTAGCAGCAGGGAACTCAGAAAAGTGACTACTTTCTGGATTTAAGTATCTTTGCTTTTTTTTTCACTTGGAATAGCTTCTGTAGCTTACCCTGAACTAGCTTGAACTGTTTTTTAACTGTTTGCTGCATTATTTTAAAATCCGCACTTAAAGTTACATTTTAGTCGAATTTGATCGAAAGTTTGTTGTTTGTTTGTTTAACTTAACTGTGGAGGCTGCCCACTAAAGTGTGCTAGCCTGTGTAACTAATTTATCACTGTTTCTGCATTTTCTGTGCGTTTCTACCAAAAAAAACAAAAATGCAAAAAAATAAACCTTGTTTTTCAGCCTTCCTCGACTAGTTTAGACCGGTTTACAGGCATTGCTGTATTCTGGGCTGTGGTGTAGTTCCTGTGTTGTCCATTACCTTAGTTGGATAGAAGGAAGTTTCTTTGCTCACCAGTGGGAGTGGGGAGCCTTGAGCAGCCTACCTGTCTCTGTAGGAAGTGACCTCAGCACAAGAAGCTGTAGTAATTTGTCGTTTTGGACCATTTCTAGCTCTTTTGTAGTTCACTGTTTAAAATCTGCTTGCGGCTTTGCGGTTGTAAGCATAGCTAGCTGGTTAAACAAGGTTAAACTTTTTCTGGCTCAGCCAAGTCTGCTCTTCAAATTTTCCCTTAAGGAAGCTCTACTCTTAGTATAACCAGACTACTTACTATATTATAAGCCTAGCACTTGTTCTCAATACTTCTCTACTAAGTAAGCACTCTCGTACTAAGTAAAGCACTACATCTACTTACCACCCCTGTGAATATCCACTTCCCTTAAAGGAACAGCACTCCCTTATACAGTTCTAGCATGTTGAGTGGTAGATTACTGGCGTCATCTCCAGTTCAGCTGGTTAATCTGGATATCTTGAGACAATGCTACAATTGTCTCATGTACACAGACAACCCTCTCCTCCTCCCAACAAAGACAAATACATGTGAGAGATGCAACTATATAGCCAAACTGGAGGCTGACCTCTCTCAACTCAGGGCTGGCATGACCAGACAGGAGGAGATGGCAACCACACACACAACAATCCCAGTCTGCAAACCAAACACATAAAAACACAAAGACATACTCGGAGGCTCTAACAAAAAACTTATCAAAACAACAGAGGCTCCCAAAGCAGACACCCAAACATCCACCACCTCAAAACAAAACACATGCAACACATACTTCAATAAATCAGTGTGTCAACCAATCACAGCCCTTAAGGCCAAACACCTTGCCTGATACACTAGTAATAGGTGACTCTATAGTCAGACACACTGATGTCCCGCTGACCAGGCTGAACAAGGAGAAGGTGACTGTGAGCTGTCTATCGGGAGCTAGGATCCGCCACATAACACATGCACTCAAGTCACACCAAAGCGAGTACAAATATGACTCCGTCATTGTCCATGCTGGTGTGAATGACCTGAGACGTACCTCCCTGGACTACATGAAAAGAGACATAGAGGAGCTCTCCAATTACGTAGCCCAGGCTGGTATGACCCTGACCCTGAGCAGCATCTTGCCCTCACCAAGAATGATACCACAATACAAAGACAAGATGATCAGCTTTAACAATTGTCTCAAGTACTGGTGTCATTCTAAGGGGATCCAATGTCTGTCTGCCTCGGATGACATGTTGGACAAGCCACGCTGCTTCGCAAGGGATGGCTTACACCTGTCACCACTGGGCTTCCGGATATTGGCTAAGGCTCTTGCCACCCCCATAGTGCCTTTTTTAGGCAAGGCTCAAAAGACAAACCCACCTCCTTAGAAAACAATAATGGAAAAAAACTAAGGGTAATGCTGCTCAATGCCAGAAGTCTAAATCTCAAGATGCAGGCACTTGATGCACTCCTCAGCATGGAGAACATCGACGTCTGTGCAGTAACTGAAACCTGGTTCAAGGCTCCTGAGGGCACCCCTGCGCTACCAGGCTATACCTCGTATCATGCTTTTCGGCCCCAAAACCCGGGCTGAACCACAAAGGGAGGGGGAGTGTCCATATTCATCAAGGACACCCACACCTCCAGGTTAGTAGCAACACATGAAGCATCAGAGACCATACAGGTGCAACTAACCATAGGGAAAACTACTATACAACTGGTAGCATGTTACAGACCACCCTCTCAATCTCAGGAACTCCACTCAGCCTTCCTGAAGACATTGGAGGAAATGAATGTATCACAAAATACCATCATACTGGGAGACTTCAACTACCCAAGCATAGATTGGGTACATTATTCTAGCCCTAATGCCCTAGCCCAAAGGTTCCTGGAATTCATAAATTCAAATGCACTGGAACAATTAGTCACCTCTCCCACTAGGAGAGATAATATGCTGGACCTGATCATCCCAAACATGGGGACAAAATGTTCCACACCAGAAGTATACCCCTCACTGGTGAGATCTGACCACAAACTAATCACCCTAGATATACATATCCCACCTCCACCCCCAGCAGAAAAGACCACAGTGAAAAACTTCTCAAAAGCAGACTTCACTCTTCTTAAGACTGAGATGGTATCCTTTAAGCCCACTGTGCCAGTGGATACCACATCCCACGATGCCGAATCCTTCACAAATGCTTTCTATGGACATCTCCAAGAATGTATGGATCATGCAATCCCAAACAAATCCAAGTCCCTCTCCACCAAAGGTAAGCATCCTGTCTGGTGGACCTCAGCCATAAACAAATTGTATATCAAAAGAAGGAAGCTACTGCACGTCAGAGCAAAATCCCATGAAGGGAAGACATCTCTGATCAACATTAGCAGAAAACTACATTCTCTCATAAAAACATCCAAGGCCAACTTTGAGAGAAAAATCACTAAGGACACTAAAGATAACCACAAAGCCTTCTTCAGCTATGTTAGAAACTTGGGCGGAAACCCTCAGATATGCTCAGAGTTGGTTCACAACAATAAAAAAATACACTGAACCCACAGATATTGCCAACATTCTGGCTGACAGGTTCAGTACAAATTTTTTCCCCTCCTTCACCCCCAAAAGAAGAAATACTTATCCCAGCTGAATGTAATCTCCCTGTCATCTCAGATGTCCAAGTGAGAACCGCCCTAAACAAAGCAAAAAACACAGCATCAGTGGGACCTGACGGTATCCCGGGTTGCGTGTTACGTGAACTCCAAGAGGAGCTAAACCCACACATAAAAATGCTATTTAACCTTAGCCTTACTTCGGGATATGTACCTGAACACTGGCGTACAGCAACAGTGGTCCCACTCCACAAGGGGCTGCCTCTACAGACCCTGGAAACTACCACCCCATAAGCTTAACCAGCCTGGTCTGCAAAGCTATGGAAAGAATCATTATGGAACTCATAAACAGAGACATAGGGGACCTACAGACACTTGACCCCACCCAGTTCGGCTTTGTATAGGGCAGATCCTGCCTTTTAAACCTGGTTGACTTTTTCAAAACAGTCACTAGAGCCATTGACGAGGGCAAAGCAGTCCATACAGCATACCTGGACTTGGCTAAGGCCTTCGACACAATACCCCACTCAGGCATCATAGATAAGCTCAACAGCTTAAATGTAAACCCTTATGTCACTAGATGGGTTGCAAACTGGCTAAAGGACAGAACCCATAAAGTTAAAATTGCTGGAGCAATGTCAGACACAAAGCCATTCACAAGTGGTGTCCCACAGGGATCTGTCCTGGGACCCCTCTTGTTCGGCATTTATTTCTCAGATGTTAAAGCAAACACGGGAGGGCTGTGGCTGACAAAGTTCGCAGATGACTGCAAACTAGGTGCCATAGTCGATACACCAGCAGACACACACATCCTACAAAAAGGCCTCACAGAAATGGACAACTGGTGCCGGAGTCACGGCCTTAAACTAAATGCCAAAAAATGTATAGTCATCCCCTTTGGGAAAAACAAAGTACCCACAAATTATCACATAGACAGCAACCCACTGAGTACTGAAAAAGTAATCAGAGTCCTAGGGACCCAAGTCGACAGTGACCTCTCATTTGATACCCACGTTGCCAAAGTGGTTAGAAAAACATTCTACCTTGCACATCTCATCATGAAGGGATTCACATCCAGATCCAAGGATGTCATTGTACCCCTATATTCCTCCCTCATCAGACCCATGATTAAGTACAATGCCCCATTTGGTATGTACCTCACCCGGCATTTGCAACAGCTGGAGAGACCACAAAAGTACCTCACCAAGAGGATCAAGGGTCTCCAACATATGTCTTATTCTGCCAGACTAAAGAAACTTCAGCTCTATTCAGTATCATACCACCTGCTCAGAGGTGATCTCTGCCTGATGTACAAGGCATGTCCAATCAGGACCTGATGAACATGCTCCATCTCAAAAAATCCAAGTCCATCAGGACCACGAGAGCTAAATACTTAAACCTCGGCACAAGTATGAATAGGATATGCTGGAGGGATAGATTCATAACCCAGAGGCTTCCCATGCTTTGGAACAAGATCCCAGTTCGTATTAGGCAAAGCCCCTCACTGACTCTCTTCAAGAGAAATCTTGATGAGTGGATGGGAGATCGTAAGTTTACCCCAGGGGTCACATCTGTGTCACTGCTAGACAGGGGCACAGTAAACTAATTCTATTATATAAGGGGACCTTCATTGTGTCACTACTAGACACAGTATTCTAAATTTATTCTGTACATTTTTGTAACATTTCATGGGGTGGCAAATGCCACATCACTATGGCTAGGCTTACAAATGCCCCAGGGCAGATAGCCTAGTACTATACTATGAAACTATGAAACTATAAAGGGACTGCTCCCTTCAGCAAGGGATAGCAGTAACACTGGTGAGTTCCCTGGCCAAATGGTCCCATGCCTCTGCCTTGCACTCTGAACCCTGGAATCTGCCCAGCACCAGCTAGAGTTCATGTTTTTTAATTTGCAGCCCCACCATGACCCTGGACTCCTGAATGCCTCACCATTATGCCCAAAAGCACACACCTTCACCAACACTAACAGCTGTACCAACAGCTGAATGAACTCCAATGACTGTTGCAGAATTTCCACCTATTGGGCTTAATAGAGAGTTAAAAAAAGAGTTAAAAAAGTTCAGTTACAGGCTTGCTGTTCCTGAACTGTTTGAAAGTTTCTGTGAGGCCATTTTTGCTTGGGCTGGAGGAGGGTCTCTCTGTTGATCAGTGGCAGTGACTAACATTGAGCAGCTTCCCTGACCCCCGTAGAGGTGGTTACTGACTTGAAACTGTAGTTTTATTGGCCACTAGGGGTCATTTCCATAACTCCTTCATCTTCCTCTCTTAAAACCTAGTTGCCTCGTGGTTTGGGCGTCTTTTCAGGCTTGTTGGCTGTTGGTGAAGCACCCTCCAAGAGGAAAAAACGCTGACGGAAGAAGGGAGCCACTTTTGAGATTTTAAGTATTTTTTCTCTGTTTATTTGCTAAGTTTTTCTGCATAGCTGCCTAGCTTGAGCATTTTCTGGCTTGTTAAACTTGATTTCTGTATTAGTAGCTGTATTTAGAGCACAACCAAAAGCTGTTTGCTGAATTTCCTGTTTGCACTTAATTTTAAATCGTTTTTTTCTTAAAACTTGCATATTTTCTGTCCTTGACCTAGCACTCTTGTGTGGGGTCATTTACTGCACTGTTATAACTTGATATTACTTGTGAACCTCTGCTATCTCTGTAAAAAAACAAAAACAAAAAAAATCTTGCTTTTTTCCCACTTTTCTGAGAGTTAAAAAAGTTCAGTTACAGGCTTGCTGTTCCTGAACTGTTTGAAAGTTTCTGTGAGGCTATTTTTGCTTGGGCTGAGGGAGGGTCTCTCTGTTGATCAGTGGCAGTGACTAACATTGAGCAGCTTCCCTGCCCCCCGTAGAGGTGGTTACTGACTTGAAACTGTAGTTTTATTTTCCCTTTTGGGTCTATTCCTGCTTCTTTCCAGCCCCTGCTATCAAGCATGCTTTAACGTGCTTTAGCGTGATTTAGCGCGGAGTTGCCACTAGAGCAGCATCGGGCAGTGCCGGTTAAACAAGGTTAAACTCTTTCTGGCTCCAGAAAGTCTGTTCTTCAATTTTTCCCTTAGAACTGCTCTGTTAGGAATCTAAACA
Source organism: Protopterus annectens (assembly GCF_019279795.1). Classification (NCBI taxonomy): domain Eukaryota; kingdom Metazoa; phylum Chordata; order Ceratodontiformes; family Protopteridae; genus Protopterus; species Protopterus annectens. Next base: position 11,708,929 of record NC_056734.1, read on the forward strand.
GTTTACACTTACACTAAAAAGTGCAGCACTTGTTCCAAATAGCTTTTTCTTCTCAAAAAGCTCAGCACTTGTCTTATAAGCATATCCCTTGTCTTATAAGCATTCTCTTTGCAGGTCAAGCACTCCTATATTATACAAATCTCTCACTAGCAAAACCCCCCAGGAGTGCCCACTTCCCTGCTAAGCCCACTACTTTTCTGTCTCATACCAACTAATAATTCTTTCTAGCATGTCGAAGGGTCAGATGCTGGCGTCCTCTCCTGCCCAGTTGGTGAATCTGGGAATTCTGAGACAATGTTACAATTGCCTCATGTACACGGACAACCCTCTCCTCCTCCCACGTAACACTAACACTTGTGAGAGATGCAGCTATTTAGCCAGACTGGAGGCTGAGCTCTCTCAACTCAGGACTGGCAAGACCAGGCAGGAGGAGAAGGCAACTACACACACCACAATACCAGCCTCACATAACTCAACCACACCACTGAATCAAACACATAAACACACTAAGACATACTCGGAGGCTCTGACTAAAAATTTACCTAAACAGCAGAGGCCTCCAAAGCAGACACCCAAGCAACTGCAAACTCAATACATCACACAAACAACACATAAACAACAAAATCAGTGTGCAAAGCAGTCGCTGCCCTTAAGGCCAAATACAACACCAAACATACTTGTCATAGGTGACTCCATAGTCACACACACTGACATCCCGCTCACCAGACTGAGTAAGGAGAAGGTCACAGTAAGCTGCCTGTCGGGTGCTAGAATCCGCCACATAACACAAGCACTCAGGTCTCTCAACAGCAGGTACAAGTACGACTCAGTCATTGTCCACGCTGGTGTCAACGACCTGAGACGTACCTCCTTGGACTACATGAAAAGAGACATTGAGGAGCTCTCTGATTATGTAGCCCAGGCAGGTATGACCCTGACCTTGAGCAGTATCCTACCTTCACCTAGAATGATGCCACAATACAGTGATAAGATGATCAGCTTTAATAATTGGCTTAAATTCTGGTGTCATTCAAAGGGGATCAATGTCTGTCTGCCTGGGATGACATGCTGGACAAGCCACGCCGCAAGGGACGGCTTGCACCTGTCACCCCTAGGCTTCCGGATATTGGCAAAGGCTCTTGCCAGCCCCATAGTGCCTTTTTTAGGCAAGGCTCAAATTCTAAACCTACCACCCTAGAACACAAAAAAGTAAAAAAACTAAGGGTAATGCTGCTCAATGCCAGAAGTCTCAATCTCAAGATGCACGCACTCGAGGCCCTTCTCAATATGGAGAACATCGATGTCTGTGCTGTGACAGAAACCTGGTTCAAGGCTCCTGAGAACACCCCAGCACTAGCAGGTTTCACCTCATATCATGCATTCCGGCCCCAAAATCCGGACAACACCAAGAAAGGAGGGGGGGTGTCCATATTCATAAAGGATACCCGCACCTCAAGGTTGGTGGCAATGCACGATGCATCGGAGACCATCCAGGTGCAATTAACCATAGGCAAGACTGCTCTGCAATTTGTAGCATGTTACAGGCCACCCTCTCAAACTCAGGAACCTCACATGGCCTTCCTGAAAACAATGGAGGGGATAAATGTATCTCCAAACACCATCATACTAGGTGACTTCAACTACCCTAATATAGACTGGGAACACTACTCAAGCCCAAACACTCTAGCCCAAAGGTTCCTGGAGTTCATAAACTCAAATGCCATGGAACAACTAGTCACCATCCCCACAAGAGGAGAAAACATACTTGATCTCATCATCATGAACATGGGATCACAATGTTCAACACTGGAAGTATACCCCTCACTGGTGAGATCAGATCATAAACTAATCTCGCTGGAGGTCCTCATCCCACCCCCACCTGAAATAAAAAGACCACAGTGAAAAACTTCTCAAAAGCCGACTTCACACTTCTAAAAACTAGTGTGGTCTCCTTTAAGGCCCCTGAGCCAGTGGTAAACATTACTCAAACCACTGAATCACTTACAAATGCCTTCTACCAGCACCTACAGGACTGCATGGATCAGGCAATCCCAAACAAAACTAAGATTCTTTGTACCAAAGGCAAGCGTCCAGTCTGGTGGACCCCAGCCATAAACAAGCTCTACAACAAAAGGAGGAAGCTACTACAAGATAGAGCAAAATCCTTGAAAGGTAAGACACCTTTGATCATTATAAGTAAAAACTAAGAGCTCTCATAAAATCATCCAAGGCAAATTTTGAGAGAAAAATCGCCAAGGACTCAAAAGACAATCATAAGGCCTTCTTTAGCTATGTTAGAAACCTAGGAGGAAACTCCCAGATATGCTCAGAATTAGTTCAAAATGATGTGAAGATTACCGAACCTACACACATTGCCAACATACTGGCTGACAGGTTCAGTGCACACTTCTCCCCCTCCCCAAAGGAGAGATATCTATACCAGAGGATTGTAGCCCCCCAAACATCTCCAATTCCCAGGTGAGAACTGCTCTCTCCAAACCAAAAAACACAGCATCCATGGGACCGGATGGTGTCCCCGGCTGTGTGCTCCACGAACTCAATGAGGAATTAAACCCGCAGTTAGGACAGCTGTTTAATCTTAGCCTCACCTCAGGATATTACCCAAGGAGTGGCGCACGGCGACTGTGGTCCCACTTCACAAGGGCGGTGCCTCCACCGACCCTGGAAATTACCGTCCCATTAGCTTGACAAGCCTTATCTGCAAAGCCATAGAGAGGATCATAATGGAACTCATAAATAAAGACATAGGGAACTTGCAGACTTTGGATCCAACCCAGTTTGGCTTTGTCAAAGGCAGATCATGCCTTTTAAACTTGGTTGACTTTTTCGAGACAGTCACCAAGGCCATTGATGAGGAAAAGGCAGTCCATACAGCCTACCTTGACCTGGCAAAGGCCTTCGACACAATACCCCACTCAGGTATCATCGAAAAACTCATCAGCTTGAATGTAAACCCATACATCACAAGATGGGTTGCAAACTGGCTAAGTGACAGAACCCACAGGGTCAAAGTTGCTGGAGCCATGTCAGACTCAAAGCCTGTCACAAGTGGTGTCCCACAGGGCTCAGTCCTGGGTCCACTCTTGTTCGGCATCTACTTTTCTGAAGTACAAGCAAACACAGGAGGGTTATGGCTGACAAAGTTTGCAGATGACTGCAAACTGGGCGCCATAGTCGAAAACACATCTGACACAGATATCCTTCAGAAGGGCCTCACAGAAACGGATAACTGGTGCCAGAGCCATGGCCTAAAGTTAAATGCCAAGAAATGCATAGTCATACCCTTCGGGAAAAACAAGGTTACCCCTAGCTACCATATAGGTGGCAATCCACTGAGCACAGAAGAAGTCATCAGGGATCTGGGGACCCAGGTTGACAGTAGCCTTACGTTTGACACTCATGTTGCTAAAGTAGTTAGGAAAACCTTCTACATTGCCCACCTGATCATGAAGGGATTCACATCTAGATCAAGGGAGGTCATCGTCCCCCTGTACTCATCACTCATTAGACCTATGATTGAGTACAATGCCCCATTCAGAATGTATCTGACCCGACACCTGCAGCAGCTGGAAAGGCCCCAAAAGTTCCTCACCAAAAGGATAAAGGGTCTCAAAAATATGTCTTATGCTGCCCGACTGAAAGAACTCCAGCTCTATTCAGTCTCATACCGCTTGCTCAGAGGTGACCTGTGCCTGACATATAAGGCCATGTCAAACACTGATTTGATGAATATGCTCCACCTCAAAAAATCTAGATCCCTTAGAACCACAAGGGCGGGAGACTTAAACCTTGACACGGTTATTAATAGAACGTGCTGGAGGGACAGATTCATCACCCAGAGACTCCCTATGCTGTGGAACAAAATCCCGGTACATGTGAGGCAGAGCACCTCGCTGGCCTTGTTCAAGAGGAATCTTGACCATTGGATGGGGGATCGCAGATATACCCCAGGGATTACTTCAGTGTCACTGCTTGACAGAGGCACAGCAAAATAATAGGCATAGTTTTATTCAAACTAAAGGGGTGGCAAAAGCCAAATAACTATGGGCTAGGCTTATAAATGCCCTTGGGCAGATAGCCTAGTATGAACCTATGAACCTATGAACCTATATAGGCTGTTTTCCCACCCTGACACATCATTCAGCAACATTCAAAAAAGCACCACATTGCTTAGTAGCATGCAAATTAGCTAAGCAAAGCCAAGAACTACAAAACTCACAGAACTGTGGTTTTAGAGAGGCTTAGCACCATGCAAACATTGGTTGCCGTTGGCATGTTTATGCACTTCTTGGCATGAATGAGCAGTACTTAGCAGAGTGCAGCAATGCCAAAATTCACAATATTGTAATGAAATTAAAGAAAAATAGTACATTAATTTACAGATATATTCCACCTGTTATTGACTCAGACCCAGGACCTACACATATAACTCTACCCATGGTACTAGTTGGATGTCATAAAAAAACTAGTATACCTTCACATATACTACAAGGCTATCTGTTAGCTTTGCTGAGCACCATGCTGCGTCAAGCAAATACGCTTAAACACAGCTTGAAATAAATAAGTAATTACATCTGGTTTCTATTTTTAGATGTCTGGCAGATGTCTGCCATCTATGTATGAGATCTGCTCGGCTCTGCTGCACTCCGTGTCCTGTTGTGCAAACATCAATAAAAAAAAATGCAATTATGATAATTATTTACATCCATTTTCTATTTTTAGATTTTTAGATATCTGCCAGGTGTCAGCTGTTTATATGTGAGCACAGCTAGGCATTGCTGTTCTCCACACCACACAGACACAAAGTTAAAAAAATTATAAAAATATTAAAAAAATACACCATACAAAAAGACTTATTAGACAGTTGACACACTTCACAACATTACAACAGTGGTGGGAAGCATTACAGGGAGCCTCACACTCATCTGCCACCATGGGTAGTTGCTACACCTCTACCAACACTGATTCAATATCCATGTTCCTCAGCTCCCCCTCATCAGCGCACCATCATTAATATGCATGGCATACTACTGAGGGGGAACCATGGTCATGTACATGGATACTTTCCCTGTAGGGTCTACACTGTGCCTCCACAAATTTTATTAAATCCTGGGGACAGTTTTTCTTTCATATATATGCAGTATCTACAGTCAAGAGTTTTGGTACTAATACTGGTGTATAGCCCACTGTCTACCAAAAAGGTATCATATTTTACTTTTTTTTTTTTTTTTTTTTTTGGTAACTAACACCATATAGCAGATATCACAAATGTAATGCAGTGTGTTTTCAGTAGACAAATTTAGAGAAAAGCTCTTCGGAAGTGAGTGGTGTCCTGGCTTAGAAGATCTAAGGAAGCAAATGTGTTAATTGGCCTCCTGTTGTTTAGGATTAAATAAGTACCTTAAGCAATATAATAAAGATCATCAGTCCTGTCTTTATATTATACTAGGAGAGAGTCCAGTTACACACCCGGAAATGCAGGCTGTGGTTTTCTTTGGTAAAATAACTAATACTCAAGGAAGAAGGGTGTTACACATGCATGGTCTACCCTTTATAGGTTTAGAATTATGTCCAAAGATACATTTTAACATGTTGGAGGAAGGATTTAAGGTAATTAAACTCCATACTATTGTAGGCCCAGATGTTATCAATGTATTTTTTCCCTTCGATCAATGATGAAGGATATTAAACCATGTTTCTGTATTTATTTCAGGAATATTTATACTCAAGTTATGGAAGGATGCTTTAGCTGTACCAGTCCCTAAAGTGGAGTGCTGCCTCACTTTTTAAAAACTATGGACTGATAAGTTTTACTTGCATTTTGGCTAAATGTTTTAAAATGGTGTTAAAGTCAATTATTAACATGATAAACTTCAGGCAAGATTTAAATCAACATGGTTTTGTACAAGGATGTTTGTGCCAATGAACTGTGTTTTCACAGGTCTGCTTGGGAAGCCCTGGATGAAAGACAAGATGTAGATGTGGCCTGCTTGGACCATGATAAGGATTTTGGTATAGTTCACAATGATATGATCTTGTTATTGATAACAGAAATAACATAAATTGATGAGTGGTAAACTGGTTAAAGCATTGAAAGTACAGGGTAAAATTGGCAACATTATGTCAGCTGACAGAGAGCTTAGTACTGATGTTCTGTAGAGGTCAGTTTTGAGCCCAGTTTTATTCATTACATTGATGCCTAGCTTTCCTCAAGAAAATAAGGTTTGGTTAATAAGAATATAGATTAATAAGATATTGTGTGTTGAGGTCCCAAGTTTACTTAGAAGAGTTAAAGGATTGAGATGAATTTTGCTGCATGGAGATTAATGTTGAAAAACAAAAACAAACAAATCAACAATAACAACAAGGAGTATGTATTTTGGAACTGCTAACCCATATTACCCAAATGCAGTGAAGGACTCAGTTCTGGAGGACATTGAGGATATAAGGGGCCTGGGTATAAGGACTGATAAATTCTGCTTTGAATTGAATTCAATAGATGTAATCAGGAAGTGCTACTATGAAATCAAAATGTCCTTAGAACTATTATAAACACAAACAAATTTACTTCCTGTATATATAACAGTCAGTAGGCCAATTATTGAACATGGGACATAGATATGTAGTTATAACTATGCACAACTGAAGAAAGTACAGAGGGTATAAATATACATTACAAGATATATTAAAGGTCAGAATGATTTGAATATAAGTATAGGTTGAAAGGAATTTCACTTTACACCATCAATTATAGACATATCAAAGGTCTGAATAATTTGTACTTGGCTCTCATCAGACCTATCATAGAGTATAATGTGCCCTTTGTATGCACCTGACCAGACAACTATAGGCATATTAAAAGTCTGGGTGATTTGTGCTCAGCCTTTATCAGACCTATCATAGAGTATAATGTGCCCTTTGTATGTACCTGACCAGACACATGCAGCAACTGGAATGTGCACAATGATTCCTTACAAAAAGAATGTAGTGAGTAAACACAATGTCCTGTGCTGATCTCCTCAAAAGCCCTATTTCTTTATTCAGTATCATGCACACTTCTGAGAGGTGGTCTGTGCCTGGCTCACAAGGCATCTCTGGACCATGTTTTAATGATCATTTTGCACATTTGCAAAACAAACAGCACCAGAACTACTAGCTTAAAAGATCTAAATTTTGCTTGCAACATATATAGGGCATGTTGGAGAGACACAAATGCTTCTCAGAGAATTTCCACTCTCTGGAACAGGCTACCCACCCTTGTGAAGCAGAGTTCCTCTGTATTCCTATGTAAGCACAATGTGCACCAAAAGAGGAGTAATCAGAAATTCACCCCTGGTCTGGTGCCTATGTCCCTGATGGACAGAAACAATCAGTAAAGCATCCCCTATATAAATCAAACTTGTGGGCCACATCTGGGTTGCATGGCTAGGGTTATCAGGGCCTTAGTAGTTGTAAGCGTAGAATACATGTATGAATTTATCAACCTATGAAATATAAGCATAGGTTGAAAAGAATGTCACTTTATGCCATCAACTATAGACAGCTCATGGGAGATATAATTATCATTTATAAAAGTATACATAATGATATCAACGGTGCAAGTATTTTGTATCATTTAAAAAGGTCACTCTTTAGTGAAAGGAGTAACAGTTTGTTTGGGGATATAGAAATAGGAAAAAAAACTAAAGTATTAATGAAGGGCAGGGCTGCAGTGGAATTTTATTCCAATAAAAGTTAGCAAACTTGAAACACTCATTGCTTTTAACAAGATTTGGACAAATGAATTGGTGAAAGAATGTTTGATCCCAAGCTGGTAAGTGGCAAACTCTTTGAAGGCCTTTTCAGGCTTTGAATTTGAAATTGTAACATTGAACATTGAACAACAAATTACCTGTTTTTGAAGCTGTCATGCATAACACACCCATGTCTGTGTTTAACTCAGGCATGATTTCAATGCTGGGATAGCACTACCTTCTAATCTGGATTGTAAGCTTACAATGCCATCGGGTCTGAAGGACACTGGGGAGGGATCTCCATGCTTGTCCATTATAATGTCATCTTCAGAAAAATGCTGTATGACTTTAATAATGAACTTATTGAACTTCAAATTGCTCCTTATAACACCAACAATTCATTTTATAGCCTGCTGTGGACACGGCCCATGTCCTCAGTAGACCATGATAGATTCTAAATATTCTTAATCAACTACACATAATCAAAAGTATCTTTATATTTGGTGATTGCAGTTATCTTTCAAATGAATTATGTACCTACACCTCTAAAGTTGGGCACACAAAAAGACTGGTGGAACTAATATATGATAGCTCCTTAGAACAAATAGTGAACCATCCAACTAGGATCCAGTACATTCTGGACTTGGTCCTCACCAACGTTGCCCCAGTGTATAAAACCTTTAGTACTTCCATCCCTTGTTAATTTTAATCACAAATTAGTAACCTTCTCCTCTAAAGCCTCCAATCCCACAATGAAATGTTTCACATTCTAGAACTTTAAACATACAAATTTGTTTAAATTGTATGATTAACTATCTAAGTTTATTTTCACTGCCAGCATTCCCCTTGTATCTTTACATGTTACTTTTTCATTTGATCTCTACCCCTCCCAAAAAAAATGTGTAAAACTATCAGCTCACAGTAGAGCAAAGTGTACTGGGAAATTAAAAGATAAGGCACACTGGTGGTCTACCACTGTAAACAAACTATAAAAAAACAGAACTTCTAAAGTTTAAAACAAATTCACTCTCAATATAAACTTACTCCAAAAGAAACTAAAAGCAGACACTAGAAATACCAAAGCTGAATGTGACCTGAAACTGGCATTAGCAATCAAATGTAATTACAAACCCATCTTTAGCTTCATCAGGAAACTGAGAAATAATGCCTTGCAATGTGAGGAACTAATATAAAACAAGATTACCTGCGCTAACTCCAAATATATACTAAACATATTTGCAAATAAATGTAGTGATAATTTCACTGAAATTCCATAAATCCTTGTGTCCCACTCACCCCATAAATTCACATGGAATATGTCCTAACTTTACTTTCTAGAACTAAGACACTACTTTCATGGGTCAAAATAATTTACCTGGATGTCTAAATAATGACATCAGACATGCCTTCAATGAGCCCCTCCTGCACTCATTTAACTGATGCCTACCCAAAGGGTCTATCCCCGAGATTTGGAAACCAGCTGTAGTGGTGAGTCTGTAAAAAGGATGTCCTACTACAGGCCCATAGAGTTTTAAGCCCATCAGCTTAACTAGCCTAATCTGCAAGGCCATGGAATGTATCATATTTAACCTCTTCTACTACAATATTAAGGATTTCATACAGCTGGACACAGAATAGTTTGATTTTATCATTTTTATAGCAAAATCAAATTAATAAAAACAAAATGTTGGCAATATGTCTAACACGCTAAAATGATAACACTTGAAATAAGTACATGAGTAGAATAGGATCAAGAAACAGATGTGCAGGTCAAAACTTAACAGCAACTAAGAAACTATTGAAACTAATAAGTTACAAGGAGTTAAAAAATATAATGTTTGTCTAATCATATATATGTGATCACATAAGTCACAAAAGATTTAGAGCAAGATCCCATAGCAGTGACACGATTAAACTCAAATGGCCCCATTACTTTTGAATTAAAGAATGCTAATTTTTGGTGCACATTAAAACCCATAAGGCTGGCACAGATTTTTATAAAAAGATGCAGTTTCAGGGGAAATAGTCATATTTGAGTTTTCAGTTTGAAGGCAATGTATATTTTAGGTATTATCAAAATCTGAAGGAGACAAGTTTTCTGTGAGATAGCTAGAATAATCCTGTCTGTATAGATGTCCAATATCCAAAATGAAGCTGTGAGAGGAACTGAAAAGCCTAAAATAGTATTAATTAACTTGGATACTCCATTGCATAGGCTATTGATCAGGCAACAGTTCCAGTAAATACTGGCTTCAACTGCTCCCTCTTCTGGACAACTTGCACATTTCTCTGATTAGTAATAGCCCTTGTCTGCCATATGTGCTGGGGTCCAATACTATGAATACTTAGTCACAAGTGATAAGTCAATCATCTACGTGTTTTGACAGTTTATAGGTTCATAGGCTCATAAGTTGGTACTAGGCTATTGGCCCTAGGGCCTCTACAAGCCTAGCCATAACAATTCCCTGGATATTTCTTCCCACAATATTTACTTCCCTAGAACCCTGTCTAGCAGGGTGACTAATGTGATCCCTGGGGTGAATTTCCTATCTCCCATCCAGTCATCAAGGTTCCTTTTGAAGAGGGCCAAGGAGGTGCTCTGCTTGACATGTATGGGCAGTCTATTTCAGAGTATGGGGAGTCTTTGGGTCAGGAATCTATCCCTCCAGCATGTTTTGTTCATTGTGATGACAAGGCTTACATCCCTGGAGTGTGTGGCTCTAAGGGATTCGGATTTCTTTAAGTAGAGCATGTCCAACAGCTTAGGGTTTGACATGGCCTTGTATGTTAAGCAGAGATTGCCTCTGAGTAGATGATATGCCACAGAGTATAGTTGGAGTTTTTTTAGATGGTCAGCATAGGGCATCTGCTTTAGGCCTGTGATTCTTTTAGTGAGGTGTTTCTGTGGCCTTTCCAGCTATGGCAGATGTCTTGAGAGGTACATACCAAATGGGATGTTGTACTCTATAATGGGTCTAATGAGGGATGAGTACACTGGGATAATGACCTCCTTTTTTCTGGATGAAAATCCCTTAGTGATGAGGTGTGCCACATAGAAGGATTTCCTGACTGTTGTGGTGATGTGGTTATTGAAGGTGAGACCACTGTCCACCTGTGTCCCTAAGTCTCTCATCACACTTTCGGTGTTTAGTGTACAGCCACCTATGTGGTAATTCATGGGAACATGTTTTTTCCCAAAGGGGATAACTATACATATCTTGGCATTTAGCTTGAGCCCATGGCTCTGGCACCAATCATCTGTTTCTGTAAGGCCCTTTTGTAGAATATCCACATAATTTGAGGATTCAATAATGGCTCCCAGTGGATGAACTCAGTATGAGGTTTCAGAGACAGTGACCAATGGCCACTCAATCCACACTGCAGAATTCAAATTTTGCCAATGCCTTTGATACTGTACTCCATGCTGGCATCATAAACAAGCTAAAAGAACTAAAAGTAGATCCTTATGTGGTAGCAGGAATTGCTGCATTAAGGATAGAACTCACACAATTAAGGTGACAGGTGTTACTTCAGAAGGCAAGACAGTAACTTATGGAGTACCAGCAGCCTTAGTAATACTACCTTTTTTTTTTGGTTTCTACTTTTCTAACGTCACGTCTATAAAACAAACCAAATTACCTGATGAATGCAAACCAAGCATCATCACCCTTTCTCCCATAGTTACAGAAGTGCTTCAGTAAGAATGTATCAACACAAACAATTGTGTGCAGAGAAAGGTCTCAAACTAAATGCAGAAGGTACAGCACTGACACATTGAGGAAATGCACTTCATCCACAACATACAATACAGTCAATATTCAAGTCCCCTCAGAGATGATAGTCATGGGTCATGGCACTTGAGTCAAGCAGTTTCTTCACCTTTGACCACTCCATTGCTGCAGTAGTTAGGAAGTATTTGTCTAGTTTGATGTATTTCCATAAGTATGGTATCTAGATCAAAGGATTTTATGGTCCCTCTCTTCTCCACATTAACGTGCCAATTACTGAGTGCAATGCCCCTTTCAGCACATACCTACTATGACATATCCTACAGCTAGAAAGGTCTGAAAGATTCATGATGAAAAAGGGTATTGGACTTAAAAACTATTAGCTAATAAGACAGCGTGGATGCCCTATCCTTATGACTATTGAACAAAAAAATCTGTGTCTGTCATTCTTTGTCATCAAAGGCCACACAATAGCAATGTTGATTGTCTTTGAGAATTCCACAAAAAGCATATTACAACTATTGGAAGAGAAGAAGTAACACAATTTGAAAAAAAAAACAACAAATACACTGAGAAGAAAAAACTGTCGGGGGGATTCAAAATGAGGTATATGGAAAGAGGAGGAGAGGATGATACATTTCAGGATTGCTGCTGTCTTAATAAAGACATTTGCTCAGGAGAGATCTGATATTTTCTTAATAGGAACTTAAGATATAAATGTTGTGGTGTTGATCTAAAAGCTGGCATAAGAAGCATAGTGGGTCAATCAATGCCCTGTGCAAATACCACAAACATATCCACTCCTCCTCCTGGGACACCAACCAGGTGGCCAGATAAAGAACACCTGCTCTCTCCCTCCTGTTCCAGCCACAATCCTATGCACTGCCCACAACCTTCTTCCTTTTATTCTAGGAACAGAAACAGAGAAAAGAAAAAAAAAACTCCTTTTCTTCTAAAGTGTTGCAAACTACTTGCTACAAATGTAGCAAGAATTGGCTACAGTTTATGCCACACACACAGAGAACTACAGAACTCAGGATTCAAATTAAAAATAACATTTCATTCTTTTGCTTTTAAACTGTAGCAAACTGCTTGCTATAATTTAGCGAGCAGTTGTTACAGTTAAGAGAATACACAGAGTTCTACAGAGCTGAGATTTGACTACAAATGCAATAACAGCTTTTAAAAGACTGTGTTGATTAACGAGAAATTGGAAATGGCTGAATGTTCCCCCCAACACTTTTACACCTGACACAGTTGCCCCCTTCACCCCACCCTAGTTGTGCTACTGGCTGGCATGTCACTGGTCTTCATCCTCATATGCTGACATGCAAATAGAATCAGTTACTGAAAATTATTGTAAACAAATGTTATGCTATACCAAATGTTACCTAAATCTGCTGGGTAACTTGTTCCTGTAAATGAGAGATATTCATACCTTATTGCTGAGTGTGCAACATTAGTTAAAACAGCAGAAGTGGCAGAAGTTTCCCTCAGCAAATAATGTAAACTCCTGGCTATCAAAAAAAAAAGGTTGCAGAACAATATAAAGATGCTCCTTCAAGACACAGTTAAAATCTGCAAATAAAAAGGTGTGTGTGTGTGTGTGTGTGTGTGTGTGTGTGTGTGTGTGTGTGTGAGTGTGTGTGTGTGTGTGTGTGTGTGTGTGTGTGTGTGCGTGCGCGTGCGTGCGTGTGTGTGTGTGTGTGTGTGTGTGTGTGTGTGTGTGTGTGTGTGTGTGTGTGTGTACACGCACACACGAGCTGGCATGTGTAAGAAGATGAATTCAATACTATGTGCACAAATAAAGTTGATCCAGTCAGAACACTGTAAGCTGCTTGTGTAGTGTTAGACTTTGAGTGAAGGCAAATAACCTACTTCTCCACACTTAAAAAATATTGGGATAGTGTTGTCTTTTCTAAAACATTACTATTCACATAGTATCATTCTTCAGATCACAGACACACAAATGAGGTGTGCCTAATCAAAGGCAGAAACTGGTGGATTAATAAGCATGTAAAAATAAAAGACATTTGCAGTTGTTTGATCCCCTGCTAAATAACCTCAGGACATTTTGCAGGTGAGAAAAAAGGGCGCTTGCATAGTGGTTAAGGTATTTGTCCCATAAACAAGAGATGCAGAGCTGGATTCTCACCAAGGGAAATTGACTAAGTTTAAAATGGCACCAAGGGCAGTTAGTTACTTACCTCCCTAAAAAGATATTACTGCATCGTTACAGAATTTCTTTCATGTAATCACATTAAAAGAGTTGAGGTGTACACATTCAAAACAAAGTAACTTGAGAGGAATGCTTTATGCTAAAGTATTTTAACGGTTATAAGTTGATCTGACTTAACTGATCATACAGACTGCTTGAATATGCCAAGAAAGCTAAATGCATTACTGCTGGAAAATCACATTATCTCAGTCAATCTACTGCAGTGTACAAAACTGGCAGCAAAGCTGCAGTTCATGAGATCAAAAGCCAGTAACATATACATACAATGATGGGTATAAATTGCCAAAGGCAATGAGTAAGTGTGTGTGTGTGTGTGTGTGTGTGTGTGTGTGTGTGTGTGTGTGTATGTGTTTGACCGTGTGTGTGCATGTGTGTGTTTGTGTGTGTGTGTTTGTGTGAACGTGCATGTGTATGCATGGCTCTATATGTGTATGTCTGTGCATCTCAATGATGCATAGATGTAGTTAGCCTAAGTTTCTCTCCTTTAGTGAGTAGATTAGTAATCAATATGTCCAAACAAGTGACTAGACTAATGCCATGTCATCACAGTTAAATTACTTTTCATCTGTGTATCTTTTGTGTGTGTGCATATGTAGATTTGTTTGTGAAATAAGCTGAAATACTTTACAATAAGAAACATTTCTGTTAGTAGATAACATTCAGCAAGTCATCATTCTGGTGGTGAATGTTCCACACTTGCAGGATTGGGAAATGCACCTAACAAAGGTAACTTCATTTATGAGTTCATACTTAGGTTCATAGGTAGGTACTAGGCTATCGGCCATAGGGCCTATACAAGCCTAGCCAAAAAGGTACCCTGGATTTCACCATCCAAGAAAATTATTTTCCTGTGCCTCTGTCAAGCAGAGCCACAGAGGTGATCCCTGGGGTGAATTTCCTATTTCCCATCCAATCATTAAGATTTTTCTTGAAGAGTGCTAATGAGGAGCTTTGTTTGATATAGATAGGTAGTTTGTTCCAGAGTATGGGAATTCACTGGGACAGGAATCTATCCCTCCAGCATGTTCTGTTTATTCTGGTGACAAGGTTTAGGTCCTTAGATTGTTTAGCTCAGAGGGATTGGGATTTCTTTAAGTGGAGAATGTCCAACAGCTCTGGGTTTGACATAGCTTTGTATGTTAGGCAGAGACAGCCTCTGAGTAGGCGATATGCGATGGAGTAAAGCTGGAGATTTTTTAGATGGTCTGAGTAGAGCATCTATTTGAGGCCAGTAATCCCCTTTGTGAGGTATTTCTGCGGCCTTTCCAGTTGTTGTCGATGTCTTGTGAGGTACATACCAAAAAGGGTGTTGTACTCTATAGTGGGTCTAATGAGTGATGAGTAGAGGGGAACAATGACCTCTTTTTCCCTGGATGAGAAACCTTTTGTGATGAGGTGTGCCACATAGAAGGATTTCCTGACTACTGTGGTGATGTGATTATCAAAGGAGAGACTACTGTCCACCTGTGTCCCAAGATATCTTATCACACTTTCAGAGTTAAGTAGACTACTACCTATGTGGTAGCTCATGGATACAGAGTTTTTATCAAAGGGGATGACAATGCACTTTTTGGCATTGAACTTGAGGCCATGGCTTTGACACCAGGCATCTGTCTCAGTGAGGCCCTTTTGTAGAATGTCCACATTGTTAGGAGTTACAATTATGGCTCTTAGTTTGCAATCATCTGCAAACTTTGTTAGCCAAAGACCTTCTGTTTTAGCCTGTACTTCAGAAAAGTAGATACCAAACAGGAGATGACCCAGGACTGAACCCTGGGGTACTCCATTTGTCACTGGTCTGAAGTCAGATTTGGAGTCTACTGCTTTCACAGTGTGGGTTCTGTCAGTGAGCCAGTTGGCAACCCATCTTGTGTCATAGGGATTTATACCTAGTTTAGTGAGTTTATCTATAATTCCAGGGTGGAGGATGGTGTCAAATGTTCTGGCAAGGTCTAGATAGGCTGTGTGGACCACCTTACCCTTGTCCATGGCTCTGGAGACTGATTCCAAGAATTCAATCCGGTTCAGGAGACAAGATCGGTCCCTCATTAACTCAAACTGTGTGGGGTCCAGTGTTTGAATGTTGCCAATGCCTTTGTTTATAAGTTCCATGATAATACGCTCCATGGCCTTGCAGATAAGGCTCGTCAGACTGATGGGACAGTAGTTTCCGGGATCCAAGGTGGATCCCCCCTTGTGGAGTGGGATAACTGTATCTCTGTGCCACTCAGTGGGCACAAAACCTGAGGTGAGGCTATGATTAAACATGACACTTAGGTGAGGTACCAGTTAATATTGTAGTTCATGTAGTACACAGCCTGGAATGTCATCTGGTCCCATGAATCTTCTTAGCTTTGAATATTCTTAGCTTTGGAGAGTGCATTTTTTACCTGTGTGGCCGTTATTACCAGAATTTGCCAATCTACCGGTATTGAGTTGGGCCATTTAGGGGGTGAAAGGGGGTGAAGTTGGCACTGAATCGATCTGCCAGGATATTGGCAATATCCTTGGGATCAGTATATTTAATGCCATTCTGTTTTAGCTCAGAGCAGATCTGAGCATTACCATTTAGATTCTTGACATAGTTATAGAATGCCTTGTGGTTGTCTTTGGAATCTTTGGCAATTTTATTTTCATAACTAGCTTTGGAGGATTTTATGAGGGATCTCAGTTTCTTACTGAGGCTGGTATGGAAGTTTTTTGCATCCTGGGATTTTCCTCTTTTCTGCAACAGTTTCTTCCTTTTGTTGTAAAGTTTGTTTATGGCAGGGGACCACCAGATTGGCTTCCTTTTTTTGGATGAGAGCATCTTGGTTCTATTTGGGATGGCATGATTCATGCATGAGTGGATGTGCTCGTACAATGCCTTAGTGTAGAATTCAGCAGTTGAGCTTTCAGTTCCCATCTGCATGGGTGTCATGAAGTTTGTCACTTCTGACTTGAGGATCATGAAGTTGGCTTTGGAGAAGATTTTTATGGAGGTTTCCTTACCGGGGGGTGGGATGGGGATGTTAAGAGTAATTAGCTTATGGTCAGACCTTTTCATGTAGTCCAAGGAGGTACATCTCAGGTTATTCACACCAACATGGACAATGACAGAGCCATATTTGTACTTGTTGTGGAGTGACCAGAATGCATGCATTATGTGGCAGATCTTGGTACCCGACAGGCAGCTAACAGTAACTTTGTCCTTGTTTAGCCTGATGAGTGGAACATCAGTGCGCCTGACTATAGAGTCACCTAGAGTGTTGGGTACATTGTTATGCCTTATGGGCTGTGGTTGAGTGGCACACAGAGTTTGTGGACTGTGTGTCATTTGGATTGTGTTGGGTGGTAATGATTACATGCGTTTCTGCTTTGGAGGTCTCTGCTGCTTGAACAGATTTTTATTGAGAGCCTCCGCAAATGTAGGTGTGTGTTTTGTGTTGCTATGTGTGTGTTTTGGTGGTGTAGGTTTTGAGGGACTATTTGATGAGTGTGGTGTGGTGCAAGTGTTCACCTTCTCCTCTTGACTGTCTTGTCCAGTATTGCATGAAGAGAGCTTTGCTTCCAGTTTAGCTATATAAGTGCATCTCTCACAGGTTGTAGTGTTGGGTGGTAGGAGGAGAGGGTTGTCTGTGTACATGAGGCAATTGCTGCATTGCCCCAAGATGCCCAGATTCATCAGGTAGACAGAACACACTGGTAGCTGAGCCTTAGACATGCCTGGATAGGTGCTTAATTATTAAGTACTAAAAGCTGTTTTCCTCTAGACAAGTGAGGAAAGTTGAGTGTTGTAGTAATTTGTAGATTATTTAGTGCTTACAATGAGTTCTGAACAAGTGCTGAGCTCAAAGAAACAGATTTGAGTGCTAAAACTAAAAAACTGGCTAGTTCTAAGGGAAAATTTGAAGAGCAGACTTTATGGCACTAGGAATAGTTTAACCCTAGCTAAGCGGCGATGCATAAAGTGTATTTTTTTTAATATATAACAGTAGCAAATGAGCAAACTGATTTAAACAAATTAATCAATAAAAATCTAAAAACCGAGCCCCATTCCAGCAGTCTTTGATTAGACAAGTTCTAACTGCACACTCCAGCCACTAGGGCAGAATCTACCCTCTCCTCCCACAAGAGTGCAGACCACACCTTCTTAATGTAAAATAAGTGGCCCAAAGCCCAAGTGCTTAAATCAGAACTAATACACTCTTAGAATAACAGACACTAAGCCTTCAGTCAGCAACTTCCAACTTAGAAGGATGTAAGCTACCTGTCCTGCCACAACACTGCAGACCACAGACCTTCTTAATGTAAAACAACTGGTATGAAGCCCAAGTGCTTCAACCAAAGGCTTAGAATAACAGTTACAATTTAATTAGGCTACTAACAAGCAGTAATAAATGTAGCAGAATAAATGCAATAAAGTAGGAAGAAATACAAATATAGTAAAAGCAGATGAATAAAGTGCAATTTTTTTATATAACAATTGAAAACGAGCAAACTAATTTAAACAAATTACCCAATTAACCAGTAAAAAAGCTCAAACGTGAGCCCTGTTCCAGGGGTCTTCAATCAGACAAGTTCTAACTGCACACTCTTGCCACTAGGGTGCAGGGGAACCTTCTCCAAAAAAAGATGGCCTGGATTAGTGCTCAGGTTATACAAACAAAGCTAGATTCAGCATGCCTGAATCTACCCTGGGATTCATGAAGCTCATCGCAAGGACGGCGTTAGCCTTACACCGACCATGCGGCGTAGAGATGGCACAGCAGCACCACATGCATATTAATGAAGGCGTGCTGCTACAACGTCCGCGTGCATAGGAAACGTGCACGAGTGCAGGAGGTGTGTCTAAGCTCTGCATGGAGGCATAAACATGTCGGCTGCAGACAAGCAACCTAAAATGCTGACTAGTACAGCCTGCCTCTAATAATAATCACTCCTGTCAGTGTCCGTGGATACTGAAATGTATGCAAAGCATACAAGACAGTATTGCGAATACCAAAGTAAAAAGTAAACAGAAAGGCACGTAGCTGAATATTGAGTCCCCGTCCCTCGAACAAATGACATTTAAAACCCTGTGCCTGTATTCCATTGTAGTGTTGATTGTTATACCAAGTGGAAGCAAAACGCAGTGTGTTAGCACGCCGCTGCCATTTGCTAAGCCTAGCCCAATGGTTAGGGTCACCACCTGTCCCAATTTGTGAGGGACAGTCCCTCTCTGAGCAGTTGCATCCTTACCAAAACTATTATAAATGTTAAATGTCCTGTGATTGTAGAACATAATTATGTCCCATATTTTATGTAATAGTTCCATACAATACTTATTTCTGTATGTAAAATACCTAAATGTTACAAGAAACAGAATAAGCAACTAAACTGCTATAACAATAAGCTTTCATTTAGGCATAAAACTAAAGTACTATTCTTTGTACTGACTGTTGGTATGTGTTGGCCTGTAATATCTGATGTGTGTCCTGAAAATGTCCCATTTTGGTCATTTGAAAAAGTGGCAACCCTACCAATGGTCAGAGAATTTGTTCAATATCTGCCCATTCGTGGTCCAAGTCGTCCATGTCAGGACGGTCCAAAGATGAACGGGTATTACCCGGGTCTACCTACCATGTCATGAAAGATAAGCATTTGTATGTACTATGTGTGTGAAGTACAGCATTTGGAAGATCAAAAATGCTAGGGTAGTCCTCACAACCATATTGGTACCAGAGATATGTAGTGTACGCAATGTGTTCTGTTGACTGTGCCATGGGCCATCAACCAGAGAAGGGATGGATGGTGTGTATGGAATATGGGGGTGTGGGGTGATGAGTAATGTAATAATTCGCCAAGTGGAGACTGGGTCGGATGCACAATAGGTGAACTGAAGGTGTACGAGGGAGCAGTGGGTGAATCAGAAAGAAAACCAAAGAACACGCATTCACATCTGCAATACAACCTGACAGGCCATACTGTAGAATACAATCCCACAAACATATGAACATTAAAATGTGCGATACACATGTACAGAAACGTTACCAGATCACACCCACATAATGGTCTGGCCTGAACTGAGCCATCCAACCGCAACACATCTGGATAAATAATTGAATACCCATCATCCCCTCCACAGCACACCCCCCTTCCTTAACGTCCACCAAAACCACCCATACTCGGGCTGCTAGCTTGGCACAGCCATATCTGCACATAGTGACCCCTACTCATATCTAGTAGGCAGTCTCACCCTAGGCAGTCTTAGGATTGCAAACTATTTATCCCTTGCATATATAACCCTACCTCATTTTTGTAAATCCAAAAGAATAGAGGTTATTGGTCCCCAAAATTTTTGGATAACCCTCATGAGATAAGTATCTGTTCTAAAGATTAGACTTGGTGTCATGACACGATGTCCAGTCCTGTAGACATCTGGACACAAGTTGTATGAGCAGTAGTTGTCCACAACCCTGCTCAGCCTCCAGCCAGTCCTGCAGAACTTACGTCCCGGGATTAAACACCTGACCATGATGCACATCTCCCCACGTGCATTATCATGAATATATACCTTTCACATTTGCATAGCTACACATCACACATACATGCATATAAGTAGTTGTCAAGTATGTGTCCCCTTCATAAATATGTATACTTGCAAATGTATACATATGCGTCTCAGAAACATATGAATAGTAACATGTACTATACATATGTACACCACCCGACTGTCACATTTGTTGCCAGTACTGTGGAATGGCTGTAGTAAAGTCATATGTCCTAATTACCATCCATAGAGAATGTATCACGGATGGTTTAGTGGTAAAACTAGTGACTATGGTGTTCCTGTTCCCGGGTCCAAGCCATGCAAGGGCTAATTTTATATGATGGTCACAATAGTGGCAGTCGGATATAGAGTGACTAAGACACTTTAAAGCAGACGTAAGTAGGGTTACCACCTGCCCCACTTTGCGAGGGACAGTCCCTTTTTTGGGCAGTTGTGTCCTGACCAAAAATATTAAAATGGCAAATGTCCTGAGATTGTAGGAAATAATTATGCCCCATATTTCATGTAACAGTTGCATAAAATAGTTATTTCTGTATGTAAAATACCTAAATGTTACAAGAAACAGAATAAGCAACTAAACTGCTACAAGAATAACTTTTCATTTAGGCAAAAAAGTAAAGTTCTATCCTTTGTACTGACTGTGGGTATGTGTTGGCCTGTAAAATCTGACGTGTGTCCCAAAAATGTCAGACTTTGGCCATTTGAAAAGGTGGCGACCCGAGACATAAATGGGTATGCAAGCGTGTATGCGTGACAGTAACTGGTGGTGATTCAACGGTATGGGAAATGTAAATAAGCATGTAGGTGCATAGGGATGTGTATGTACAGACCCATACATACATATATATATATATATATATATATATATGTATATGAAGAATGAACATGGTCACAATAGATATAGCACACCTCTGCATCCCCAAAAACAGGTAGGATGCTAAAAGTGGAACTAACTATGTCCCCAAGCTAAGTCTGACTTTCAAACAAGTACAGGACAGTGCCAGTAAACAGTCAGAAAAGCCAAAAATCAGAAGACTAATTGAACACCCTGACCATGATATGAACGTATGTCCCAAGACTATAAGCTTGGGACGTCTGAATATATTTGGAGTGAGCCAATATACGGGACGTGTCTAAAGCAGTAGGGAATGGTGCATGTGTACTAGTGCGGTTCTCCCAACAGGAAAATGGATGCCTGCTGTGTTAGTGAAGTGTTGAGGCATGTGTTCGGGTAACTATGAACCATGGGTATACATATAAATGAAGCAGAACACCAATGGTGTAGTTGTTAAACATCCGACTATCGAGCATATGTTGCCACTTCAACTGCAGCACACACCATTTATGATGCATAATCTGTATATGAGCATATCTTGATAATTTTATGCTGTATAATGATTTAATACCAATGAAATGTGAACTGGGTGATGTATCACAGTAAGAATGTAGAAGGTTTTTGCGTGACGTGGATCGGCGGTTAAACGGAAAACCGCAGCTGAAAAGTGTTGTACTCACCATTTTTCCAACTGCCCTTGTTCTGTCCAGAAAGACAATATACCGCTTCGGCCATGCTCGACGCCAGGAATCTACACAACACAATCAATGTGATTTACTACTAAGCCATGGCA
>NC_056734.1:11735809-11858309 GCF_019279795.1 Protopterus annectens
CTGTAGAGGAGTGGCAGGTAGGGAAACTATGGGTATGCGATTATGGGCCTAGGCGTGTAGGTGTTGGCTAGCAGAGCCGTATTAGGACCGCCCTGTGGATGTAAGTAATATTCCGATGTGGGCATAGCAGACGTCCATACCTCCCAAACCTAAAGAGCACATCTACTGGATAGTTTGTAAACCACTGGGGGGAACACATAGGGACCATATCATTGAACTGTCCCCGATTACCAGGGACGTCCATGATTACAAATCAGAATCTAACTCTGTCCCAACTAAACCCTCCTAGAACTAGTGATATTAGAAGGAAAGGTGGCGGAATACATGTAATGAATACTGACAACATGTAGGAGTCATAAACAGCATGTACATCAGACAATGTGTATGAATACATATGCTCTGGGTCTGTCAATGTGTCAGGTTAATAGCACCAAACTTCTAAATGTGTCCCTGAGGTTGTTATGCAGTGCCCCTGATTCAGTGTTCATTCTTCCCCATTCGTATGAGAGGTCTGCTAGTGAGAGAAAGCACATGTTCCACCGACTACATTAGAAAGATGATAGAATAAAATCCACAAACTGCATTGATAAACTTACAAAAACAAAAAAGCAGGCAACATGTCAGCTAAATCCACAAAGATGAACCACCACTTAGAAGTATAAAATGATTGCAAGCTTTATTCCAAAAATAAAACTTTATTAAAATATTAGCGCTTTCGTTTAAATGAATATTAAACTTCTTCAGACATCATTTTACATTTTTCCCTCCATTTTAAATACATTTCCTTATAGTGACATAATTTCCTCTTAATCAAGTAACATTTCATTTAAAGCAATATTCAGTTTTAAAAAAACACAATGCTGCCCCATTCATGCATATAAAACCTTATTCAACTCTAAATTCATTAAAAAATATCTATTTATTTCCTTTGTGAAACACATTTATATTACCTTACTTCTTTTTAACGCATTAAGCTTCAAGATTGGAGTTATAGAACTCCATTCATTGATTCATTAAAAAGAAGTAAGATAAAATAAATGTGTTTCACAAAGGAAATAAATAGATAATTTGTAATTAATTTAGAGTTGAATAACGTCTTATATGCATGAATGGGGCAGCATTGTTGTGTTTTTTTTAAAACTGAATATTGCTTTAAATGAAATGTTCTGATTAAGAGGAAATTCACTATAAGGAAATGTATTTAAAATGGAGGGAACATTTTAAAATGATGTCTGAAGAAGTTTAATATTCATTTAAACGAAAGCGTTAACATTTTAATATAGTTTTATTTTTGGAATAAAGCTTGCGATCATTTTATACTTCTAAGTGGTGGTTCGTCTTTGTGGATAAAGATGATAGAATAATAGGGTTGGGGTTACCACCTGTCCACCTTTGCGAGGGACCCTTTGGGCAGTTGTGTCCTGCAAAATAATTGTAATTATGGCAAATGTCCTGTGATTTAGGACAAAGATTTCCTATATTGTCTGTAGTAGTTTCATAAAACAATTATTTTGTATCTGAAACACCTAAATTTTATAAGAAACAGTATAAGCAACTATAATGCTACAAGAATAACCTTTTATTTAGGCAAAACAGTGAAGTACTCTCCTTTGTACTGGCTGTGGGTATGTTTTGCCCTGCAAAATCTGACGTCTCTACATAAAGGTCCTATAGGGTTGCCACCTTTTCAAATGCCCAAAGTGGGACATGTTCTGTAGAAATGTCAGATTTTCCAGGACAAAACATACCTACAGCCATGCGTAGTACAGAATTTTACTTATTTGCACAAATAAAAGCTTATTCTAGTAACATTTGAATTGCTTATGCTACTTCACATAACATATAGAAGTTTCATATATAAAATAACTGTTTTATGCAACTATTAAAGAAATTTAGGATATAATATTGTCCTGTAATCTCAGGACATTTGCTATGTCTTGATTATTTTTGCAGGATACAACTGCCTAAAGAGGGACTGTCCCTCGCAAAGTGGGACAGGTGTTAATCCTAAAGTAGTAAAAATGAGGATTTAATAAAAAACATAAATAAAAAAGTCACTAAATACACCATAGAACTTCACTTACTAAGCGCTTTCACCATTAAATTATGGCATCATCAAAGTAAAAGCCTAACACATCAGGTGTTAAATACATACCCTAATAAGTCAACATCCAATAAAAACAGTTTAGATAACATAATTTAAATACATGAATATTAATCTTGTCCACACACAACAGCATTTAAAACGATGCTATCCAAAAAATTGTTGTGAGAAATTATTTATCGCTGAAATTGGTATTGTAAGAAAAATTCTTTTGACAACCAAAGCAGCTGACACACAGCTAAAACATTGTATTATATTCTACTAGCCCTGTCTTTTAACATGGGTTTTAAAGAAATGTAGTCATTCAAACTGTTTATAGGTTAAAGGACAGGATTGCAGAACATCTAAGGGCCATAAAAACTAAGGATATACATAATGCATTATATATGGACAGTATACACTGCGATGACTTTAAGAAATTTATATTCTTCGTTATTGATAAGGTAACACACCATGAGAGGGGGGGGAATGACAAATTGAAGGTAGAACTATTGGAATACAAGTGGCAAATTATTTTAGATGCCACAAGCCCACCGGGTTTGAATGACTACAGTGACTTATTTATTTATTTATTTGTTTTTTTATTAAATCCTCTGCAAAGTGCTTCGGACGTGGTTCTTTTCATTTTTACTAGTTTTTTACCCTTTGGGTAATTCATTTTGTGAATTTTGTCAGTTAACCCTAAAGTCCCACCTTGGCCAATTGAAAAGATGGCAAACCTATAATAGGTATGCGGTAGCATGACTCCGCTGATGGATGTGACTCCCAAAACCCAATTACTTGTTTGCATTGAAGAGTCTCAGTTCCCATGTATCAGCCAGATGGGAGCAGATTGTATGATTAATTCATTGGACAGGCTGCCGATTCTGTACAGTCGAAAGCCATGCCGTCGCCTAATGGGCAGTCATTCCTGATACTGTAGTCATGTAGTCCGATGTAATAGGCATCACAATAATATTGTGGTCCTCGCTCCCACCCAGGGGTGTGAGTGTCAGATGCAAGCACCAATGTCAGTGCATTTGGAAGAGCGGGAGCAAGCGGGTGTAAGCGTGTTTGGCTACCAGTATGCGAGTATTGCACTGGTAAAGCAATGTAGAGGCTAACCGAGTGTAAGAAGCTGTAACCAGAGGTCAGCAGTGCTTAACACCATGCAAACCCATGCACACCTGCTCCCAACTGCTTTAATGTGCCTTACTCCCTCCGTATCCAATGGCCTTTTTCTGCCCTGCAACCAAATAAACATCCTCTGCAAGGCTCGGAACCAGGACCCTGCATACACAGCTAATGTGAATTACCAATACGCCATGGCAGATATACAGGCAATGGACAGTACCACAAACATATCATACAGCGCAGTCATTCAACAGTATAGGAATGTATCCCATCATGTAGATGTATATGTGAGAGTTAATGTTCAGCATATAGGTACATACATATATAGAGATATATCAGGAACATACCATGTGGCAACAAAGCATTACAAATGAATGAAACGGGAAACACCAGCAATGCCTGTATTATGTAGTGGTGTTGTTCTATGTGATCTCAAGACTCACTCAGACAGACATGTGTCATTCATACACACAAATATTTGTACATTGGCCGTATACATCACTCTGTGCATGTAATGTACATTAACACAACAGTACCTGTCCAATCATTATGTTTGAACAGTACTCTTGCAAGGTGCTGTGTGCAACATCATCATCATCATCATGATAAAGGTAAATGGGGTAACCATAGAGGGACCGCTAGTGTTGTGTGTACAATGGGGTCATCCTCATCATGAGTACCTGAACCATTTAGGAGTGATGTGCATACCAGGATCGTGTGCCTGAGGGACAGTGGTGAGGATAACAGGAGTATGTTGTGATGCATATTACAAGGGTTACATGTGTCCAGTGGGCATGTGTGTGAAATGGGCAGCTAAGTATAGGGCAGATGTTGTCCTAGGAGCCAATTGGCCTTATGTTTCCATAGGTGAGGGTTGGATGTAGGGAGAGGAGTGTAGGTATGGCCGTGGAGGATAGGTAGGGTAGGATCACAGAAAAGACAGCATACAGGGTTGGTATATGACACATGTGGGAGGATACACCCCAGATGGGGATGGGTGTTCGGCATTCACAACCCCATGGGAACAGTGGGATGGAGGTCCCCAGCCATGGGCAGCAGCCACTGCACCTAAACAGCTGCAAAGGAGGCAGTGCTGGGGGCTGTCCAGGAAGGGCAGCATCATCCTGTAAATGTGACACTCCGCTCTTGAGCTTGTGCATCTGGCTTCGTAACCCCTTAGTGAGCCCCCAATGCAACATGTCCAGGACCGCACAACAGCAGGCATGTACCTGTCTGGTCCTGCTCCTAGGGGGGACATGCTCCATCCTCAGTGGTGGTACCACCAGAAGGTGGTGCAGAGCCAACAGAGGTTGATATCTAAGATTGGCCCCCAGATGTGCTAGTGCCCGGTACCATGGTCAGCTAAAGTGGGACAGGAGGTTCTGCCGGGACCTCCCAACCCATTCAGCCTATGGTGTCGCAGTTTAAACCACATATGGCTTAGTGATAGACACCAGCATACAGGATTACCTACAACAGTATGCATAGATATCACCATCAACCCAACACAACATATGATATACATTTGCAGAGGGAGCACAACACATGCATATATACTGCATGCCATCTGTACAATGTGTAGTAGACGTGTGACTGCAGCTATGAACAGTTGCCCATTATTGGCTTGTCATTGGGAACCCCAGACAGTGTCTGTCATACCACTGTTTCATGTGACACATGTCCAGTCAGGGAGGCGATGGCAGTTACACATCCCTATCATCATGTACTGACTGCAATCCTCACATTATGCTTCTGCTGTGCACAGATGTGTGTTCAGTGTGTAACATAGGAAACAAATGGTTGCACACATTGACAATTTCACAGATGGCCCTACAGATGGAGGTCCCTCACGAACAGAGTACTGTCACGTCTGTATTAAAATATGCAGAATAGCCATTACCACACACATGTTAAACAGGCAGTAGTCTCAATGTAGCATAGCTACACTTACATGCTGTAGTCATGTGTGGAACATCATCCTCTTGTCTTTAGGCTATTTCCCACTATGTATAATGTTTGAGGTACATCCAGATATCATCTGTGATGCCGTGTCAGAACACCACATCCAGGTACCAGTCACAGTGACTGTCATGGCCAAATACCAACATGTTTTCCCTAGATAGTGTACTGTGTTTATCATGCGAATGGCTATGGGAACACCATCACAGCTCTTCCACATGCAATCAGCTAGAGGAGGACTGCAATAGGTGCAGACACCATCACCTGATCATGTCCATCACTTACAATACACATGCTGCTGCTGAGCAGGTGTACACCTTCAGATCCACCAGAGAGTGTGTGGGTGGGACAGGCAAAGTACACCAGGGAAGGGCTTGGAGACTTAACCCTAAGCATCGTCTGCCACAAGCTAACAGTACAGGGTTCAAACCCCTAACTGACTAGTCATTACTATTACATGTGCATGACATTACTACATGTGCCACAAAGGTGACATGTTGCTGTGCTGTAAGAACATATATGTGTGTAGGTGAGTGACATCTGCAATTGATATAGTAGACCTACATTAGGTGTAACACACATGGCTGTCCACATGAGCGGGTGCCATTGTCACCACAACCACACTCTCTAATGGACTCACATTGACACTTTTTGCCAGGGCCACAAATACACAACCTAACTACTTAGTTTGTCACACTGCAGTAATGCACAGGAATACATGCACCACAGGGGATATCTGGAGGTTCTATGGGCTAGGGCATGTGAAAGTGTTTGACATCTGTTGGTATGCCAGCGAGAGTTATACTGGGAGTGACTGTGGTTGGGAGCATCACAACCCACACACAGACACAAGGTGCTAGTACTGACATGCATGTATGCATTGCTTCATGGGTGTGTAGTGGTTGGCTGTGCAAGATGGCTGTACAAGGCTGGGTGAGGGGTAATCCTTGGCATTGTGTCACCTGACAATGGTGTGCAATGCAGGG
Source organism: Protopterus annectens (assembly GCF_019279795.1). NCBI lineage: Eukaryota > Metazoa > Chordata > Ceratodontiformes > Protopteridae > Protopterus > Protopterus annectens. The sequence continues at coordinate 11,741,972 of NC_056734.1, forward strand.
GTGTAGTGTCTTCAATGTCCCACACAGATGGGTACTGCATGATCTGCCCTGACAACCTGGTTACCAATGTGTATGGCCATAGCTTTGCAATGCATGCCTTGTCTGTGTTTGATAGTCCTTCACATGGACATTGCCTGGGATGTACATGTCCCATAATACTGTACAGTGACATGTACAGGTGTAACTGTTTTGGCAGGCACATGTTGTGTACACATACTGTTATCCCCCAATATGCCAATACTGGCCTGGTGTGGTGAAACCTGCTTATAGTGAGCAGGTCGACTCTGCACCTACATTGATAGTATGATACAGGTATTCCCTGGTGTCAGTGGCATTGGTCCATACAGGGCACATGTGTACAGCATTGTATGGCCTCTGTGGATCACATTTGATGGCACCACATATGTTGCAGGCATCCAGTGGGGAACATAGTGAAGGCACAATGTCTGCATATATGTGCTTATTGTAGTGCTGTATAAGGTGCCATATCCTCTGCAGGCCACTGCATTCTCACCATGCCTACTATCTGTCATCAATGTGCATGGTACTAGCAACATAGCAGGATATCCTAGGCAAGTTTGTTTGTGCATGGCACATGGGTACAGGACATATACTGGGTACTAGTGGGGTTGCATACTTTATTCACCAGGCCTTTTGCCAGATGTAGGGGTATCGCTTGCCAACACAGTCCCATGGCCGACTGACAGCTATACTCCTTGTGAGGTGGCCAATGTGTCATAAGACAGACACTATTTAGGAAAACTACAAAACCCACTCCCCAACATGTCCAATGGTAAGACACTCACAGCCACCTCTATACAGGCTCTCACAGACAAATACACACTTGCCATGTCATGTATACGAACCCCTACCTACAGTATCACACTGCAGCAATACGCTTTTAGGGCACATGCTACAGTGAATACTGGGTTACAGCATGCCTACAGGTGTATACATAGGCGGGAGACAACAGCAGAAATGACAAAGGTGGCCATGTGATATGTACAGAGAGTGCATACTCTACAAAGCACTGTACTTGTCTCATGCAGGCAGACACACACACACGGCATGTCCGGGATTAAAACACTGACCTTACTACTTTAGCACACTACAGCATTACGCAGTTACAGAACACGCTACCCAGATTACTGGGTTACAGTACTCGCAGAGGTGTATTTCTAGGTGGGTGACATCATCAGCCTTGCCAAAGGTGGGTATAGGAATGGTATGGAGTGTGAGCAGTCTAAAAACATTATTCTGTCCTCAGGCAGATGGGGGCAAACAGACACACACACACACACACACACACACACACACACACACACACACACACACACACACACACACGCACACACACATACACACACTTGGCAAGTCTGGGATTAGAACACTGACCTAACTACTTTATCACACTACAGCATTACGCAGTTACAGAAAGCGCTACCGAGATTACTGGGTCACAGCACTCCTAGAGTTGTATTCCTAGGTGGGTGACATCATCAGCCTTGCCAAAGGTGGGTATAGGAATGGTATGGAGTGTGAGCAGTCTAAAAGCATTATTCAATTCTCAGGCAGATGGGGACAAACACAAACACACACACACACACACACACACACACACACACACACACACACACACACACACACACACACTTGGCAAGTCTGGGATTAGAACACCGACCTAACTTCTTTATCACACTACAGCATTATGCAGTTACAGAATGTGCTACCGAGATTACTGGGTCACAGCACTCCCAGAGGTGTGTTCCTAGGTGGTTGGCATCATCAGTCTAGCCAAAGGTGGATATAGGAATGGTATGGAGTGTGAGCAGTCTAAAAGTATTATTCAGTCCTCAGACAGACGGGGACAAATACACACACACACACTTGGCAAGTCTGGGATTAGAACACCGACCTAACTAGTTTATCACACTACAGCATTATGCAGTTACAGAATGCACTACTGAGATTACTGGGTCACAGCACTCCCAGAGGTGTATTCCTAGGTGGGTGACATTATCAGCCTTGCCAAATGTGGGAATAGGAATGGTATGGAGTGTGAGCAGTCTAAAAGCATTATTCAGTCCTCAGGCAGATGGGGACAAACACACACACACACACACACACACACACACACACACACACACACACACACTTGGCAAGTCTGGTATTAGAACACCGACCTAACTACTTTATCACACTACAGCATTATGCAGTTACAGAATGCGCTACCGATATTACTGGGTCACAGCAATTCAGTCCTCAGGCAGATTGGGACAAACACACACAAACACACACCAGTGGTGGGAACAGAACACCTGCCTATCTACAGATCACTATTACAATACTACATAGTTACGAGTTGCGCCACACAGACTGCACATTTCAAGGCTTTCATTATGACCTTCTATGAATGCGGATATCAACATGGATGCTGGCAGTTGAGATGTACATACCTGTGAACCTGTGTGTTTAAAGTAGGAATCCATCCTGAACTGGAGTTTGCCCATCTGTGGAATGGATGACTACTATCACTATACAAGGTTACAATGGCCATGCCCACACACATAGAAGCACATAACTGACACAAGATGTCACTGGGCATGCTCACACACTTAGTAGCACAGGGCTGTTTGGAAATGCACTATGTGTCCATCTACACATGGTTATACTGAGCATGCTCATACACTTAGTAGCACAGGGCTGTCTGGGATGCACTCTGATTCTAAACACGGAAGGCCACAGTGGCCATGCTATGACAGTTAGATGTAAAGAACGCATTGCAATGGACTCTGGTGTTAGTAGTTGTCATTGTTAGCAGGAATGCTGCTCTACATATATCTGACACTGGTCTTATACACTTCTGCTGCTGTCTGTCACCTTAGATGTACCATTCTATACCAAGCACAGTACTGCCACTTGCAGTGATGTCTTGCTAGGAGTGCCAACTGCTTGACCAACACAATGAGCCTTGCTAGGAGTGGCAACTGCGTAACCAACATAATGAGCCGATGTCCTGCTGTAATTATGAGGTTGTCCAGTGTTTGTTATTCTGGGATGACATGACTAAAAGTAGACAGGCCTTTGTCACATATCCCATGCATCCATGATTCACGGGAGTGGGGATAATACCTAAGTCGCATTCGCCCATATAGTGCCATTCCAAGGCAAATGACCTAAACACAGGATAACATCCTGACATCTAGAGGATAACTGCATTGTACGCTTATGCTAACCAGTGCTAGATGTGTAGCATCCATAATCACAACTGCTCATTGTAGATCCAACAATGGGGTGTACTGACATTTGTGCAGTGAGGAACTTCTGGCTGAAGGCTCTGTAGTGCACAATAGCACTACCACCATATACCTCAGAACCATTCATGTGGGCCATAACACAGGTACGGACCGCTCCAGTTGGTCATGTCCCCACATACATAGAGGCCACTCACATGTACTGACCGGTACTCCCACAAAAGGCATCACAGATGAGTCAGGTGCAGGACACAGTGTCAAATGTTGCATACTAGGATGTAAACCTCAGACACCACCATGCCCTTGGACCACCAACACACATCCATACATGTGATAGGACATATAATAGTACACCACCATGTGACCCTTGACCAGTGGACTGTACCAAGCTCTACATCAACTGTGCAGAGTACCCATGTACTGACACAGTTGCATCATATTTTATGCAATGCAATAATACCACTGTCTGTAACCAGGTCAGCTGTACACATTCCAGGGGCCCTCAGTTATTTACAGCATTAGCAGATGACTGTTGCTGTACACCAGTAAACACCCTCATGTTTGGATATGACATACATGTACCTGCCTTGGATATTTACATGCCACACACACACAACATATATGTAAATATATATAAATAAATATAACATAGCTGTTGCCCTTTGTGCAGACTGGAGGCTACATCCATTACACACATGCACATGGAATGCAGGTCCATGGCTGCTGAATGCTAACAGTACATAAGGTGTGATATCAATGTTGACAGAGGTAACATTCCCTCTGTACCGGTCACCCATTACACCTATCATATCATACAACAGTGTTACACCATGTAGACCAGCACAGTTTAACAGTACACCTGCTTGATGTGTGGCATATGACCTTGACAATCACATGTAGTATGTCATGTGATCTGCTGATGTGTGCAATGACATGCATACATGTTTAACACAATGGTGTCCTGTCAAATATACAGTGGGGTAATGGTGTCCCAATGCAGTGTTTTCTGACCGCCCTACATATATATTGCACATTTAGTTGATGTGCATGGCCATTGCAGGGAATCATGAGGCATCTCTACTGCTATACAGTGAGGGTTAAAGACACAGTTCACAGCCATGACTGTGTTCAGATACAATACATATATACTGTGGAATGTGATCCACATCACTGAGGTGTATATACACACTAAACCATGATGTGAAATGTGTGACACATGTCACTGAAGGGAATACGGATGACACCCCTGCACATCTGCAACCATATTGCTGCTGTCTGGCAACTATGGCCAGACATGGCAAACTCGTCGGTACACCATGTTCCACATGACATCTGTGTACCACACACACACACACACACACACACACACACACACACACACACACACACACACACACAGACACACACACACACACACACACATGAGGAGCAAGGATGACATTGATGTCCGACACCAGCAAGGGGAATGTACTGTATCTGTGGGCTGATGTGGATACTATACAGGTGACTGCTGTCATGTCGTGACATGCTCAAGATGTTCAACACATCTTATGTGGTTGATTGATGTCACACCTACACAAGATGTGCACAGGCCTGTAGGATATCTAGCGTTCCACATCTGCAATATAACCATTACATAAAGGCCATAGTTGGACCATGTGGAGCCAGTGTACGACAGGATGCACACACAAGCACATCACGTCAAATGTGCATGTTGCTGCATGTCTCTGCCCATCATCCATGACCATGTGTGTACATGTGTTGGCCAAATTATTGTGATGGGCATCTATTTCACATGTCTGTGTTGTCCCATATGACATACACCCATAGATGTCATATGCTCCACTGACGTCAGGGTTATGCAGACAAAGGGTGGTATGTAGGATATGTTTTTCAGGATAGTTAGGCAGTGTTATAGCTGGGCCACTAGATGTCATGGTCATGTTAAGATAGCACATCACATTGTGTGACATTCATAGCAAGGCTATGATCCACACCAGTGAATCCTGTGGGCTGGCCATACTCCAGCTCACAGTGTAGTACTGTTTGTATTCCCCATGTGTGTAGTTCTGATCTGTAGTACATGTCCCTACATTGAACAGCACCTCCACCATTGTATGCACAGCTGTCCACACATCTGGTAATGACAGTTTGTGAGGTTTCATGATGGTATTTCACATAGTTTGCAAGTATTGCACATGGGTAGCCATTGTGATGTATTGCAGGTCCAACCTGTATATTGTGACAGGACCATACATTATGTGTACATGTAGTAAATGGCCACATGGCAGCTAGATCTGTGCATTAATGCCTGATAAATAATAACAGTCTCACCTGCAATGTGCTGCTGTCACAGCGGAACGCCAGAGGTACCTAAATAGGAGTAGTACAGCAGTATGAGAATTATCCATGCCTGTATGATAGCTACAGGGTGCAATGTGCATGTTAACACATACACCAGTACAATAGACTATACTATGGTGTATGCATATGTGTGCATACACAGAGTAGCATACTATAGTATGCGGCATGTGTGTATACATGCCTTGCATATGATGTTACATTACATATTGTACAGTGACACATGCAACTATATGAAATATAGTTGTTATAGGTGCAGTAGTGCCTTACCAGGCAACTCCCGGCTCAGTGGTTGAGAGACACTCACCTCAACAATATCGGCTAAGGCTTGTGGATGTTGTTCTACAGGTGTCCCCAGATTGGCCAGTAGCTCCTCCGTACGTGTGAGTGGGGGCTGGGTTAGTGGCCTACCAGCTGTTGCACCTTGTACCCTGGCAATTGTATTTGCATGCTGTTTCCCCCATCTAATTAGGTTTGTACTGTGTCTGCGCACCTGCTGGTATGTGCGGTTGTGGCCACTCACATCATTAACCCTCCTGTGAAGTTCCATCCACAGGGCATCCCGCTGCTGTGCATCCTGTGGCACATGGCTCAACAGGATATCATGACTGTCATGTAGGTATGGGATGAGGGCCTCATCCTCCAAATGGGTATAAGGGGTAGCCTTGCACGCGGCACACCTGGAAGACATAATGATGGAGACAGGTCACAGTAACTCACAGAGACATACAGAGCTAAAGCTGAACATAGATGTGTATCACATTTATTACGATTAAATAGTTGTCTTTGCAAATCTACATGACACTGACACCAGTGACATGTTTGTGTCACAGACGTGAAACTCAATGGTGATTGCATATTATCACCATATATGTGTGTGTGTCACCTGATTACATTGCTCATACTCCATGTGGATGCTGTCTTGATGTGGGCATGTCTGTTTGCCTGTACTGGTGTTCATACCTATCAGCACATGGCTGGATGTGTCCACATTAATGCAGTCAACCTCGATGCTGTGTATATGTCACGTATAAAGACTTACACTGCCTTAACGGACACGACCTGTGACCCTGCAGATTTGCTCATGGAAGGTTTTACATGTATGTGTTTTGCCATATACATCTACATGGCACTGTACAGCAATTCAACATCCTGCCATGTATCACCTGTGTTGCACAAGTGATACACATGGGACACTGGCTAGTCAGATGGTATTTGCAGGGATGGATATCAACTATAGCATGTACAGTCAAAGTCAACTAGTAGGCTATATGCCCTGGGCCATGTATGAATCTAGGATGAAAGGTTACCTAGCTGTAGCCAACAGGCGGGTATCTGGGGCCAGGTGGAGCAGTGCCACATAACTGATCTACAGGGTTAATGATACATTTACCATGCGGTCATCACACCATGTCTGAGAGGGGGCAATGTGCAGCTTTGCTGGACAGGAATGCATAGTATGGCAGGACTATGTAAAGTGTATGGGACAAGGATCTGTCCAGCATATGGTGTTCCTAGTACTAGGAAGGTGAATGTCCATAAAGTATGTGTTTGAGATCAGGATGTGTACGTGTAGCATGTCCAACATCACTGGGTTGGACATGGATTTATTCAGGGTAGGCATTATGCTACATAGTGGAGATGAGTAATGGGAAGGCTGGTGTAGGCCATCTGAACATGGCCAATACCCCTTAAAGGAAATATGTGATCTGATATGGGTCACTTGAGTGTTGTGTATGGCTGAACAATGATCTCTATATTCATGTATGGCACCCTGTCATGATTAGGGTTGCCACATATGACTACCTGACAGGTGTTGTGACATAACTATCACAGGAAAGACAACTGCCCAGCTGCATCCCTTACACACAGTGCCCATTATGTTGACCTCCACCTAGGTGGTAGTTCATGACTTCAGGGTTATAAACATATGGGTGATAATGCAATATGCAGCTGTCAGATTGTGGCCATATGTCACACACCTCACCCACAAAGCCCCTTCTGTATGTTGTCCACAACACTCTGAGTCAGCTATTGCTCCTAGGTCAGTCATTCGCATACTTCAATTGGCAGATGCCTTCTGTTAGTCTGTGTGGTATGGACTACAATGAGGGGGAGTACCATTAATTAACCCTGTCTTATTGTAGCTGGCACTGGTGTGATGTGCATGTATTATTCAGACACCTTCTGTAGTGTTGGTTCTGCCAGCAGTCCCTTTGCAAAACACTCCTGTGACATAAAAATGTGCATCTAGTATACTGAGTATAGGTGGAATACTGTATGGGAGATCATGTCCTATGACCTGGCAAGGTTATGATATGCAGTGTGAAATCAACCTTAAAGTCATCTACATCTGTACTGCTGACATCAAATAATTTGATCAAGGTTCATGGCCTTTCAGACCAGACTCAGCAGGGTAGTAATGCAGTACTTCCCATTATCAGTGGTGTCTCCCCCTTTGTGGGTTGTGATAACTGTTGGTGTACACCATTCAGTGTATACACAGCCTGATATGAAGCAATGTTTTACATGATGTGTATGTGGAGATCAACTTGTTTTGCCATATGTGTATGATACAACCTGGGATGTGGACAGGTCCCGTGCAGCCTGAGTGCAGCTTGTACCTGCATAGTTGTTGGTACAGGGGCTCTGTAGTGTACATGGATATATGATTGTGTCCCTGTCGGGGGGGGGGCAGTGTGTTTATGTTATCCAAGACCCTATCTGGATTGCTTATTCATGCTCAGCACTTTTTCAGAACTTATAAACACTACGTAAGCTACTAATTAGTATAGCACTCAATCTTCCTCATTACCTAGAGGTAAACAGTTTTTGTACGTACTTTTCTCACTTGCGTAGAGTAAAATAGTTATTGTACTCACTTTCTTCACTTATCTAGGGGAAATTAGTTTTATTCAGGCATGTCCAAGGGTCAGCTGCCAGTGTTCTCTCCTGTCTAATTGATGAATCTCGACATCTTGAGGCAATGTAGACATTGCCTCATGTACACAGACAATCTTCTCCGCCTACCACCCAACACTACAACCTGTGAGAGATGCATTATCTAGACAAACTGGAGGTAAAGCTCTCTCCAACCAAGACTAACCCTGACAGTCATGTGGAGAAGGTAAACATTCGCACCACACCACACTCATCACATAATCTCACTGAATCTACACCACCATAATCCACACATAGTAACACAAAAACATTTGCAGAGGCTCTCAATAATAATCTGACTAAGCAACAGAGACCTCCAAAGCAGAAACACAAGCAGCCTCCATCCCCCAACACAACCCCAATGGCACAATAGCCCAGAGTCATTGTGCCACACAACCACAGCCAATAAGGCAAATCAATGTACCCAACACACTAGTCATAGGTTACTCTATAGTCAGGCACATTGATGTTCCACTCAGCAGGCTAAACAAGGAGAAGGTTACTGTCAGCTGCATGTCAGGTAACAGGATCCGCCGCATAACCCATGCACTCAGGTCACTCCACAACAAGTACAAATATGACTCTGTCATTGTCCATGTTGGTGTGAATGACCTGAGATGTACCTCCCTGGACTACCTGAAAAGAGAAATGGAAGAGTTCTCCAAACTTGTAGGCCAGGCAGATATGACCCTAGCCCTGAGTAGCATTCTGCCATCACCCAGAATGATACTGCAGTACGAGGACAAAATGATTGACTGCAACAATTGGCTAAGCTTCTGGTGTCATTCTAAGGGGATCCAATATCTGTCTGCTTGGGATGACATGGTCGACAGACCATGATGCTTTGCCACAGATGGCCTGCACCTGTCACCCCTGGGATTCCAGATACTGGCTAAGGCTCTTGCTGCCCCTATAGTGCCTTCTTTAGGCAAGGTTCACATAACATATTCACCACCATAACAGGAACAGGCAAGCACAAACTGAGGGTAATGCTACTCAATGCTGGAAGTCTAAATCTCAAAATGCACTCACTCGAGGCACTCCTTGTAATGGAGAACATCAATATTTGTGCAGTGACTAAGACCTGGTTCAAGGCTCCAGAGAGCACCCCTGCACTACCAGGCACACTTTCTGGCCATGTAACCTGGACCGGAACACCCAAGGCGGAGGTGTGTCCATATTCATTAAGGATATCCACCCCTCCAGGCTAGTTGCTTAGCACAATGCATCCAAGGTTATCCAAGTGCAACTACCTCTGGGCTAAACTGCAGTCCAAACCATAGCTAACTACAGATCCCCCACCATGCCCCAAGATTCCCACTGCTCTTTTCTTGATGTACTGGAAATTATTAGAGTTCAACCAAACACCCTACTAATGGGTGACTTCATCTACCCCACCATTAACTGGGAAAACTACTTGTGTACCAACTCATTAGCTCAACCCTTTCTGGAATTCATAAACACCAATGCCCTGGATCAACTTATCCACACATCCACCAGGGGCAACAATATCCTAGACCTAGGCATTACCAGCATGAGTGACCGGTGTTCCACACCTGAAGTCAACTCCTCGTTTGTCCGATCCAACCATAAGCTAAACACCCTTGATATCCTCATCCTGCCTCCACCCCCCATTAAGGGAACTACAGTATAATATGTCTACAAAGCCAACTTCATGCTTCTTAAGACAGATGTGGTGAACTTCATGACACCCATGCAGATGGGCAATACAGTTACAACTGCTGAATCTTACACAAATGCACTCTATAAGCACTTATATGAGTGCATGGATCGTGCTATCCCAAACAGAACCAAGACGCTATACTCCTAATTAAGGAAGCCAATCTAGTGGTCCGTTGACATAAACAAACTGTACAACAGAAGGAAGACACTGTTGCAAAAGAGAGTACAATCCCATGCATGGAGGAGCTCCCTGGTCAGCCTTAGGAAGAAACTGAGATCCCTTATAAGATCCTCCAAAGCTAGCTACGGAAACAAAACCACCACTACTTCCAAAGACAACCACAAAGCATTCTATAGCTATGTCAAATATCTCAAGGTCAACACCCAGATCTGCTCTGAGTTACAACACAAAGGCACGAACATTACAGAACCAACTGATATTGCCGACATCCTGGCAGGTAGGATCAGTGCTAACTTTCCCCTCTCTCACCCCCTAAAGGGCCTATATCTATACAGGAAGAATGCAGAGTCCCTGTAATCAAAACTACGCAGGTAAAAGCTGCACACTCTAAAGCCAATATCACAGCATCCATGGGACTGGACAACATCCCAGGCTGCATTTTACACGAAGTTCAGAACGTACTGGCTCCCCACCTATATACCATGTTCAATAATAGCCTCACATCAGGCTTTGTGCCCACTTAATGGTGCACAGCAACAGTTATCCCACTCCACATAGGTGGCGCCACAATGGACCACGGGACCTATTGCCCTATAGGCCTGACTAACCTGGTGCATCATCATGGATCTCAGTCACAGACACATTGGGTACCTCCAAACCTTTGATCCCTCCCAGTTTGCCTTGGTTAAGGTCAGACCATGCCTCCTAAACCTGGTGGACTTCTTTGAGACAGTCACCAAGGCATTAGATGAGGGTAACAAGGTCCATATAGCCTACCTTGATCTTTCAAAGGCTTTCAACACCATTCCCCATTCTGGTATTATCGACATACCCATCCACCTGAACATTAACCCCTATGTCATGAGATTATATGCAAAGTGGCTCATGGACAGAGCACACACAGTGGGAGTTGCATACCCTAGGTCTGACTGTAGACCAGTTACAAGTGGCATCACCCAGGGATCAGTCCTAGGACCCCTCATGTTCGGTATATACTTTTCTGAGGTACAGGCAAGCACAGGAGGGCTTTGGCTGAAAAGGTTTGCAGATGACTGCAAACTAGGGGCCATAATTGTTTCCACAGCTGATACAGGCACCCTCTGGAAGGGTCACACTGAGATGGATGCCTGGTGTCAATATCATGGCCTCAAGCTGAATGCCACAAAGTGCATAGTCATCCCCTTTGGGTAAAGTTAATTACCTGCAGACTACCACATAGGTGCTAGTCCCCTACATACAGAACAGGTAATAAGGGATCTGGTAGCCCCAGTAGATAGCAATCTCTCCTTCGATAACCATAATGCCAAGGTGGTTAAAATATCCTTCTATGTGGCCACCCTAATCTTTAATGGGTTGACATCCAGAACAAAGGAGGCCTTTGTGCCTCTCTACTCTAGTGGCTCCTTTAGCTGTTTAAAACTTTCATTTAAAGGCTCACTACTGCTTTTCAGCTGTGAGTAACATTTCTGCAGTTTGTTCTAAGTAGTGGGGATATTTGTAGCATTTCCATATTCAGGCTTGTATTTGGGCCTAGTGTTTGTGGAGGCTGTGTGTCTGAGCACATAATTCAGGGACATCTTGTTTTAGCCAAAGCCATCAGGCATTTCAGTGAGAGAGAATTGTTTGAGATCATTGGCTGACTGAGGTCTCCTGGACTACACTTAGACTAAGCACCTCATTGGTTCTTTTGAGATTTCTTTCTTAAAAGCTGTCTCAGGTTTCAACTTTCTGTTACCTAAGAAGCTCAGTTGTGAGTGTTCTGCCATTTTACAGTGAGCTAATCGAAGGAAGGACACTCAGCAAAGTCGGAGCTATAATATATAACATTAAGTATCCTGTTTTTTGTTTATTTTGTTCTTTATTTCTTTGTTGTTTATAGCAATTTGTGTACTGTGTATTTTTTCTAGCTAGTTTCACTGTGTGTGAGGTATTAACTGGAAATTGTCCACTCTTATTAAGCATCTGTTGGGTTGTTTGTTTATGATAACTTGTTGCAGTTAAACTCTTTTTTCTAGTGGCTCCTTTAGCTGTTTAAAACTTTTATTTAAAGGCTCACTGCTGCTTTTCAGCTGTGAGTAACATTTCTGCAGTTTGTTTCCCACCCTCCGTCCCTGTTGGTATAGTGTTTTTATAGTTGGTGGCTTTGCAGTTGCCCGCCCCTAGTGTAAATTTGATCTGGGACCCTCCTCCCAGTCTACTGTAATTACCTCATTCTACCCAGTACAGGGAGAGCATTTGAGAAGGCCAATCAGCTTAGTTTCTGCTACTCCTTTCTCTCTTTCCACAAAAAAAAAAAAAAAAATGTATCTGCTTTTACTGTATTTGTGTTTTTTCCTACTTTATTTTGCTTTTGCGTCATCTTAAAAGTACTCAATTGTATTTATTACTGCTTGGTGTAACTCATTCTAAGCCTTTTAGTTTAAGCACCTGCGCTTCAGACCAGTTTTACATTAAGAAGGTTTGTGGTCTGCACTGTAGTGGCAGAACAGGTAGCTTACATCCTTCTAAGTTGGGAACTGCTGATTGAGGGCTCAGTGTCTGTTATTCTAAAAGTGTATTAATTCTGGTTTAAGCACTTGGGCTTGAGGCCAGTTATTTTACATTAAGAGAGTTCGTGCTCTGCACTCTTGTGGGACGAGAGGCTGGACTCTGTCCTTCTGAGCTGGGAATTTCTGGCTAAAGGCATATAGTGCCTGCATATTTCAACTGCTTCTTACTGAAATTGGTACACCTTGTTTGCTGTAGCATAGACTAGATCCAGGCCTGCTGAATCTAGCTTTGTTTGTATAACTTGAGCACTAATCCAGGCATTCTTTAAAGCATTCAGTTGTATTTATTACTGCTGGTAGTAACTTGATTAAAGTGTAGCTATCATTTCTAAGTCTTTTGGATTAAGCACTTGGGCTTCAGACCAGTTGTTTTACATTAGGAAGGTTTGAGGCCTGCACTGTGGTGGCAGGACAGGTAGCTTACATCCTTCTAAGTTGGGAACTGCTGATTGAGAGCTCAGTGTCTGTTATTCTAAAAGTGTATTAGTTCTGGTTTAAGCACTTGGGCTTCAGGCCAGTTATTTTACGTTAAGAAGGATTGCGGTCTGCACTCTTGTGGGAGGAGAGGCTGGACTCTGCCCTTCTGAGCAGGGAATTTCTGGTTAAAGGCTTATAGTGCCTGCATATTCTAACTGTTTCTTACTAAAATCGGTACACCTTGTTTGCTGTAGCATAGACAAGATCCAGGCCTACTGAATCTAGCTTTGTTTGTATGCTTGTTGTTTGTTTATTTCCCTGAAACGCTAATTCCACCTAAAATGTGGCCTTTTAGCACTTCTGTGGATCCCTAGTGATATCTGCATTGCTTACTGTACTTATTTCCTTGTTTCACTTGAAAGAAAGTTACTGTTTGTCGTTTTTGCATTTAAGTTACCTGTAACACATTGCATTTAAGTTTCCTGGCACTTGCTCACTAAAGCAATTATATAAGTCAGCTCTAAAAAATTAAAAGCACTACACCCTCACAAACTCCCCTTGAGTACCTTGTTCCCCATTGGCCCTTTTTTTCAATTATAAATTAATTCCCAATACTATTCTAGCATGTCCAAAGGTCAGTTGTCAATCTCCTCTCTGGTCCAGCTGGTGAATCTGGGAATCTTGAGGCAGTTACAACTGCCTCATGTTCACAGACAACCCTCTCCTCCTCCCAACAAATTCCAACACATGTGAGAGATGCAACCATATAGCCAAACTGGAGGCTAAGCTCTCTCAACTCAGTACAGGCGTAACCCATCAGGAGGAGAAGGAAACCACACTCACTACAATTCCAGTCTCACATAGACCTACCATGACAACAAACCAAACAAATAAACACACAAAAACATACTTAGAGGCTCTAAATAAAAATATGCCTAAGCAGCAGAGACCTCCAAAGCAGACACCCAAGCAACCACTACCCCAAAACAAAACACGTGCAACACATAGCTCACAAAGCCAGTGTGCCAAACAGTCACAGCCCTTAAGGCTAAACAACACACCTGATACACTTGTAATAGGTGACTCTATCGTCAGGCACACTGACGTCCCGCTCACCATTCTGAACAAGGAGAAGGTCATGGTGAGCTGCCTGTTGGGCGCTAGGATCCGCCACATAACACAAGCACTCAGGTCACTCCAAGGCAAGTACAAATATGACTCTGTCATTGTCCATGCTGGTGTGAATGACCTGAGACGTACCTACCTGGACTACATGAAAAGAGACATAGAGGAGCTCTCTGAGCATGTAGCTCAGGCCGTTATGACCCTGACCTTGAGTAGCATCTTACCCTCACCAAGAATGATGCCACAATATGAAGACAAGATGATCAATTTCAACAATTGGCTTAAGTATTGGTGTCATTCAAAGGTGATCCAATGCCTGTCAGCCTGGGATGACATGCTCGACAAGCCATGATGCTTCGCTAGGGACGGCTTGCACCTGTCACCCCTGGGCTTTCGGATATTGGCAAAGGCTCTTGCTACCCCCATAGTGCCTTTTTTAGGCAAGGCTCAAAAGACAAACCCACCTCCGTAGGTATCACAAGGAATAAGAAACTAAGAGTAATGCTACTCAACGCCAGAAGTCTAAACCTCAAGATACACGCACTTGAAACTCTCCTTAGCATGGAGAACATCGATATCTGTGCAGTAACAGAAACCTGGTTCAAGGCTCCCGAGAGCACCCCAGCACTACCAGGTTATACATCATACCATGCTTTTCGGCCCCAAAACTTAGACTGAACCACAAAAGGAGGGGGAGTATCAATATTCGTCAAAGATACCCACACCTCCAGGTTGGTGGCACAGCACGAAGCATCAGAGACTATCCATGTGCAACTAACTGTGGGTAAAACTGCCTTCCAGTTTATAGCCTGCTACAGACCACCCTCCCAAACACAGGAACCCCACTCCGCCTTCCTGAGAATACTGGAAAATATGAAGGTCTCTCCAAACACCATTATATTGGGCGACTTCAACTACCCAAACATAGACTGTGAGCATTACTCTAGCTCCAACAACCTAGCCCAAAGGTTCCTAGAATTTATAAACTCAAATGCTATGGAACAACTTGTTACCACTCCCACAAGAGGGGAAAATATACTGGACCTGATCATCACCAACATGGGGACACTATGCTCCAGACCAGAAGTGTATCCCTCACTGGTAAGATCAGACCATAAACTAATCTCACTGGATAGTCACATCCTGACCCCACCCCCTGCACAGAAAACCACAGTGAAAAACTTCTCTAAAGCAAATTTCACATGCCTCAAAACCGAGGCGAAATCCTTCAAAGCCCCCGGGCCTGTGGAAAATACGGCCCAGACCGCAGAATCCTTTATAAATGCATTCTATGAACACCTTCAGGAAGGCATGAATCATGCAATCCCAAATAAAACCAAGACCCAATCCTCCAAAGGCAGACATCCTGTCTGGTGGACCCCAGCCATAAGCAAACTATATAATAGAAGGAGGAAGCTACTTCATGATAGAGCAAAATCCCAAAAAGGGAAGGCATCTCTGATCAGTATTAGCAAAAAACTACGGGCACTCATAAAATCGTCTAAGGCCAGCTTCGAGAGAAAAATTGCACAGGACACTAAGGATAATCACAAGGCTTTCTTTAGTTATGTTAGAAACCTGGGTGAGAATTCCCAGATATGCTCAGAATTAGTCCAAAATGACAAAAAATACACCGAGCCCACAGACATTGCCAGCATCCTAGCTGACAGGTTCAGTGCAAACTTCTCCCCCCCCTCCCCACCAAAAGGGCAAATATCTATCCCAACAGAGTGCTGCCCCCCTGACATCTCAGATGCTCAGGTAAGAGCCGCCCTCTCCAAAGCAAAAAACACAGCATCAATGGAACCAGGTGGTGTCCCGGGCTGTGTCCTACATGAACTCCAAGAAGAGCTAAACCCAAACATAAAACTACTGTTCAATCTTAGCCTTACTACAGGATATGTACCCATAGAGTGGCGTACAGCAACAGTGGTCCCTCTCCAAAAAGGTGGTGCCTCAACGGATCCTGGAAACTATCGCCTCATAAGCCTGACTAGCTTGGTCTGCAAAGCTATGGAAAGATCATCATGGACCTCATAAATAAAGATATTGGGGACCTACAGACACTGGATCCTACCCAATTTGGCTTTGTTAAGGGCAGATCCTGCCTCTTAAAACTGGTCAATTTCTTTGAAACAGTCACCAAGGCCATTGAGGAGGGGAAGGTGGTCCACACAGCCTACCTGGACCTCGCAAAAGCCTTCAATACAATACCCCACTCGGGCATTATAGATAAGCTCACCAGCTTAAATATAAACCCCTATGTCACTAGATGGGTTGCAAACTGGCTCAAGGACAGAACCCACATGGTTAGAATTGCTGGAGCCATGTCAGACTCCAAACCAGTTACAAGTGGCGTCACACAAGGCTCAGTCCTGGGACCTCTCTTGTTCGGTATATATTTCTCGGCAGTACAGGCCAACACGGAAGGACTGTGGCTGACCAAGTTCACAGATGACTGCAAACTGGGCACCATAATCAACTCTCCAGCCGACACAAGCATTCTCCGAAATGGCCTCATAGAAACAGACAACTGGTGCCAGAGCCATGGCCTCAAGCTAAACGCCAAAAAGTGTATAGTCATCCCCTTTGGCAAAAACAAAGTGCCCACAAATTACCACATAGGTGGTAATCCATTAAGTACAGAAGAAGTCATTAGGGACCTGGGGACCCAAATTGATAGCAATCTCTCATTTGACAACCACGTTGCCAAAGTGGTTAGAAAAACATTTTATATAGCCCACCTAATCATGAAGGGATTCACATCTAGATCAGGGGAGGTCATCGTGCCTCTTTACTCATCCCTCATCAGGCCCATAATTGAGTACAATGCCCCTTTTGGGATGTACCTTACCAGACACCTGCAGCAACTGGAAAGACCCCAAAAGTACCTTACCAAAAGGA
This sequence comes from Protopterus annectens, assembly GCF_019279795.1. Taxonomy (NCBI): domain Eukaryota; kingdom Metazoa; phylum Chordata; order Ceratodontiformes; family Protopteridae; genus Protopterus; species Protopterus annectens. Next base: position 11,759,386 of record NC_056734.1, read on the forward strand.
TCAAAGGGCTCAAACAGATGCCATATGCTGCTCGGTTTAAGAAACTCCAGCTCTACTCAGTGGCATACCGCCTGCTCAGAGGCAATCTGTGCCTGACGTATAAATCCATGTCCAACCCGGAATTAATGGACATGCTGCACCTCAGAAAATCCAAATCCCATCGAGCTACGTGCTCGAGAGACTTGAACCTCAGCACTGAAATAAATAGGACATGCTGGAGGGACAGATTCATAACCCAGAGGCTCCCTTCACTCTGGAATAAAATCCCAGTCCAGGTTAGGCAGAGTTCCACACTGACTCTCTTCAAGAGGAATCTTGATGAGTGGATGGGAGATCGTAGGTTTACCCCGGCTATCACTTCTGTGTCACTGTTAGACAGAGGCACAGTATACTAACCTCAAAAAAAGGCATAGCAAAATTAATTTAAAATGGGTGGCGAAAGCCAAACACACTCTGGCTAGGTTTATTAATGCCCTAGGGCAGATAGCCTAGTATGAACCTATGAACCTACTCATGACTTATCAGATCCATTGAAGGGTACAGCACCCCATTTGGGATGTACCTTACAAGATAACTGCAACAGCTTGGAAGACCAGAACAATACCACACCAAGAGGATTACTGAACTCAAACAGATGACCTATGCAGCCCAACTAAAGAAACTCCAGCTGTACTCGGTTTCATACCGCAAACTCACAGGTGATCTCTGCTTGACATACAAGGCCCATGTCCAACCCAGTATTGCTGGATATGCTCCACCTAAACAGAAGCCCCTGAGAGCCACATGCTCTAGGGATATACACCTAACCACAATGATGACTAGGACGTACCAGACGGATAGATCCCTGACCCAGAGACTCCCCATGCTTTGGAACATGATTCCAATGTACATCAGGCAGGGCCCCTCACTAGCACTCTTCAAGAGAAACCTTGATGGGAGGATGGGAGACAGACATGTACCCCAGGGATCACTGCAGTGACTCTGCTAGACAGAGGCACAGGCAACTAATGGCTCTGGCATTCAGAGGCACAGGGAACTAACCAAAGGGGGTGGCAGAAGCCAACATACTCTAGCTAGGCTTATAAACACCCATGGGCAGAAAGCGTAATACCTACCTTTGAACTTATTACATGTATTATGTGCATGGATAGATAACTAGCTCTTCCATTTTACTTTGCTATCATGCTGTTAAACTGTCGGATGACTACAGTTTATATGTATCCTGTTATTGTGCATTGTAAGTGCCAATAGACATAACTAATGTTTGCCTAACATAACAGTAATGCTATGTAACTTGTAATACATATCTGCCTACAACAGTGTACATTACACAGTTATTGGCACAATATCCCACAATGCATATCATAATTGTACAGTAGGCCAACCTTCGACATGTTATTCTCAGTAATACACCCATACATATGCCTACTGTTACAATATATCAGCATACACTATCCCCTGTTATAGCATATACTTGTTGGACCAACCCTGCCACTGGCAGCAGCTGGTGAGAATTAGTTGGGTTCAAAGCCCTTATATAGCATCCCTTGTGGTGTATGCGGTGTTTGCCTTGTGACCTACAGCAGTGCACACATAAATACTACAAGTGTTACTATGCTCATTAATATATCACTGCAATACATCTGTTTCCACTATATGCATTGCGTACACTTTAAATATTACAGAACAGGTACTACATACACAGACATACTGAATGTTCTACATACCTTATTACTAGCCTGAGGTGTTGTTGACTGTTATTTCAATTCTTTTCAGTTTGTGATTCAATCTTCTTTGTAACGTTCTGCTGGTATATATAGATGGTTTGAATGTGTGATAAGCCATCCTTTTATAGTTAAATATCGGTAACGTGCTATCCTTACCACCAATTGCTTTTCCAAAGTAGTTAATTACATGCACATTAGCTGTGCAGCTACTCCATTAGCCAATAACATGGCAACAGTGGTTTATAACTGAGTACTCCACTTGGGCGTTGTCCCTTTGCCTTACTTTCAAGGAAGACGGCCTGGATATGTTGTTTGTGATATATTTCAACAGCTATATGGAGACAGACAGAGATATATTAGCTTCATGACTCCCATGGATTGTGTGTAATGGCTCGAAGATGTTGTTCTACATGTGAGTACAGCTGTTATATTTCAGAGCGTTGTTACTTATGCAGGGTTTGTTTGTACATGATACTTCTGCAGATGTTTCAGTCTGGCAAGGATATTTGGGCAGCTCAAGGCTGTATGGCTATGCATGAAATGTTAGATGATTTACAGTGTGCTCACCAGACATCTTTGGTTTGGTGTACATGTGTATCATACTGTGCTGTTAATCAGTAATTGGTAACACATCCCAGTGTACACACAACCCTCTGAAATGGGATTACTACAAACAAACCCTGTAACATCAGCAGCTGTTCCATTGTATAACAGCAACTATTTCACATAGGGCCATGTTAGTGTGTTTCTGACAAGGTATATTTAAGACTTCTGCTGATGTCGTACAGTGAGTGAATGATTTGTGATGTTATTACAGTTTGTATTGTAATTTGTTTAGGTGTGGGGGTGATGTTGGTGGGTGTGCATAGCAGATGCAGGTGTGTAGGAACTGCTTTTATACATAATTGATATGTGCGGGAGGGTTCCTTCCCTATTTGAACACCTATCCTTTAGTGGACTAATACTATGGTAATTGCAGGCTGATTCATTAAGGCACTGTTAATTGGTTTCAGTATAGCATGCAGGTGATACTAGTCCTTGAATCCTTTCAGCAATACATCGGAATGTAATAAAGTGTTGCTACATGAAAGCTGTGTATTTCTGTCATAGGTATTTGCAGTCACTGGAGTTGTGTTAGTGACTGACCCTCTTTGGCTAGGGTTGCCACCTTTTCAAATAGCCATAGTGGGACATTTTCGGGACACACATCAGATTTTACAGGCCAGCACAAAGCCACGGTCAGTACAAGGGATACAACTTTCCTTTTTTGCCTAAATATAAGCTTATTCTTGTAGCAGTTTAGTTGCTTATCCTGTTTCTTGTAACATGTAGGTATTTTAAATACAGAAAGAACTATTGTATGCAACTATTACATTACATATGGGACTTAATTATGTCCTACAATCTCAGGATATTTGCCACGTTTAACATTTTTGGTCAGGACACAACCGGCCAAAGATGGACTGTCCCTCGTAAAGTGGGACAGGTGGTAACCCTATCATTGGCTCATGTCCATAGCACATATTTGTAATAGTGTATAGGCATATACTCTCCGTATCCTTTGTTCATAAAGTTTGGTCGTGGCAGAATGTGTGATTACTATGGTCCATGTTATAGTCATATATGAACACTTCAGCCACTGTTTACGGGATATCTACAGAATCCCGAACACACAAAATTCCAACGCCTGCAGTACCGGGCCCAGACTCCCATACCCCACATTACCGACAGCGACAGTCTAACTCGCGAAAGTAACACAAACATGGAACACACACACGCACACACAGACACAATGCTACCCACCACATCCAAACAAACCATCCTACACTACGTATGAACAGGTGGGCAAGCCCCCCTACACACCCCATTTGGGTGGCTGCACCCCCCACACACCCCCAACTTTAATATTCTACCTCCTAGATCACACAAACAGATGCACAAAGCAAACCCACACCCACACATTACAGTCCCCCAGGAGCACACACCACACTCAGAACACACACTTACACACACTACAGCCCTCAGAAACACACTTACATACAGTAACCTACCTGAACCGCAACACCAAAAGCACTGACTAAATGTTCCTTAACATCGGGAAATTAAACCTCGTGCTTCTAGTGCTTTGGTACTGTGGTGTTTCGGACTTTAAGCCTCGTGATTACGTGCGTCGGTATGTCAAGCATTTGGTATTTGGTAGGTATCCCATTTATATGTACCTCCATGGTTATGTAGATATTGTTAACCTATCTATATATCTACAAATATATGTATATCCTCATATATCGACATATCTCTCTCTCTCTCTCTCTCTCCCTCTCTCTCTATATATATGTTGATTTATATAATATATATATATATATATATATATATATATATATATATATATATATATATAGATATATATATATATATATATATAGAGAGAGAGAGAGAGCATACTCCTTTCATTGGGTACATGACGGTTTGTCCTATTTCCACACATTCCTACCTTTTGTGTTTTAACCTGTCAGAATGCACAACTGCCATTGGTACATCTCAGGTAGCTTAGTGGAAGAAGATTGTGTACATGGTTGCATGTTCTAATCCTGGCAGTGGTAATTTTACCTCAAGAGCAGGCACTGTTAGTGCAAGGGTGATTAACGCACATTTCAGTGGTTGTGTGTTCCAAATGTTTATTATTCTGTGGAATATTACCTATATATGCAAGCTGTGGTTAAGGTATACTATGTAACATGTAAATCATCTCTGACTTTATTGGAATTTGAACCAGGACTGCACAGATATTATGCAAATGCTGTAGCCATTACACTATTGACATTGACGTTCCTTCTGCCTATTTTCTCTGTCCATGAATCCTATGTGCAAGCTTGGCTGCACAACAGGCGAAGCCACCCACACCCAGTGAGCTTCCCGAAATACCAACATGACACATGAATTGAGAGACTATACAACATTCCCTCCTGTACAAGTCTTTTGAGTGTGTACCTTTAACTCCTAGTGGGTGTAACCTAAGCCTTTAAAAATGAAGTTATCACCTTACAATTCTAATAAACACTCAATGACAGAGGTCAAATATCAGTACAATTCTGTTTGCCATCATGTATGCTTCAAGATAAAATATTCTGATACCTTGTATGTAGCATGGTTTTGGAATTATTAATGCAAGTATGAACAAGTAATATTTGACGCCTAGAGGAGCAGTAGGAGGTAACTGCAGATGCACCTGGAGGTGTCACTCGGATGTAATGAGTTCATCCTAACTACATTTGGCATAGCCCCTCACTGACACACTTCAGGGGAAACCTTGATGTGTGACTGGCCAACAGTATATACACCCCTGGGATCATGTGTCCCAGACACCTACAGCCAGGGTGTGGGGGAGCCACTCCAGTTCTACAGCTGCAAGACCTGTTGGGGAAATTGAATGCTGTTGGTTTGTCATGTTAATATGCCCTTTTGAGATCACTATGTGTCCCTATCACCCTACAGCACACCAGTCTTCAACAGCTTCCAGCAACTCTGCCTGGAATCACTTCATTGGCTATGCTTAACAGAGGCTCAGTTACTTCATCAATGGTGCAGGTAAAGCCACCACACTGTAGTTATGCTTCTAAATGCCCTTGGGCAGATAGCCTGCTACTTATCTGTGAACCTCTACAGTGCAGGCCATCTCCAACATCATATGTGATTATACAGAGTTTTCTGATCACAATATACAGTGTAGATTCACCATGTAGTCAGACAACAGTTAAGTACAGCAATAGCATACAGACTACTGATACATAATCACACCAAAAGCCTATCTTGGAAGCTAGTGGACGTGTATAGGTTTCAGGCTTTGTATTGCTTACCAGTAGGTTACCTACAGGAAAAATGGGACACAAGCACAGATGGGATACATGCCTGCAACAATGCCATACCAACTTGCATGTGTCAGCCTAAGGCTTTGGAATGCTGGCCAAGGCTATTGGCGTACCCATGGTGACATTTTTAGGCAGGTCTCAGAGGTGGATCTCACCTCTATGAACTGCACAATAGCGGAACTAATGAGGGTTAGGCTACTCAACACCAGGGGTAGTATTCACAACATGCACGCACTCACAGCACCTCTCAGTATGGACAACATCTACATCTGTTCTGTGACTGGGACCTATATAAGGCTCCTGTGAGCACACCGGCACTACCAGACTACAACCCATAACACACATTTCAGCCACTGTACATGGACTGGCACAGACATGGAGGGGGTCTATCCATATTCATCGGGGATACCTACACCTCCAAGTTAGTGGGACAGCATGATACCTCTGTGATCATCCATTTGCAGCTAACATCAGCCATGACTGCAATGCAAACTGTGAGCTGCTACAGATAACCCTCCATGACCCAGGAGCACCACTACAACTATCTGGAGACAGTGGTAAACATGACAGTCCTACCAGACACCCTGTTATTGATCAATTTCGGCTACCCTACACTTAACTGGATAACCTACTCAAGTATTCATTTCCAGACCCAGCACTTCCTGGGATTTATCACCTCATATGGCCTGTATCAGTTGGTAGCTGGACTAATGAGAGGTGAAAACATACTAGAAGTGGTAATCACTAACATGTGCAACAGGTGCACTACAACAGAGGTAAACCAGTCACTGTTTAGATCTGACCATGAACTATTCACTGATGATTTCTACTCCCAACCATCTCCCCCACCCAAGGAACACACAGTGAAGACCTTTCCTACAGCTATATCTACAGTACTAATGAGAGAGGTGGGAGGGGGTCACATCCCCCTGCTCTGGGATGATACTGCTCAAGATACAGAAAGAATTACGAATGCACTCTACAAGCACCTACAAAGATGTATGGGTCATGCCATCAATGTTAATCCAGGACTTGCTACTCCTACACAATGACACCAGTCTGCTGAACCCCTGCATTATACAGGCTATACAACAGAAGTAGTACAGTAGTCCAGAACAACATCAAATCCCAAGACATGCAGATGTCCATGACCAGTATTATCAAGATACTTATGTTACTCATGTAATAATCCAAGGCTGACATCCACAGGTAAATAGGCATGGATTCAGAATATGATCACAAAGGCTTCTCTGGCTATGTCAAGGATGTAAGCAGTAACACACAGATTTGCACTGTGCTGGTGCAAAATTGCACTAAATATACTGACTCTACTAATATCACCTACGCATTTGATGATACATTCGGAGCAAGCTTCACCCCCTACTGGGCCCACAACAATACCCAAAATGTACAGTATCCTAGACATCTGTGACATACAGGTGGTAATGGCCCTTTCAAACGGCATGACAGATCATCAATGGTGGCAGATGGCATCCCAGACTGCATCCTGCAAACACTACAAAGCAAGGTGGCCCCCCGCCTAATATAGCAATTCAGCATCAGCCTCTACACAGGCTACATGGCCATTCAGTGGCACATGGCAACAGCTATTACACTCCACCAAGGTGGTGACACAACCGACCATGGTAACTACCACCTCATAGGCCTGAGTAGCCTGATCTGCACGGCTATGGAGCGCATCCTCATGGCACTCATTAACATAGACAATGGTAACCTCCAAACACTTGACCCAACCCAAGTCACCTTGATTGAGTGCAGATCATGCCTACTGAACCAGTTTGACATCTTACAGCCACCTAGACTTTAGGTGCAGGGTGTGACAGTTCACACATACTACATGGACCTCGCCAAGTGTTTTGACACCATTCCCCACTCAGGTATTATTTCTACACTCACCAGCCAATATATACACCCATACATCACAGGTTGGTTTGCCAACAGGCTTACACACAGAACCCACATGGTAAGCCTAGCAGCCTCCAGGTCCAACTCTTGGCCAGTCACAACTGATGTCCCACAGGACTCAGTCCTGGGAGCCCTACTGTTTGCCATATACTTCTCAGAGGTACAGGCTAACACAGGTGGACTACAGCAGGCCATGTTTGGTGATTACTGCAGACTGGGAGCCATAACTGACAGTCCAGCTGTCAGAGACATCCTTCAAGGGGCCTCATATAGACCAACACAGGGTGTCAGAGTGATGGCCTCCAGCTAAAGGCCATATACTGCATGGTCATTACATTTTGGGAAACTACACACACACATATTAACACATGAGTGGCAGACAGTATAATTCAGACAATGTAATGGGTATGTAGGGACTACATTACATAGTGATCTCTCCTTTGACAGTCATATGTGCGAAGTAGTTAGGACATCCATCTATGTAGGCCATCTGATTATTTAAGAGTTCACATCTAAACAAACTTAGGTTATTGTGCCCTTTTACTCATCAGTCATCAATCCCATTATCGAGTATGATAACCCATTTTGGATGTACCTCAGAAGACACAACTGACAGCTGGAAGGGTCACAAACGTACCTCGTCTAGAGGGATAATGTCCTCAGACATGTGTCCTATGCTGCCAGACTGCATTAACCCATGCATTACTCAGTGGCATCTCATTTACTCAGGGATGACATTTGCTGGCCAACAAAGCCATGTCCAAGTCAGGCGTAATGGATATGCTCCACCTATGGGCTTCCATGTCAAAGTGAGCCACACACTGTCATGAGCTACACCTTGCCACAACCACAACTGGAAGATGCTGGAGTGACAGATTCCTGTCACAGGTACTTCCCATTATTTGGAACTACACCTCTGATTACATTATATGAAACCCCTCACTAACACTCCAGGGAATCCTTGCAGAGTGGGTGGGGAACAGTGGATACACCCTAGGGATCCCACAATTGGCTCTGCTCCACAGAGGGACATTTAGTTAATCAATGGGGTGGCGACAGCAGACATTGTTTGGCTATACTTATGACTGACCTCAGGCAGTTGTGCATGTACCTACCTATGTATCTATGAACCTATACATACAGTATGGACACATGCTGATAGCTTAATTTGCTGTTCAGGTATTGACTTACCTTGTGCCAATGGCAGTTGTGTGTACAATAGTTGAGGGCTGCCTATGTAGGATGCACACAGTAGACCACCTATACATGACAATTTGCAGGTGGTCGTGTGTGTGTGTGTGCCATCCATGTTTGCCGTGTGTGCAGGTGAAGAAGGGTGTCTGTCCATATGTGCCTACACTGTCAGTGTGTGTGCTATACATTCCCTCTTTGTCAAGGCATGGGCATACTGAGCACACCTCCATCTGCATACTGGGGCTGGCACAGGGTGTTCATGGTCTGTGTCGTTCTGTGCCTGTGGGGCCCTTGGCAATGGTGGTGGGCTGTGAGAGCCTTCACCATTCTGTCCCTGCTGCAGCTGTTTCCGCAGGATCATATTGTGTAGCAATGCACATACTATGAAGATGTGGGCACACGTGGCTGGAGAGTACTGCAAGGCTCCACCAGATATGTCCAAGCAATGGAACCATGATTTCAGCATCCCAAACACACACTCTATGATGATTCTGGTTTCTGTGTGTGCCTCATTATGGCGTTCTTGTGTGGCTGTATGTGCATTTCTGATGGAAGTCATCATCCACGGTTCCAGTGCATAGCCAGCATCCCCCACCAGGTGGCCTTACGGGATGTCCCCCCTGGCAAATACCTGATACAGCTGTGAGGCATTCCAGATGTGGGAGTCATGATAGCTTCCAGGGCTGCCAGCACACACATCCATGAAATGCCCTGGGCATTGCACATGACCTGGCAGTTGATGGAAGGGTATCCCTTGCGGTTTATGTAGTGCCAACCCTGCTCATTGGGTGGTGTCTTGTTGTGTATGTGTGTGCAGTCTATTGCACCCAGTACCTCAGGGTAGTCTGCCACACAGTGGAAGAGACGGATATTGCTGGCCAACTCCTCCTGCATTCGGGAGAAGTATATGTACTCATTGGCAAGTGGTAACATGGCATCCAGGAACTGGTGGAGTACCCTGGATGCTGATGCCTGTGAGATCCCCATAATATCCCCAGTTGGCCTTTGAAAGGTACCTGTGGCTAGTATTCTTAAGCTTACACATACCTTCGTGTCCACTGGGATGGGTTCCCCTCTGTTATTTCTGGCTCTGAGCCGTGGCGGCACAGCTCAACAAGTTGCTGTATGATGTCCCTGTCCATCCTGTAATGCTCTACTATCTCCAGATCATGTAGCTCCTGGTAGGTTACCCTGGGTCTGAACAAACATCTCCTCCTCTGGTGCCTGAGATGGTTGTCAGCATCATCCTCCACACCACCGTCAGTCTCCAACACATGCTGGTGAATCAAAGCTATGGCAGCCCCGAACATGTACATATTAAAAGTTCCCCATCTGTATACACCAATGGTGCAGAGTGTCTGGGAATACACAAGTGTGTGTGTGGGGCTTTCACACCTTATGCTATTGTGCAATGGATGATGCTGGTGTAATTGGGTGTGTATGCGCAATTCCAGCTGCAGGGTATCTTAATTATGGGTTTTACAGAAGGTACTGTTATTGTGGGGCCTTTGGTGTTGACTTACTCTTGGCTGCCATGATTCATCTATTGCCCTTTACTTCACTTTTCAACCTGATCCCCCTCCCATTGTCAGGCATGCATCCAGCTGCCTGCTTTCTTGTTTTGTACTTTCCCAACCCAGGATTGTGTTGTGAGATGTGTTATGTAGCTGATCTACTGCAAGTTTGCTTTGTTCTGCTATGACAGTTCTCTTTTCATTGCAGTACGACACCTCCCCTTTCCTGTTCTGCAGGTAGCTGCTAGCAGCCTTGTTAGCTGTTGTCAGTGGCCCACTGTGAGTTCCTAGGTATTAATTACTCATTTGTACTCCAATTACCATGCTGCAGCATTTCCTTATTGTCTTCCCAAATCCTTCCTGTTTCAGCTATGGTGCACACCGCGCACAGCCATTTACTGGGTTTTGAGCACGTTTTCATCCACGTTCACATGAACTTTTGGTTTCCTTGTGTGCTCTCATTTAAGCAAAGCTATGGCTACTTTCACACCCCTATCCTGTGGCTTTGCTTAACAACAGGCAACCCGGATTAGCAATGCTCCAATGGGCTTACAGCTAAGGTGGCGCACCCCTCTCTTGATGTCATGTCTATCTCCAGGCCACACCTCGGTGTTGAACTGCTACGCTGTATGGTACATCCTTACGCCGGCGGGGATTTTGCGATTCGGTATTACTTGACTCATTTGCATGGCATTGACAGCTAATTCCTAGTTACCATGCAGAACACTGTCACAGACCCTTGGCAACCCTTGCGCCATGGTTGTGGTGTAGCATGCATGCCATTGACTATTATGGGGAATTCATGAACTGTGTTATATTGCAGTTTTATGTCATCTAAATATATTTTCATTGTGATCCCATTTGCACTGCGAATTTACTTTGCGTTAGTGTGGCCATGACATTAAATGTTATTTTTTATGTGTTGTGCAAGTTTTCATGCCATTGGCTATATATTTAACCATTGGCATATATTAACATTATAATATATAAGTTTGGTCCACTTTCATGGCTCCGATGTTATGTTTGAAAAAATGTAAACCATTTTTTTGGTTTACATTTCTGCATGCTTACGCTATGCCTGCACCACTTCATGAATCGCTATATACCTTCATTTGCATGCTACACTGCTGTGCATGGGGTAATTAGCATACATGCACTGGGGGCTGCGCAGCTCTGGCGTACGCTGGTAGTGCATATGGAAACAGCTCATACCTGAATCGCTCGGAAGCCATATTTGGCGTTAGATCACTGACACTACTCCTGTGCCTGGCACAAGCTTCATGAATCCCGGGGCTAGTCTATGCTACAGAAAACAAGGTGCACCAGTTTTAGAAAGAAACAGTTCAAATAAGCAGCCACAATAATACTTTAACCAGAAATTCCCTGCTCAGAAGGGTAGAATCTACCTCTCCTCCCACAAGAGTGAAGACCACAAACCATCTTAATGTAAAATAACTGGCCTGAAGCCCAAATGATTAAACCAGACAAATGCACTTTTAGAATAATAGACACTGAGCCTTCAATCAGCAATTCCCAATTTAGAAGGATGTAAGCTACCTGTCCTGCCCCAACAGTGCAGACCACAGACCTTCTTAATTTAAAATAACTGGTCTGAAGCCCAAGTGCTTAAACCAAAAGGCTTAGAATAACAGTTACAATTTAATCAAGCTACTACAAAGCAGTAATAAATGCAGCAGAATAAATACAATTGAGTACTTTTAAGAAGAGGCAAAAGCAAAATAAAGTGCAAATTTTTTTTTCTTTTTTTTTTAGTAAAGTGCAACGACAGAGGAAGGACGAGCAGAGGTTAAGAACCTAAGTGGGTTGGCCTTCTCAAATGTTCTCTCTGTATTAAGTAGAGTGCACACCAGACTGGGAGAGGTGTCCCAGATCAAATATAAAGTAGGGGCAGGCAACTGCAAAGCCACCAGTTGTAACAACACCACAAGAATGGGGGGGGGGGGCAGTTTTAAGACAGATGAGAACAGAAAACAATGCCAGAAAAATATATAAAACAATTCAGTCAGGCAAAATTAAGACAATGCAGAACTCTGAAAGGTTGAAATGCCAAGAAATATACTTATCAATCAGCTATATATTTCCAGATTGTTTGAGAATCACACTATTCAGAACCCAGGAGTTTCCAGCAGTTATTAAATGATGTAGCATTGTAGGTTATATTTTGAGGTGTACAAAGGATGAAAACACACTTTACTATTTAAATTGTTTGCTTCTTTTATTCCTCCTCAGATATAGCACCAAATAAAATAATGATAATAAGATAGACATTAGTTAATAAAATGACCGAGTGATATATTTTATAGAATATTTTAGCTAAGAATTATAATATAAGAGAATAAAATACTTTTTATAGGGTTTCACTTGTTTACCAAGCTGAAAAATGAATGTAGAAATTATGCTTTTTGATGAACTTGCCTGTATTTACATCATTCTTGTTGAAACTACTCTTTTATAATAAAAAGGACTTCTTGAGCCTTAGTATAAATGTCATGTATGGTGGATGAAAATGAGCACTTCAAAACAAATTTTCAGCATGAAAAAAACATTCTGTACTATTGAAAGTTCTCCAGTTTTGTTAAAGCATGAATGCTGTTTCATTTTTCATAAGAACTAAGATGCTGCAAGCGTAACCAGGATCAGCAAATCAATGTATTATTTGGCATGACACCTATCTTTTGGATGCATGTCTAGCATTTTGACAAGCATGACATTGTAATTATCTTGAATGTCAGAAAGGTTATTATCATAATCATTTGCAGAAATATTAAGAGACACTTGGGAGAACAAGTAATGCTCACTTTCAATGTTATACAGTGCAAATTACAGTTGATGTGGAGTAATATTAGTTGAGTTGTTGGCATCTGACTTGAAAAAATGTGTATAAGTGCATGCTGAGTTTCTCATCACATTTTTAGGATTTCTACGCTTCCTTATGAAGGATGTTACTTTGTACAAGTAGTACTGGTGCTGAAAAAACGTTGTCATATTCTCTTGTCAGCATGAATGCTGTATGGGGAAGAAAGTTATTTCAAAACTGACAGGGCCTTTCCCTTCTTTTATAGGTTCATATAGATTTACTAGGCTATTGATCCATGAGTATCTTTATTAGCATAGTCCTGCATTTTTTAACCCTAGTAATTTAAGCATAATTAACTGAGAGCCGAGCAGAACATTTACATTTTACCCTTATCCATAAGGGACATGAGTGCTAAACCAGGGCTGAATTTGTAGTTTCTCATCCATTTATCCAGATTATGTTTGACTGATTAAGGGAAGTATTTTCCTTTATGTGGAGATGAAGACAATCCCAAAGATGTGGTATTTTCTATGATACATATATATATCTCCAACATGTTATATTTATGTTGAAGAGATTAAGATCTCTTGAGTGGGAGTTTATGCCACCAGTGCTTTTGCAAAAATGCAGCAGATCTGAAAGGTAAGAGTCTGTTGAGGCTCAATACATGAGGCAGAGATCATCTCTCAACAGCCTGTATGATTTTATAGAGTAGGTGTCTTTACCTCCTTCAAAAGGCCTATCACTACTAGTGTACCCCAGGGTTCAGTGCTTGGACACTCATCTTTGGCATGTACTTCTTGGATGTCAAAGCTAATGTTAATTGTATATGGCTGACCAAGTTTGCAGATGACTGTAAACGTGGTGTCATCATAAACTCTCTAGATGACACTAAGATCCTCTAAGAAGGCCTTTTCCAAGCATATATCAAGCAATTTTAAATCGAATGATGATCCTGGATCAATCGCATGAAAAGGTAGCAATTCTGTTTCTATCTTTTTCTTATACAGCATCTGACAGTATTGGCATCTTTAAATATGTAGTTCAGCCTGATTCTTTCCATAAAATATAATATAGTGCAGTGTATTTAAGATTTTTGCTGTTAAGTTTTTTTCTTGTGGTCCCATATCTGATTTCACTGGCTTCATTTGCCTAGTCTGTAACACTGAGTGAATCAGTTAATCAGAGAGAGCTTCTGAGTTACCTCTAAGAAGTTATACTTTTACCTTGTGTGTGTATTTTTGAAAAAAAAAAAGAGACTGTTCTTATAGTGAGAAAAACAAAATGTCAATACTGTGAATGAGGGTGATTGCTTTGCTGTGCCCCAAAAAGGAAAGACATAGCTTAACTGCTGTCTTTTCAAAAGGTTGTGTAATTTCAGAACACACCAATAATGCAAATGTGTTGAAGAGCACATACATTCATACTGCAGTGCTACCAAGGAGGCCTGGGCTCTTTTAGTGACATCACAAGAATCTAACACTCTATTGGTCTCTGTTAAAGTTAGCTTTATGTCTTACTTGTTCATCATGTGAGTTTGATGACTGGAGCTCTATCTCATACCTCTCAACCTCTTAGTGCAATAAATCTGGACAAAGCCTAACAAAATAGAGGAATAAAGGCCCCAAAATAGGGACAGGTTTTAAATGTTTGTCTTATAAACTTAGAAAGTTACTAAAGTAACAGATTTTGTGTTAACATACATTTTCTGAAGGATTTGATGTCTAAAACTCAAATGTATATCATTATTTGGGACTTCAATTCTCAGGTCATCCCAAGATTTGACAGAAAACCATAAGTTTTATGAAGAACAAATCAAAAATATGAGGCAAAACTATGGACGTTCTGTGAAAATCTGGAGAGTTGAGAGGTATGCTCTATCTCACTTTTAATAAAATTATCATGGGCTCTACATACCAAACTCTGCTCCCATGCATATTCAAAGGGCAGGAAATGCACCCACCATATTTGTCACACATAAAAGATCTTCCTTCACTGTCTTACACACATCCTTAATGGCTTGAGCTAACTTAGCAAGCTTCATACACTCCACAGTATCTAAACTGAATATTGGCTTAACTCATTCCCTCCAGTAGAGCTTTTTTGAGTGTGTACCTTTAACTCCCAATGGTTGCAGCTTCAGCCTTTAAAACATGAAGTTATCACCTTACAATTCTAACAAATGCTTATTAACAGAGTTCAAATATCAAAACAATTGTATTTGCCATCATGTATGCTTCAAGATAAAATATTGTGATACCTTGTATGTAACATGGTTTTGGAATTATTAATGCAAATATGAACAGGCAATATTTGACGCCTAAAGGAGCAGTAGGAGGTAACTGCAGAAACGCCTTGAAACGTCACTTGGCTGTAATGAGTTAATACATTCCCATTCTGTTTGACTATGCCCCCCCTTTATCCCAATAATAAAGATATACATGAACTTTTATCTACCTGTTGTTTTTCATGAGTGTCAGTTCATGAGCCTTCCACCGTCTTTGATTAAGTATCATCCCTCAATTATTTCTGTCTCTCCAGTCTGCCCTGCTAAAGCCACCAATTTTACTTAACTCATTCCAAGTTTCTGTGTTCAGTCACTTGTTTATTACGCTATGATAATTTCTTCCTTTCAGCCAGCCCTTGTTATCTTGATCATCAATAGACACCCCCAATCTTTCATTCTTTTGCTGTTCATGATAAAATGCTGACTTTAGCAGCTATTGCATTTTCATGAGTATATGACATTTCCCACCCATTCTAGGCATCCTTTATCTACCTCAAATAAGCTGAAAACCCTTCTACCTCCACACAAAATTATCACAAGCTCTTTGCACGCTTCGATCTTTAGAAACTTGTATAAAATCTGCTGCCAGTGGAATGTATCAGAAATACAGATTCCTGAGCAAAATTATTGTCTGTACCATACTGATACTTCAAACGAGAGATCTAATCTTAGTTGCTTATTAACTTAATTGAAAGGGTAGGAGGTCTGTATTGAAGATTGTTTTCAGCTACAATCTGGGCTACGTGGCTGTACGTAATGCTCAATTTAAATGCTTCCCAAAACATTTTCATTTTCAGAGAAAACACTAATTTTATAGACAACCGAGGTGGTTAACAGAAATGGCTAATGAGGCTTTTACAGAAAATGAGCTGGCTAACAAAGTTAGCAGAGTTAACTTGCATGTGTTAATGTTCATGGCAATTTTGTCAAGAAACTGATTATGATTTATGGAAGTTTAAATTAAGGAGATATTCAAATGAGGCTTAACCTCCATCATAGTCAGATACAGTCACATATGTGTTTATACATCTGATAAGTATAGTGTTGCAATATCAAGTATGTGTGGATTAGAATCAGTTGAAGAAGGAGGAAGATTAAACAGACTTAGTCTCTGCCCACAGGAAAGATGTGTAAGACAGGAACAAGGCATTTCAGCTTAGACTAATTTTCAGACCATGAGTAAATATACAATACAGAGATAAGCCAGTGAGTTCCCATATGAAAGGGCAATGGATAACACAGGACGAAACTAAAGAAAATGTACCACAGGAAAATGCTCTTGAACTTTCTATACAATGCCTGCAGGAAATGGAGAACAAAGAAGGTGCCCTCAGTTTAGAACAAAATTATCTAAGAGAAGAGTTTCATGATTTAATAGAGATGGACAGACATATTAAGATCAATGAAACAAATAGACTACAGAAAGTCAATAAAACCCCAACAGTTAGAAGCTTGATAAAACAAGTGAACACAGTAATTAAGACTGTTTACAGAGATTCATGTGATATAACAGAAGTAAATAGGATATATTACTTTGCAGTTAAATTAATAACAGATAAAATCTTACCACAAAAACACAGGGCATTAAGGGAAAGTAAGGGTAGAAGCCAAATGCCATCATGGAATTATCAACTAGAGAAAACTATGATGCAACTAAGACAAGAAGTATCATTGTTAAAAGAGTATAAAAGAGGGAATATATCAACAAAAATACTCAGAGAGATGGATGTGATAAAAGCAAAGAGCAGTATCAAAACAGATCAAGATCTATCATGCACTATCACAAATAATAAACTAAAAATATCAGCACAGGCAGAGAAAGATTAGAAGATATGCAGATAAATATAAAGGAAAAGTACAAAATAATCAATTTATTGATGACCCAGAAAAGTTTTATAGAGAATTGGGAAATTAGAAAAAGGGATTGAAATACTACCAAAAAAGAAGAAATAGGTACATTTTGGAGAAGTATCTGTGAAGATCCTGTGGACCCTAACAAAGATGTTAAATGGGTAGAAGAAGTAAAAGAAAGAATAAGAAGTTCAAATGTACAGGATATGAAATTGGATGAAGTAATAACGAGAGAGATTGAAACAAAGTTAAAAAAAATCCTAATTTGAAAACTCCAGGCCCAGATGCAGTACCAAACTTCTTGCTAAAAGTATTAACATCTTTACATGAAGATTTAGCCATGAGTAAGAACTATTTATATGTGCACCCCAAACAGATGCCAACCAGGTTAACTACAGGAAAAACAACACTCCTACTTAAAAACAATACTCCTACTTAAGAGCAAAGCTGCAAGCTATCCTAAAAAAAACTATAGAAAAATAATTGCCTTCCAACAACATATAAACTATACACTGGAACTTATGCCAACAAAGTTTATAATCATTTAGAAGAAAACTCAATCATGGCAATAGAAGAAAAGGGTAACAAAAGAAAGTCATATGGAACAAAGGAGCATTTGTTGTTAATAAAGTCTTAATGGAAAAGTGTAAAAAGGGGAAGAATCTAAGTATGGTATGGACTGACTACAAAAAGCATTCGACAATACCCCACATTAATGGATAAAAGAGTGCTTAAAATTTATAAGATACACCCTACACTGATAGATTACATTACAGAAACCATCAAAAAGTGGAAAACCACTTTGCAGTTAAGCCACAAAGATGGACAAATTATTGTTCCATGGATAAAAATTCAAAGGAGGATGTTCCAGGATGATTCTTTGTCACCGCTGCTTTTTTTGTCTTGCCCTTAACCCATTAAGCTGTCTGCTTAACAGATTAGGTCATGGCTACTGTTTGGTTACCAGAAAACAACAAAGTATAAAGACCTCACCTTCTTTTCATAGATGATTTAAAGCTGAATAGTTCATAAGATGAGCAACTGAAAGCACAACTCCAAGTAGTCAAAACATTTTCAGATGATATATGACTGCCATTTGGTCTTGATAAATGTGAAAAAGCAACCTTTAAAACAGGAAAGTTGCAGCACCAAGAAAACATCAGTTTGGGACAAGAATGTGATATAAAAGAACTTGAACAAGAAGAAGTATATAAATACTTGAGAACTGATGAAAGATCAACAATAAGACATGAGGAAATGCAAATAAAACTTAGTAAGGAATATTTTAGAAGACTAGAATTAATACTTGAAAACAGTGTTGACATCTAGGAACAAAGTCCAAGCTATAAACTAATTTGATCTCCCTGTCCTAACTTAGAGCTTTGGAGTGAGTGACTGGCCCAAAAGGTGTTGGATCAGTTGGACAGGAAAACAAGAAGGATGCTTCATGCTTATCAAATGACTGATAAATGTCAGTGTATACCAAGAGGTATGGACCTCATCGAAATTGATTACATGTATGGATCTGCATTCATAGGACTGCATATATATTGGCTGACCTCACAAGACTCAAATATAGTCAAAGTTTTAAAACATGAAGAAAATATGTCTAAGATGACTTCCCTGCTTAGTTTAGCAGAAGCACGTTGGTGTCAAATGGAAATGGAAATCAGACCAGAAGTAGATAAAAATCAGATAGCAATTGAATGTGCTAAAAAACAAAAGAAAGAATATAAGGTGAAGGATCAGATGAGAAGGCAATATATGTGAAAAATGCATAAATATAGTTGCAAGTATAGAAAGCTCTTGGGATAATCTCATGTTGGTCAGGATCGAACACAGGAATGGTTAAGGAGAGGTAAATTTAAACCAAAAGATGAAAGGTTAATATTGGCTGCCCAAGATAGTGGATTAAGTACATGTTGATTTACAAAGTTCATTGAACATGTGGGAAAAACAGGCAAATGTAGGTTTTGTAAGACAGAATTGGAAACAGTTGAACATTTTGTTGCTGGTTGTAATATTCTAATGGCAGAAGGACTGTGTACTGGAAGGCATAATAATGTGGCAAGACTGTTGTATTGGGATTATCAAATGTTATAATACTGAAGTGTCTGAAAACCATTGGAAACATGAGCCACAAAGCATTATAGAAAATAATAAAGTTTATATTACATGGGATCACCCATTACCAGCAGTCCAAAAAATAGATGCGAGAAAACCACATATAGTAGTCCTTGAAAAGAAGACAGAAGTAGCACTGATCATTGAAATTGCTACACCCAGAGACTACAGTGTGTAATGTACAGAGAGACACAAAGTCATAAAATACCAGGATTTGCAGGCAGAAATTATGGAAATATGGAAGAAGGATACCCAGACAGTTCTGATAGACGTAGGAGCAAATGTCTCATAAGAATGAATTTATAGTCATATTTAGATATGATACTGATACATGTAACTGTAGTGGTGGTGCTGCGGTAGTGTTGTCACCTCACAGTATGGCGTTGTCCTGTTCGATTCTCAGCTAGAGCATCTTCTGTGTGAAGATATGCGTGAATAGGCATACCTTCGTTGAAGGTTGTGCGTCAGAGCTGGCAACTTGGCATGTAAAAATCTACTGCCAATCATTAGCGGACTGGAGTTCCACTGTGGCAACCCCTAACCGGGAAAAGCCGAAAGACACAACAACAACTGATACATGTAACTCCATATAAATTGCAGAAGGAGTCAGTTCTGGGTAAATTGTGGGTGCTGTGAAGAGCACTTTTGGCCAATCCTACTAACTTCATGAACATTAATCATACTTTAAGTTAGGAATGGGGTCCATTCCTGTCATGGTATTAGAAACCCAAAAGAGTTGGAGAAATTAAAAAGACAAAGGAACAGAGTAATCATAGGCACAGACTGAGCTGGAAGAAATACAAGGAACAGTGTTACCAAAGACACAGTAAATAAAGTGTGCATGTTTTGTGTACTGACAAAGAGAATAAGCAAGAAGCAATAATACAATGTAGACTGAAGTAGTGTGAAATTCTGCTGTGAGTTTAATACTACGGTAAGTTTTATGTACATCCTAGGAAGCTAAAATAAGGTAGCCATCCAAGGGCTTACAATTTATCCTACATATTTTTGGGAGATTAGGAGACTGGACAAATTTAAATGTTATCTTTTATCTCTGAAGTTGGGACAAGCACAGCTACCTCATAGGTGTGCTATAAACCTGGCTGTGAAGTGCCTCATTCCATGTTTTAGTCATGAGGTGATTCCATTTTACTTGGAGAATTTGCTTGTAAGTTTTGTCAGCCAGTATCAGTACAGTCTCTGAGGTCTCTGCAGACTTAAAGTATCTGTATTTCTCTAATGAAAGTTATAAGGTGTCATTTTATACTTAGTATATGCTAGTGAAGGCAGTGATCATTATTCAAAAGCTTGTAGTGAGTGATACAAAAGAAGTGTGACAAGGGTGATGAGAGATAGTCATTTGGCTTTTGTAAGGTCGTGCAGTGTTTCTCCAGATTTTGTTAATAGTTGTTTGTTTGAGGTGTGTGTAGTACTTAGAAGTTTCATTAAATGAAGGTAGCCTGTTTTCTATCTTGGGAATTAAAACATTTATGGCTTGTAGTTTTCTATACTCAATAGTCATATAGTTAGAGATGGTAGGGCAGACTTTGTACTCAAAGAAGACCTTGCATACCATACAAGCTATGTCTTCCTTGAATGAAAAAAAAGAGAACCACCATTAATCCTAAATACTTCTATGTGCTGACTTCAAGTATTTAACTTTTGAAAATCCAGATAGCATTAATGTATGGTTCCTGAACACTAGGAGCCTTTAAGAAAGAAAGAAAGAAAGAAAGAAAGAAAGGAATTCCACTCCCTACAAGCTCTGCTTACCCTGGATAACATCAACATATAGATCACCACACTCTCCTAGTTCAAAACCAATGAATGCACTCCAACTTTCAACCCCATTCATATTTTTAAAAATAATTCACCTCCAGACTCATTATTCAAGATAATGGCCTAGAACACCTCCATGTCCAACTTACTATTGATAAAAACCCTTGTCATATCATAGTTAACAACAGGTCCCACCTTAGTCAACACTCATATCCTATGTACTGAGTTCAACACAATTCTCTTATGTTACTTCAACTACTCCTCCATAAAGAGCAAAACGTATACATAATCAAACATGTATGCATAGAAATTTCTGGATTTCATCAAAATAAACACTCTGGTTAAGTTTGTCTGTACCCCTACCAGTGGTGACAAAGCTCTGGATATGCTCTGCACCAACTGTAATTTCCTCCCTGCTCAAATCAGACCACAGCTGGATCACATTTTCATAGATTCATAGATTACTACTAGGCTATCTACCCTTGTGGCCCATTCAAAGCCTAGCCACTTACCCCATGTGAGAATCAAATCCTGCACCTTGTGTCTGTACCACTTGACTGAAGTTTGAACTAACTTCCAATACCTCAATATTCAGAGATTATGTGAAAGATAATCTACTGAAACTGAGTGATAACATGTTAAGTGCAAAAGCCCCATCCATATTGATAACCCCACTGTTTATACAGAATCCTTTACAGCCAGAATTTGTTTGCATGTAAATAGCTGAACAGATGCACCTGTTCTTCTTAAAATATAAATTCAATGCAATATTCAAAAATAAACCTCTATGGTAGAACACCTAAGGGAAGACAGGGAATCAGCAATTTATGTAATGTTGGTATGAATGACAGTTGCTATAAAGAAAGTAACCATATAAGTAATGTATAATATATAAAAAAATATATTAATATGGTTTGTTTTATTTTCTATTAATGCATGTATGCCTTGTCTTAACTGATAATTTAATAAAGGGGGTTCAAATATAAATAGGCTGCATAATAAAAGAAACAAAAAAAACTAATTGCACACAAAAATGAATGCATCTCTCAAGATGCCAAAAACACTCTGGCTAAACTAAACAAGAAAATCCAGACAATCATCAAATCAGCCAAAGCCAGATATTAGGTCAAATAGCCACCCAAGTGATGGATAACCACAAAAGCTTCTTTTCCTATGTTACAAACATCAGAAACAATGCCAGGAACTGAAGAGAGCTAATAATAAATGTTATTGTCCTGGTGGACATCCTCTATCAACAGACTTTACAACAAAAGGAAGAAACTGTTGCCCATGGGTAAAAAGGAACACATTTGAAATTGGAAAAACTCCTTCATCCACCTCAACAAGCAAATTAGATCACTAGTGAAAACCTCCAAAGCCAATTATGAGTTGAAATTAGCCTCCAAACAAAGGGAAAACACAAGTCCTTCTTTAGTTACATAGGAACCTCCATGGCAAAGCCCAAGTTTGTTCCAAGCTAGTACTTAATGGTACCACTAACACTGATCCTGCTGACATAGCCAATCTGCTAGCTGACAGGTTCATTGCAAACTTCACTCCTTATCATCCTACAAAGGCCCCGTCGACATTCCCAATACTTGTCCCACACCTCACATCTCCATAGATCAAGTGTTAAAGGTCCTATCCAAGGCAAAGAATACACCTTCTATTGGACCTGACAGTATCCCAGTGTGTTTTCTGCACCATCTCCAGCAAGAAATAGCTTCATCATTGAGCACCCTATTCAACAACAGCCTAATTATATGCTTCATTCCAGAAGAGTGAAGAACTGCCATTGTCATCCCCTTGCACAAAGATGGTGCCACTACTGACCCAGGAAATTATCGCCCCATCAGCTTGACAAGTCTGATCTGCAAAGTCATTGAGCATATTATTATGGATCTCATAAATAAGGGTATAGGCAATCTCCAAGCACTCAATCCCACCCAGTTCTGATTTGCCAGTGGCAAATCTTGCCTATTGAACCTAGTTGACTTCTTTGAGACTGTCACCAAGGCCCTGGATGAGGGAATGTCAGTACTTACAGCTTACCTTGACATGGCCAAGGCCTTTGACACAATCCCCCACTCAGGCATCATCAAAAATCTAACACAAGTTGCTGTTAAGCCCTATCTGGTCAGATGGGTGGACAACTGGCTCACAGATAGGACCCACAAGGTCAAAATAGGTGACACCACCTCCGACAGCAGACCTGTCACTAGTGGTGTTTCCCAGGGATCTGTCCTGGGATCTCTACTGTTTGACATATACTTCTCAGAGGTCCAGGCAAAGACAAGGGGCCTATGACTGACAAACTGTGCAGGTGACTGTAAGTTGGGTGCTGTCATTGACTCCCCAGTTGATCTTAAAATACTGCAAGAGGGTCTCACAGCTACATATAAATGGTGCCAAAGTCATGGCCTCAAGTTAAATGCAAAAAATTGTATCATCATACCATTCAGCAAAAACATAGCTCCTACTGATTACCACATCACCGGAAACTGCCTACGCACACAACCTGTGGTGAGAGACCTGGATACTCAGGTTGACAACAATCTCACATTCGACCATCATGTGGTGGCAGTGGTCAGAAAAGCCTTTTACTTGGTTCATCTCATAAGTAAATGGATTGCATCCAGAAAAAAGGAGGGCGTTACCTCTCTGTACTCCTCCCTTATTAGACCTATAATTGAGTATAACACCTGGTTGGTATGTACCTCTCTAAACACCTGCACCAACTGGAAAGTCCACAGAAATACCTCACAAAGAGAATCCATGGCCTCCAACACCAGTCCTATGTGGACAGGCTTAAATCACTATCGCTCTACTCGGTATCATACAGATTGCTCAGAGGTGACCTGTGTCTTGTCTACAAGGCAATATCAGATCCTGCCCTTTTAGAAATGCTCCATATCCATATCCATAAGTCTAACTCCTTGCGCATTACCCATTTGATAGGCCTAAATGTAATGTGCAACACCAACAAAATCTGCTGGAGAGACAGGTTTGTCTCCCAAAGGCTGCCCCATCTCTAGAATCGATTTCCCATACATGTCAAACAGAGTACCTCACTCACACCTCTTCAAGCACAACCTTGATGAGTGAATGGAAAACCATAAATTTGTCCCAGGGGTCACACCTTTGTCCCTCATTGACAGAGGTGACAGGTGCTGACTGAGGTTTCTTTTTGGGGATAAACTCTTGGCTAGGCTTGTAAGGCTCCCAGGGCCATTATCCTAGTAATCACTTATGATCCTATGTTCCTATGATCTCATTACATACCTGGACCCAGACAGCATTACCGATCTACTAGCAGACAAATTTAGTCCATATTTCTCCCCCATTTCCTTCTAATATTCTCAGATGAAATACCAATATGTACATCCCCTTAAATCTCTCAAAGACATGTCCTGAAGGCACCATCTAAGATAAAGAACAATATGTCAATGGGGCTGAACAATGTATCAGGTTGCCTGCTGGTCAGCCTGAAACATGGCTTATCAGACCCTATGCAGACACTATTCAATATCAAAATTATATAGGCTTTGTGCTGGATGAATGGAGGATTGCAATAGTCATTTCCTTTTACAAAGTTGGGTCTTCAATGTTCCCGAGTAACTAAAAAAACATAAGTCTGACCAGACTCATCTGAAAGGCTATGGAACGGGTCATTATGGAATAAGGAAATAAGGATATAGGAAACATACAGACTCTTGATTCAAGTGAGTTTGGATATGTTAAGGACAGATCCTGCCTACGTAATGTGGTTGTCTTCTTTGAAAAAGTAATTGTAGTAACAGATGAGGAGAAATCAGTACACACCACATATCTTGACTTCAAAAAGTTATTCAACATCATCCCACACATCCCATATTTTCAGAGTATTCAGGATTCTATGCACCAGGACCTGTATCAGTAGAAAGAAAGGGCAATGTTATAAGAGATGTGCTCACCTCATACCTATTGTCATTGGCACTTATGTGGAGATTGATCTGTTTATCACTAATTAAACTGTAGGAGCTTAAATAAAGACCTAATCCACCCTCTATCAACCTTCACATGCATGTGTTCTCTAGAACAGGAAATAATACTCTGTGGAGTCAAATGTTTTCTTTATGTCAAAGTGTGTGACAACCACAATCCACAAAGTTCAGCTTTGACTCTATTACAAATTGTCCAAGAGCTACCACCTTTCTTTAAACACCTTAGCATTAGCAGTACCAATTTGATGTGCCTGAATAGCTTCTGAATAAATATCTGCAATCAATTTGAAAGCACTCCAACCAGAACCTTAGTGACACTGTTTGTTAGAGAAATAAGTCTATAATTTCTTGCAAATGACCAACCTTTTAAAATTGGCCTCCATCCTGGATTTAATTTTTAGATCTGCGTGTGATAGTCCTGACCTCACCTCACTAAACGACTCAATCAAATGTCCAGTAATTCTGCTATGCTATCACCAATAAACTCAAAGTGCAGACCATCATCAACTACTTCCCTTCTTCCTTTTATTCCATTTTTGATTAAAAAATCTCATATATCCCTATCTCCCATTTCAAGACTTTAATATCATATTTTTTCAACTAATAATAGGATTACAATGCCAGAGAACACTTCAGCAAGCATGAATTGCTCTTATTAAGACCACTATTCTACCCTTATGAATTTACTTTTGTGTATAAGGAAATATGTGTTATCAAGCAAACACTAGAGAATATTAGTACCATTCTACTCAGATGGATTTATCTGTGAGTGAAAAGGAAGTGACAGTGTTATACTGATTCAGTACACTGTGGCAGTCAAATATTGCTTTTATTGAGTAAATTTTTACTATTGTTTCTAAGTGGAAAATTGGGAATAGTGTTGAAATATAACATTAAAAAGAAGTTGAAAACTAGCAGCACTAAGAGCCCTGTGGCACATCATCAGACATTTGTTGGCACTTATACAATTTTATAACTGAATAAAAAGATACTTCAATAAAGGAAAACGCAAAAGAAAAAAAATAATTTAGCTTATTAAATGCAAGGTTTGCACTTTCCCCCTCATAATTGTGTGCATATTTAGTGGCACAGTGAGACTCCAGTGTGTATACACTGTATCCTATACTGACAGGATTTACCTGACTAACCTTTCGGAAACAGTAGAAAATATACTGGCATTTGTGTCAATCAGATAGCATTTTATGTTTCCCCGAGTTATAAACTGTGAGCTTTGGCCAACTGAGACCTGCATGAGTGGAGCTAAGTAGATTTTTATCTCCACTTTTATCAAATAATACATGATTTAAAGTAATTTGTTTGTGTTGCATTGAACAATATCTAGCTGAAAGTTGACTGTTTTTTCAGTAGGTCTTATACAAGTGGTATTTTCAGTTAAGGCTTGTTAAAAAACCTGCATAGCCAGTAATAAGTGGGGGTAGTTTACCTCATTGTTATTCGGTTTCTGTCTTATACAAGTGGTACAGTGAATTGTTTTCTGTTTAAACTGTGAGCTTTGGCCAACTGAGACCTGCATGAGTGGAGCTAAGTAGATTTTTATCTGCACTTTTAGCAAATAATACATGATTTAAAGTAATTTGTATGTGTTGCATTGAGCAATATCTAGCTGGAAGTTGACAGTTTTTTCAATAGGTCCCCACCCACCCTCCCTGCTTTTGTGTTGGTGTTAATCTTGGTGGCTTTGAAACTGCCCACCCTTCTTGTAAATTTGCACTCGGATACTCCTCCTGGGCCCATCTCATTTGCTCACTCAAAAAAAAAAAAAAATTTATCTGCTTTTACTGTATTTGTGTTTCTTTCTACTTTATTTTGCTTTTGCGTCATCTTAAAAGTGCTCAGTTGTATTTATTACTGCTTGGTGTAACTCATTCTAAGCCTTTTAGTTTAAGCACTTGCGCTTCAGACCAGTTGTTTTAAGGTTTGTGGTCTGCACTGTAGTGGCAGGACAGGTAGATTACATCCTTCTAAGTTGGAAAATGCTGATTGAGGCCTCAGTGTCTGTTATTCTAAAAGTGTATTAATTCTGGTTTAAGCACTTGGGCTTCAGGCCAGTTATTTTACATTAAGAGGGTCCGTGGTCTGCACTCTTTTGGGAGGAGAGGCTGGACTCTGCCCTGCTGAGCTGGGAATTTCTGGTTAAAGGCCTATAGTGCCTGCATATTTGAACTGCTTCTTACTGAAATTGGTACACCTTGTTTGCTGTAGCATAGACTAGATCCAGGCCTGCTGAATCTAGCTTTGTTTGTATAACTTGAGCACTAATCCAGGCATTCTTTAAAGTATTCAATTGTATTTATTACTGCTTGGTAGTAACTTGATTAAAGTGTAGCTATCATTCTAAGTCTTTTGGATTAAGCACTTGGGCTTCAGACCAGTTGTTTTACATTAGGAAGGTTTGTGGCCTGCACTGTGGTGGCAGGACAGGTAGCTTACATCCTTCTAAGTTGGGAACTGCTGATTGAGGGCTCAGTGTCTGTTATTCTAAAAGTGTATTAGTTCTGGTTTAAGCACTTGGGCTTCAGGCCAGTTATTTTACATTAAGAAGGTTTGTGGTCTGCACTCTTGTGGGAGGAGAAGCTGGACTCTGCCCTTCTGAGCTGGAAATTTCTGGTTAAAGGCTTATAGTGCCTGCATATTTGAACTGTTAATTACTGAAATTGGTACACCTTGTTTGCTGTAGCATAGACTAGATCCAGGCCTGCTGAATCTAGCTTTGTTTGTATGCTTGTTGTTTGTTTGCTTGTTATTTCCCTGAAACGCTAATTCCACCTAAAACACGGCTTTTCAGCGCTTCTGTGGATCCCTAGCGATATCTGCATTGCTTACTGTACTTATTTCATTGTTTCACTTGAATGAAAGTTACTGTGTGTCAGTTTTGCATTTATGTTACCTGTAGCAGATTGCATTTAAGTTACCTGGCACTTGCTCACTAAAGCAATTATATAAGTCAGCACTAAAAAATTAAAAGCACTGCACCCTCACAAACTCCCCTTGAGTACCTTGTTACCCAATGGCCCTTTTTTTTCAATTATAAAGGAATTCCCAATACTATTCTAGCATGTCCAAAGGTCAGTTGTCAATCTCCACTCCGGTCCAGCTGGTGAATCTGGGAATCTTGAGGCAATGTTACAACTGCCTCATGTACACAGACAACCCTCTCCTCCTCCCAACAAATTCCAACACATGTGAGAGACCATATAGCCAAACTGGAGGCTAAGCTCTCTCAACTCAGTACTGGCGTAACCAGTCAGGAGGAAAAGGAAACCACACTCACTACAATTCCAGTCTCACATAGACCTACCACGACAGCAAACCAAACTCATAAACACACAAAAACATACTCGGAGGCTCTAAATAAAAATCTGCCTAAGCAGCAGAGACCTCCAAAGCAGACACCTAAGCAACCACTACCCCAAAACAAAACACGTACAACACATAGCTCACAAAGCCAGTGTGCCGAACAGTCACAGCCCTTAAGGCTAAACAACACACCTGATACACTTGTAATAGGTGACTCTATTGTCAGGCACACTGACGTCCCGCTCACCAGGCTGAACAAGGAGAAGGTCACGGTGAGCTGCCTGTTGGGCGCTAGGACCCGCCACATAACACAAGCACTCAGGTCACTCCAAGGCAAGTACAAATATGACTCAGTCATTGTCCATGCTGTTGTGAATGACCTGAGACATACCTCCCTGGACTACATGAAAAGAGACATAGAGGAGCTCTCTGAGCATGTAGCCCAGGCCGGTATGACCCTGACCTTGAGTAGCATCTTACCCTCACCAAGAATGATGCCACAATATGAAGACAAGATGATCAACTTCAACAATTGGCTTAAGTATTGGTGTCATTCAAAGGGGATCCAATGCCTGTCAGCCTGGGATGACATGCTCAACAAGCCACGATGCTTCGCTAGGGACGGCTTGCACCTATCACCCCTGGGCTTTTGGATATTGGCAAAGGCTCTTGCTACCCCCATAGTGCCTTTTTTAGGCAAGGCTCAAAAGACAAACCCACCGCCATAGAAATCACAAGGGATAATAAACTAAGAGTAGTGCTACTCAATGCCAGAAGTCTAAACCTCAAGATGCATGCACTCAAAACTCTCCTTAGCATGGAGAACATCGATATCTGTGCAGTAACAGAAACCTGGTTCAAGGCTCCCGAGAGCACCCCAGCACTACCAGGTTATACCTCATGCCATGCTTTTCGGCCCCAAAACTTGGACCAAACCACAAAAGGAGGGGGAGTATCAATATTCGTCAAAGATACCCACACCTCCAGGTTGGTGGCACAGCACGAAGCATCAGAGACTATCCATGTGCAACTAACAGTGGGTAAAACTGCCTTCCAGTTTATAGCCTGCTACAGACCACCCTCCCAAACACAGGAACTCCACTCAGCCTTCCTGAGAACACTGGAAAATATGAAGGTCTCTCCAAACACCATTATATTGGGCGACTTGAACTACCCAAACATAGACTGGGAGGATTAATCTAGCTCCAACACCCTAGCCCAAAGGTTCCTAGAATTTATAAACTCAAATGCTATGGAACAACTTGTTACCACTCCCACAAGAGGGGAAAACATACTGGACCTGATCAACACCAACATGGGGACTCTATGCTCCAGACCAGAAGTGTATCCCTCACTGGTAAGATCAGACCATAAACTAATCTCACTGGATATTCACATCCCGACTTCACCCCCTGCCCAGAAAACCACAGTGAAAAACTTCTCTAAAGCAAATTTCACACTCCTCAAAACCCGAGGTGGAATCCTTCAAAGCCCCCAGGCCTGTGGAAAATATGGCCCAGACCGCAGAATTCTTTATAAACGCATTCTGTGAACACCTTCAGGAATGCATGGATCATGCAATCCCAAATAAAACCAAGACCCAATCCTCCAAAGGCAGACGTCCTGTCTGGTGGACACCAGCCATAAACAAACTACACAATAGAAGGAGGAAGCTACTACATGATAGAGCAAAATCCCAAAAAGGGAAGGCATCTCTGATCAGTATTAGCAAAAAACTACGGGCACTCATAAAAATCGTCTAAGGCCAGCTTTGATAGAAAAATTGCACAGAACACTAAGGATAATCACAAGGCTTTCTTAAGTTATGTTAGGAACCTGGGTGGGAATTCCCAGACATGCTCAGAATTGGTCCAAAGTGACAAAAAATACACTGAACCCAGAGACATTGCCAATATCCTAGCTGACAGGTTCAGCGCAAACTTCTCACCCCCCTCCCCACCAAAAGGGCAAATATCTATCCCAGCAGAGTGCAAGTGTAAGAGCCGCCCTCTCCAAATCAAAAAACACAGCATCAATGGGACCAGACGGTGTCCTGGGCTGCGTCCTACATGAACTCCAAGAAGAGCTAAACCCAAACATAAAACTACTGTTCAATCTCAGTCTTACTACAGGATATGTACCCAAAGAGTGGTGTACAGCAACGGTGGTCCCTCTCCACAAAGGTGGTGCCTCAACAGATCCTGGAAACTATCGCCCCATAAGCCTGACTAGCTTGGTCTGCAAAGCTATGGAAAGGATCATCATGGTCCTTATAAATAAAGATATTGGGGACCTACAGACACTGGATCCTACCCAGTTCGGCTTTGTTAAGGGCAGATCCTGCCTCTTAAGCCTGGTTGATTTCTTTGAAACAGTCACCAAGGCCATTGACGAGGGGAAGGTGGTCCACACAGCCTACCTGGACCTTGCAAAAGCCTTCGATGCAATACCCCACTCGGGCATTATAGATAAGCTCACCAGCTTAAATATAAACCCCTATGTCACTAGATGGGTTGCAAACTGGCTCAAGGACAGAACCCACATGGTTAGAATTGCTGGAGCCATGTCAGACTCCAAACCAGTTACAAGTGGCGTTCCACAAGGCTCAGTCGTGGGACCTCTCTTGTCCGGTATATATTTCTTAGAGGTACAGGCCAACATGGAAGGACTGTGGCTGACCAAGTTCGCAGAAGACTGCAAACTGGGAGCCATAATCGACTCTCCAGCCGACACAAGCATCCTCCATAAGGGCCTCATAGAAACAGACAACTGGTGCCAGTGCCATGGCCTCAAGCTAAATGCCAAAAAGTGTATAGTCATCCCCTTTGGCAAAAACAAAGTGCCCAAAAATTACCACATAAGTGGTAATCCATTGAGTACGGAAGAAGTAATTAGGGACCTGGGGACTCAGGTTGATAGCAATCTCTCATTTGACAACCATGTGGCCAAAGTGGTTAGAAAAACATTTTATATAGCCCACCTAATCATGATGGGATTCACATCTAGATCAGGAGAGGTCATTGTGCCTCTTTACTCATCCCTCATCAGGCCCATAATTGAGTATAATGCCCCTTTTGGGATGTACCTTACCAGACACCTGCAGCAACTGGAAAGACCCCAAAAGTACCTCACCAAGAGGATCAAAGGGCTCAAACAGATGCCATATGCTGCCCAGTTAAAGAAACTCCAGCTCGACTCAGTGGCATACCGTCTGCTCAGAGGCGATCTGTGCCTGACGTATAAAGCCATGTCCAACCCGGAATTAATGGACATGCTGCACCTCAGAAAATCCAAATCCCATCGAGCTACGCGATCGAGAGACTTGAACCTCAGCACTGAAATAAATAGGACATCCTGGAGGGACAGAATCATAACCCAGAGGCTCCCTTCACTCTGGAATAAAATCCCAGTCCAGGTTAGGCAGAGTCCCTCATTGACTCTCTTCAAGAGGAATCTTGATGAGTGGATGCGGGATCATAGGTTTACCCCGGGTATCACTTCTGTGTCACTATTAGACAGAGGCTCAGTATACTAACCTCGAAAAAGGGCATAGCAAATTTCATTTAAAATGGGTGGTGAAAGCCAAACACACTCTGGCTAGGCTTATAAATGCCCTAGGGCAGATAGACTAGTATGAACCTATGAACCTATGAACAGCCAGCTGGCAAAGGAGAAACACAGAAGCTAAAATATCTTGGAAAAAATACTCCAGCTACTCCCCTGGAGTAATTTACAGACAGTAACTGTTTTGATGATATCTATAACGAATCACTAAAAGTCTTCTGACACTGATGATGCACATTTTGAAGAGAATATAAGAAGAAATGTCTCAGGAACATAGCTTAATAAAGGCATCAGATGTACATGACCATGTAGATCTCCTATGGTTCTACCATGCAGGTTAGAAGCATTTACTATTCCAAATTCTAAGATGATAGACGAAAGAGAGAGCAGATGAGATTTGAAAGTCCAGACAGCTGGGCTACCCTTTAGTTTTCTTAGCATAGCATTGTCTCAGAGTGTATCAACTTGCAAGCTACACAGAACACTAGGTGGTCTGCGTGGCAATCACGTGGGGCTTTTTGACTTCAAATACAACCCTGGTATTAGTGTCAAACTGTCAAATTCTCAGTCACCACTAGAATGCTTCCAGATATATGAGGTTTGTCACTGATGTACCTGGCATAAGGCAACATAAGAGTATTTAAATGCTAGTTGTGGGCATACAACACCATTTAGATGTTGCAGCTTTAACATCCTTGCCAGCTGCTTGTCTGTAATGAAGTCTGTAAAAATATTGCAATTAAAATTCAACTACATCTTACCCTTCATATAATAATTCTCAATCTTCTGGTAATGTTTGTCTCCACTTGGTGTTCTATACCATTGGTTCTTTAATATTTTGCAGTCAGGAAGATTGCTTAAGCTTTTCATTTTATTAGGCAGTTCAGTTGCCATGACTGATTTCCTGATTTGGAATATCTGTGTTTTGATTTGGAGGCTAAATTGGTGTTGTTTAGAGGATGTTAGACACCCCCATCCCCCATTGCTACATTTTAAACTTGAGTAGTTTACAGGGGAGCAATTTAGTTTGGTTATAAAGATGTTACCTTTTCAACCAGTAATGGCCGAGTTTTGGATTAATTTAGACATTTATTTTGTTTTATTCATTTTATTTTAGAAGTTAGGTCAATGGGTTATTAGCAGATGGCAGAGTTCACGTCACTCCCCACTAGTGTTGCTGGTTGGTTGTGCCCTCCTGGTGGGATGTTCTACTCTTGGAGGAAGTCTTTTAGGGCTTCACTCTTGCGCCTGAGGTGGAATTAGCTGTTCCTGCCAAATTTATGTCACAGACTATGCATTTCAAGTAGTTAAAATGTTTAAATATTTAAATAAGCATTATTTACATGGGGTGTGTGTTGCTTTCATTTGGTCCAGAACTATTTCTCATATTTTTGTCTTTTCCTTATAAAATATGTGGTGTTTCTGCAAATCATTAAGGAGTGAAATCACAAATAATGTCAGACATCTGATATTTAGACTTCACATCCTTCAACAATTGCATGCTAATGCAAAACATTTTCTTCTACCTACTTTCTGAAGTTTTAAGAGCAATATTTAAAATACAGTCCTGATTTGGACTTTGGTCCCCCCATTATTTAAGCATTGTCCAGGTTTTCTACACTAAGAAATGGAGAATGATAGTGAAACAATAATCTCAAGTGACCATTTCAGTGAAAAACTTTCATAAAATACACTCAGATGATTTAAGAATGAAATAATTTACCAAAGATTATGTCTTTATCTTATAAAAATAAATATTAATTAAAATAATATACATAGTGGGGGGGTATGTTGTGTCATATGTATTTGGGTCTATCTCATTCTCATTCTCATTGGCCTCCTGATTCGTCATTTTGTCCCCCACCCCCCATTCATGTTTAACTATTAATTTAAAAGTAAAATAGTACTGTTCTTCTTTCAGCTTTTCCTGGTTAGGGGTCGCCCCAGCGGAACTCCGGTCCGCTAATGATTGTCAGTAGATTTTTTACGGGTGCCACCTCGATGCCTAACCTTCAGCGAAGGCACACCCATTCTACTCATGTCTTTCGAATGCCACTTGACTGTGGGGAGGACATGCTGACTCCACACAGAAGGCGCTCCAGCCGAGAATCGAACAGGAGAACCTCTTGTTGTGAGGCAACAACAATAATAAAATTAAATTAGACATGGGTTAGTTATTTACTTTTGGTATTAACTTGAACGGATATATAAAATTATGATATCTGGATCATTGCAGTTTTCTCAAGCTTTCTTGTTCTGCCAACTTTTCATTAAAAATATATGTATATATCATTAGATTGGGGTTACTGGTCTGGTTCTGCATTCTGCTAAATGTGAGACAGGGTTAACAGATAATCATTATGTGGATCATATATATGGATAAATATATATATATATATGTGTGTGTGTGTGTGTGTGTGTGTGTGTGTGTGTGTGTGTGTGTGTGTGTGTGTGTGTGTGTGTGTGTGTGTGTGTGTGTGGGTCTATTTCATAACATCGACCCATGGTTCTTCGACTGTCAAAATGGTAAGATCGTATATCCTGTCTGGGAAAGTAATAACTTCACTGCCAATGATAAAATCACAAATGGTTACAAATTACACCCACCAAAGTGGGGCGCTTTGCTCCCAGTCCAATTCTTTGTAGACTGTAGATTCATGTCGTGAGACATATATTTATGTCCTACAAAACCAGATATTTTTATGTTAGGATTTTAGGATGATTAATAATCAGATATCTAAATTATATCCTATTTTGTTTTTCTGTCCATTAATAGTCGCTACCACCTATGAATATATAGAATCTAATATTTATATAAGGATTATGGACGATTATATTTTAAAACATATTTTTACTCTGTACTACTGCCCATTGATAGTCGCTAGTACCTATTGAGTGTTTTGTTTAAATTTCCATGCTTTATACAAGGGAACACACTTTCTGATGTTAAACTGTTGATTAACATCTTGATTATAGATTAACATAGCGGCACTAGGATCTGGAAGGATACCCTTTTGCTTCCTGAAATCCTGTACCAGCGCACTAACAGCATGTGATATGACTTGCGAATAGAAGCCTTGTCTAAGTTCTAAATCGATGACGTACAATGTTGACGTTTTCGTATGGGTTATACTTCAATAAGGAACTTTTTGGATTAAGAGCTTGATCTACAATAAAGCTTTTTGTAAATATGCTATATTCACACGCTAGATGGGTATATTTCAAGTTACAACTATTTGTAACTAGCGATGGAATGTTTTTTGGAGGTAACGTCACACTTGGGAATGATAAAATGTGTAAGTAGCGAGCTATAATACACAATGTATAATGTGTGTTTTTTAACAGTTGTTTGAACGAGTGATGTTGTGATTATTACTGCATTGTTTATTTAAAATTTGTAAGAGTATTCATTGTTAATATTTCTTACAATGATGTACAATATTTGATTTGCAGCAATTTTAAATAGGAAATGTAGTGAAGTTGATGTATTGTGGACTAAGCTTCATTATTAATTAAGGCGTTAACAAGCAGATGAATTAATGAGCCCGCCAAAAAGTTGGGTATTTATTTGTGAACTATTTTGTGTAATTGTATCTGATGAAGCGTAGCTTGCACTACGTGAAAGCGCTCATTCCTTGTTCTACATTAAATGATTTCTACATTTTTATCGTGATTACTTTTTGGATTCTACTTGTGTTGAGGAAGTTTTTCGTGGTGACTGTTCTCATTTTTATTCATTTATTCATCTTTCTGTACTTGGTGAGAACGTCTTTAGCAGTGAGTTGTGTTCTTAGTGCAGCATTTGCTCCCATTCCCCCCAGACCCCCCTACTTAAATATACCAACCCCGAGATCGCACTACAGCAGAGAAAGGGCACAGTTCACCATGGTGGCCAAGCATTTACTATCCCGGAGAAGATATACGATGTTCTGGGAGTTCGTGCTTGTAAAATTATGGCATTTACATCTCACCATTTTGAAAGTCAATGACCTGTGGGTCGACATTATGAAGGGGACCTGTATATATGTATATATATATATATATATATATATATATATATATATATATATATATATATATATATATGTAATACACACATTATACATGTGTGCATGTGTATGTTTGCATTGTGCATGTGTATGTATCTGGAGAACTTTATTATAACTTTTTACTTCTGTAAATAAATAGATTAAAATAGTGGTTTTAGCAGCATTTATGTAAGCTGTTAATCATAGATTTGAGATATAACTCTAGGTCATTAATTTTCCTTATAAGCTGGTTTCATATAATTTTTGATGGTTACTGGTTGATAAACTTTATGGAGTATTGGCCTGTAGTGAGCAAGGTATCTTTTTCTACCCCATCATGAGCAATATTATATATTTATCTCTATCAATTTATTTATCTGCATATTTATCTATATATCTTTCTCTTTCTCTACATACATATATACATAAATACAAATATTTCAAGCACAGGCGTTAATGCCATTCTAGCTTGCCAATATACCAAAACACTTGTTCCCATAATATGTGTCCAGGCTGTTTTTAAAAATATTTAAACTAGTACTTGCTTTAATGTAATTGGGTAGACTGTTCCATGCGTCAGCTACTCTTTCAGAGCACCAGTTTAGTACACTTCTCATTCCTATAAAATCTTCTACATAGGTTGCCTGATGATTCATTAGTACTTTTTGATAACCCCAAACATTCCCAGAGGTAGTTGTTTCTAAATGCCTCAATACTTGAATAAGATCTGCTCTTAGATATCTGTAAGAAACATTGTACAAGTTCAGATATTTTAGTCTTCCACAATAACTTACATTTTCACATGCATGGAGGATGCCCTTGGTATATTTCTGCAGTACTCTTACCAGTTTACTCATTCTTGTTTTCTTATAGGGTTTCCATATTGTTATTCGATACTCAAGTTTGTGTCTAACGTAACTAACAAACAAGGATTTCATCTTTTATGATTTCCTAAACTTTATAAGTCTTTTTCTGCAACCTATAGGTCTATAACTATCATTAACCAATTGGTTGATATGATTAGATTAGAAAAACGTATAGCCAAATCTACCCATATACCCAGGATCTTAAATGAGTCTACAGTTTCAATCACTGTTTGCTGCATTAAACATTCACCTTTCAGTTTATGTCTCCCAAATTTTATATGCTTAGTTTTTGATGTATTTATCAGCATATTATTCTCCTGTACCTGAATGGTCAATTTAGTCAAGTTTTTTTGCAGACATGCATTGTCTGTTACCCGTGTAATGAGTTTACCCAATTTCAGGTTGTCTGCATATAGACTGTAGGGCTGAAAGATACAATCTAAACAAGTAAAGGCCTATGACAAGTCCTGTGGGCCACCCTGACTGTAACTAAGGATTTCACCTGTCCATTTGCTGTATGATACTTGCCATGTCCTATTTGTAAGCCATGCAGCTGTCCAGCTTATCAAGAGTACATCAATACCTAGTTGTACTAATTTATTGATCATTGTTTTAAGTATGATCCTGTCAAATGCTGAAGTTAAATCTATATAAATTACATCACACCACAATTTTTCATTCATAGCTGTTATTATATTGTTTTAGAACATCATGTCATAGGTGGTAATAGATCTATTTTCAACATATCGGACAACATCCCAGGCTGCGTTTTACACGAACATCAGAACGAACTGGCTCCCCACTTAAGCACCATGTTTAATAATAGCCTCGCATCAGGCTTTGTGCCCACTGAATGGCACACAGCAACAGTTATCCCACTCCACAAAGGGGGAACCACCACTGATCCGGGAACTATCGACCTATTAGCCTGACGAGCCTGGTCTGCAAGGGCATGGAATGTATCATCATGGAACTCATAAACAAAGATATTGGTAACCTCCAAACTTTGGATCCCACCCAGTTCAGGTTTGTGGAAGGCAGATCATGCCTCCTGAACCTGATCAACTTCTTTGAGGCAGTCACCAAAGCCGTGGATGAGGGTAAGGTGGTTCACACAGCCTATCTTGACCTCGTCAAGGCTTTCGACACCATCCCCCATTCTGGAATTATAGCTAAACTCACTAAACTAGGTATAAATCCCTACGTCACAAGATGGGTTGCCAACTGGCTCACTGACAGAACCCACACTGTAAAAGTTGCAGACTCCAAATCTGATCTCATGGCAGTGACAATTAGAGTGCCACAGGGTTCCGTCCTGGGACCTCTCCTGTTTGGTATCTACTTCTCTGAAGTACAGGCTAACACAGAAGGCCTCTGGCTGATGAAGTTCACAGATGACTGCAAACTAGGAGCCATAGTCAAGTCCCCAAATGATGTGGACATCCTACAGAAGGGACTCACTGAGACAGATGCCTGGGGTCAGAGCTATGGCCTCAAGCTCAATGCCAAAAAGTGCAGTCTCATCCCCTTTAGTAAAAACTCTGTACCCATGAGCTACCATACAGGCAGCAATCTACTTAACACTGAATACATGATAAAAGAAGTTGGGACCCAGGTGGACAGTAGTCTCTCCTTTCATAGTCACATCGCCACAGTAGTCAGGAAGTCCTTCTACGTGGCACACCTCATCATAAAAGGGTTCTCATCCAGGAAAAAAGAGGTCATTGTTCCCCTCTACTCGTCACTCATTAGACCCATTATAGAGTACAATGCCCCTTTTGTAATGTACCTCACAAGACATCTGCAGCAGCTGGAAAGGCCACAGAAGTGTCTCACAAAGAGGATTACTGGCCTCAAACAAATGCCCTACACTGACCACCTCAAAAAACTCCAGCTTTACTCCGTAGCATATCGCCTACTCTGAGCTGATCTCTGTCTAACATATAAAGCTATGTCAAACCCAGAGCTGTTGGACATGCTACACCTAAAGAAATCCCAATCCCTCCAAGCTACACGCTTGTTACCACAATAAACAGGACATGCTGGAGAGATATATTCCTATCCCAGAGACTTCCTATACTCTGGAACAAGCTACCCATCTATGTCAAGCAAAGTTCTTCATTAGCACTCTTCAAGAAAAATCTTGATGAGTGGATGGGAAATAGGAAATACACCCCGGGGATCACTTCTGTGTCTCTGCTGGACAGTGGCACAGGGAAATAACTTTCTTAGGTGGCGTAAGCTATGGTACCTTGCTGGCTAGGCTTATGTAGGCCCTTGGGCCGATAGCCTAGTACCTACCTATGAACCTATGAACCTATGAACCTATATGCATGCTGATATATGGTTTCAAGTCTCAGCCTATCTAGTTCTGGTAATAACTTATCCAATATTACTGTCTCCATTATTTTTCCACAAAATGCAAGTAGACTTAAGGGTCTATCTGACTTTGGGTTGGTCCTACTCCACTTTCCCTTGAAGGCAGGTTTAATAAGCGCATGTCTCCAATCTTGAGGAATCTCCCCATATTTATATGACCTAGTGAATAATAGATATAATGGTACCATAAGTTCTTGCTGAAGTGTTCACAGGTCATTGTTACTAATTAGGTTTCCTCCCGGTGCTTTGTTTAGACCCAGTTTGCCCAGATCTTTTTCAATATAACCTAATTTGATTCCAGTATCTGGGGTTACCTGGGTGTCATTAGGATAACTTAGCCCTTCTTTTGTGGAGCCAACTGTTTTGCATAAGATTTTGTAAATATATCTATAATCTGTTTAGAATCTGCACACAGTTTATCAATTTGTGTGTCTTTA
Organism: Protopterus annectens; assembly: GCF_019279795.1. Classification (NCBI taxonomy): domain Eukaryota; kingdom Metazoa; phylum Chordata; order Ceratodontiformes; family Protopteridae; genus Protopterus; species Protopterus annectens. Next base: position 11,799,047 of record NC_056734.1, read on the forward strand.
CTCCTTCCATATCTTATGTATCTATAAAAAAAAGGTTTCCTATTATGCTCAATATCTTTATATAAATTTTCTTCACATTTTTCTTGATCTTGTCTCACACTGTGCTCAATCTGTTGGTCCAGCTTATTTCATTTATCAAAGTTGTAGTTCAACCTGTCTTCCATTTCTTATATTTTTTTTGTCTCTCACCTTAATAAGATATCGTGTTCTTATGGAAATATATCCTCTGATGTTGAATGCCTAGATCCTGATGTTAAACATGTTTTGAATTTTTTTGTACTCAGACAATTTCTCTTTAAAAACATTCCACATTCCATCTGCAGTTTTTCCACTGAAGACCTCACTCCAGTTAGTTTTACATAGTGACTGTTTCGCTTCCATATAATCTGTAATTAACCTTCTGTGCATTGGTTTAGATTTCAGTTTGGCAGAATTATCTAACAACAAATTAACCTTTATAATCCCATGATCACTGCACATCAACAGTGATAAAACTTGACTTAAAGTAACAGTAATTTCTTGAGAAACATAGACAATGTCTAGTACGTTCTATCCCCTGATAGGTGTTTTACAATCTGAAGCAATTGTTCCTGAATATATGTTGTGAATAATTTCCTTACTAACATAGCTGAATCAATATTATTCCAGTCTGTTTCTGGTAAATTTAAGCCCCAGATAATATTATTCTTCCCTCCTGTGTTTCATGCAAGAAATCTATGAATTCTTCTAGGTCATCTGCACTTGACTTTGGTGGTCTATACACTCCAACAATTGTTATATGTTCCAGGGTTGTCTTTATTATCACAGCTACACAGTCTATAGTATTGGCGTTATCGCTGAACATGTAATAATCACAGGTCTTATAATTATCTTTAATCTCTATCATAATACCTCCACCTGATTTTTTCTTAGAATATCTGTTACAGTAAAGCATTTATACCCTGACAAAACTGGTTTCCCATCATTGTTCTTTAACCATGTTTCGCAAACAATAACAGCATCAATCTTGTGGGAACTTAGCAAATTTTCCAATAAAAAAAAAACTTTATTATTAATGCTCTTAGCATCAACAACCATCAGAGATGCATGAAAATGTTGGTATCTGTGAACGGTTAAATTTTCAACCTGGCAAAAATCTTGCCTAGTGTTTGTCAAATATTGCAAAATATCTGCTGCAAAAATTCCCTTCCCTGATCTCGACAAATGTACGCCATCCAGGCTGAACACATGTTTGCCCAAAATTAGGCTTGGATATTCTACACATTTCCATTTTTTTAAAACAGAACATTTTTTTCCATGTAGGCATTTACCCAAAAAGTCTTTTCATTCCCAGTGACCTGACTATCCTTTCTATAGGTGATTTGTGAAAAATACGTCCTAACACCAGTACAAGCTATACTATCTTATAGGGCTGTCAGTTCTCTACTAACAGTCAAATAATCCTTGCTGATGACATAATTTGTACCAACATGAATAAAAATGGATCTGTACTTCCTTACATTAACACATTCCAAGGCTTGTCTCACATCTTCTATTTTTGCTCCTGGCAAGCATAACACTATACAATGGTCATTATCTTCTCTGCAAATACAAGTGTCATTTCCTCTAATAATTGAAACTCCAATTACAAGAATACCTTTGCTGGCCAACTCTGAAGAATCTTCAGCTTCTAATACAATATTATCTGCTCTATCAATTGTTATGAAGGATAGATCTTCATCACCATTAGTCTTATGAATCCCACTGTTTTCATTGTGTATTAAATTCTCACCCAGCTGGTATTGTAAATCCACAGCTTGAGCCATATAGTCAACATCTGTCTTTCTCTTCTTTTTTCTTACAGTAATGTTCTTCAATCCTTCCATGTTTAATTTTGATTTCTTCCTTTTCACCTGCCCCTTGCCTCTTTTTACTACCTTCTCCATTGGAAAAAGTATGCCTTTTTCTGTAGACTGAAGGTTTTCTGATATAAAAGCATCATCATTCTCTGTAACATATGTGATACATAACAAAACATTGTTTTTTTACTACGTATTCTCTTTCATTTACAGTCATTAATCAGTTTATTTTTCTTCCTTGTTATTTGTTGAGAACTTCTTCCTTTCTTTCTCCTTTGTTTCCTTCTGAACAAACGGGATCCTCAGATTGCTGAATACTTGCATCCAGATTTCAAATTTGTCGGGGGCATTGTCTTGTTTCATAAGGATTGAATGATCTTTGCAGAAAATAGCGGTATCATTTCCTAAATGTGTTCTATTTCTTCCATGCCTAACGTTATTTAGCTCATCAGTCAAGTAATTAATGTATGAAACAACAGTTCTCCTAGCCATGCCAATTGCACAAGTGCAACCATTGTCATTAAGTCTAGATTTAATTCTAACAATGGTAAGCAAATCATCCAACTTTTGACACGAGGAACACAGATCACCAGTGCAATCAGTTGTTACCTTTAAATATGCATAGCATTTATTAAATTGTACAAGCTATGTGTGCATTAGCAAATTGTTAATTGCATAGTATTTAAGGAATCCATATTCAACTTCAAACAAATAAAATATTGTAAAAGAAAAGACTAATCAAAAACAGTAACCATAGAATTCAAAAAGAACTTAAATCAACTTCTATGACAAAAAAATCACACCAGCAATATACAACTAAATAATAAATTAAGTACAGTAAAGATGGTCTCACCATACAAGTTCTGCAAGCAGACAAATGAGCTTTGGAACATACCCAGTTGTCCTGGGACATCTTCAAGTTGAGCTAGATAAATAGAGTAGCAGGAATTAAGAGGATAAGGGGAGGATGGGGTTAAATGGGATGGAAGGATGTTTGGGAGGTAGTGAGGTAAGGGTGGGGAGAAGCTTAAAGGGTTTTAGGCAAGTGTAACTGAGATATGAGTCACATTTTCGCAATAACTTTTTACCCTACCACCCTTCCCTTTTTTTATTAGGAGAATTGTGGTGATTTCAGTTTGGGTAGGGGCAGAAAAGAGGGACAGGTTTGCCCTCTTCTGTTCCCCCTCTGGTGTTGGATGTTCAATTCAATAAGTTGGGAAGGAAAGTGAGCAGTTGCACTGCTTGATAAGTACATAAGTGAGCAGAGCTGCTTATTTGGTTGAAGGTGTAATACAATAAATTGAAGGTGAGCGGTGCAACGCTGCCTTGTAAGTGCTTGGATAAGAGAGCAAGTGGAGGATGCTGCTTATCAAGGGTGAGTGGTTATGCTGCCCTTATGGTTATTTATATTATGTTTTTCTTCTATGGATGTTATCTCCTGTGTCATCTTTTGGTTGAAAGTAATAACTATTGGTTAACAAATAATGTTTATGGAGGTTTAATAAAGGTCATCAAATGTCATTCGGTGTGATGTGTTTATTGAAGTGGAATAGCACAAAAGTCGTAATTCTTTCCACTATCAATCAGAGTTGCACTTCTTTTTTACAGTAATGATCAGTAAATCACAAACCAAGGTAGTAGTGTTTACATATGCTCAGGATTTTCCTCTCTGCTGTCTGTGTGAATTTATAGTTGCCTAGGCCCCTTGGGTTTGCTAGAGCTTGTCTGTCTAAAACCTAGCCCTTTTTAATGACCAGCAGTGAAATTAAAGGTAAAACAACAAAATATGAATCAGACTAAATCTTGTTAAAAAATATCCATTCCTACCTACAAACAATTAAAAACAGTGATAACAAATATGATATAAATTCAACTAAAACTTATCTTACAGTCAGTTCCACAGTAAATCACAAACCACGGTAATAATTGTTTAGATATGCTCAGGGTTTCTCTCTCTCTCTCCATATATATATATATATATATATATATATATATATATATGTATATATCTACATATATGTGTATATATATATATATATATATATATATATATATATATATATATATATATATATATATACATGTGTGTTTACACATACCCCCCCTTTCCCTTCTCTTGTTCTCATTGTTATAACTCTTGTTCATTTATCTTAGAAGTATTTCATCAATACAAGAAATATGGGAGAGATGGCAACTCATTGCTGAGGAAGAAGTGCTTTGATTAAAGATTTGCCGTCTTGCAGTATCAAGCAACTGGTAGAATCTCCACAAGGTACCATGAATAGGGTATATCAGTCAATATCTGATGTAACAGCCTAGGAAGTGGGTTCTGCACCTTAAAGGGTGAGGTGCAAGACAAGAAAGGATTCTATAGTCAAGTCCAAAGAGACACGTATTTCAGCAGCCTCATGTACTGAGGTTTTTGAGATGCATCAAGGTACAGGCGGAGAGGCTAAGCCTGCATAACAATGTTTCGAATGTTTTTTAATTACCTTAATCTAGAAAGGAGGCCCAGGTTGTGTGGATTGATTTCAGGCAGAAATTTGTCTTCTTCTGTAGAGATATGCCTTCAAACAGTTGATGAAAGTGTAGGGGGTCCTGATTTCTAAGTTACCTCTAACTGGTGATCTTCAAATAAAATAAGTTTTGATCCAATAGGTGGGTTGGGGAATGAGGAAGGTTCATCGTAGCCTACTCTCAGTATTGTCCAACAAGGTTCACCAATCACTGCCATCATTCCCCATTTGGTTAAATAAAAGAGCTGGTGAGGAAACTATGTAGAGTTTTTTGATTTGGTTGACTGAGATGGGATACAACTCACTGAATTCTAATGGCCCAGGAGTAAAGGATCTAGTATTTTCTCTGACAGCTTTAGTATTTTTATGGCAAAATCTTGGGGAAATTGGTTGGTTTGTTTCATCCATTTCATGACTATTATCATTGTGAAGGAATACTTTCAAGCTCTGCATTTATTGAATTATTTTTTAATCATTAGTGGAGTCCATTCTTGAGAGAAGGTTTATCTTGGCCAAGGTATAAGCAAATGTTTTAGAAACTTAAAGAGGTTATTAAATTCTTCAAGTTGGATGAGTGCCATGTAGATATTTGTTTATATGTAATAATTGACAGGACAATGGCAGTGATATAAACTAGCAAAGATCATTTAGGTTCTAAATTCAAAGTTTGCTAGGCTTTTAACATCGGTGAGTGTGTATATCAATTGTGCAGACTTTTGCATATATGTTCTCAGTGTGGAGGTTGACACATAGTTGTGAAATATTAGTTTAGTGAAGACAACAAGGATCATAACTTTACAAATGCAGTGAAGGGCAGGTCTAAGGAAAAGATAGATAATTTACCATATAAAAATATAAGGCTTCTTATGAAAGGCTTTAAGAGAGGTTAATAAGCACTTTTTAACCATTCACCCATTAGACATTTTAGCGGATTTCAAAAAAGGCTGCCCTAACTAGCAAGTTAAGTCAGATCGATTACAATGCTTCACCTAGGGCCTTCTTTATTCAACTAGATTTTAAAAATTAGATGTGTGAGCAAGGAAAAGAAACAATAGCAAGGGATTTATTGTACAAATAGATTTCAAAAAGGAGTATTACAGGTTACTTTCATTCTCTCCCATTTGAAGCTTTTAGATTCTCTCTACTATATTTGGTGCCAGAAGAGAGAGAAACAGTGAGTTTAGATTAGTTCAACATCTTTCATTCCCAGTGAATGATGTCAAAAACAAGCAGAATGTTAAACTTCAATGTTCTTCTTTAAATTATGTAATTCAGATCATTTGGCATTTTAAGGATCCATGACTAGCAAAGTTGGATGTGAAGATGTATTTCCAGCTTCTACCAGTTCATCTCATGATTGGCACCTACTGAGTATGCAGTTTGAAGATAGTTATTATTTTGACATGGCCATGTGCATGGGCTGTGTGGTGGCCTTTGCCACCACTAAGAAATTTAGCGTAACACTGCAGTGGTGTTAGGAAAAGAGACCCCCCCCCCCCCAAGCAGTAGAAAGTTTGTTATTTTGATGAATTTTTGAATCTAGGAGAAGATGAACAGGGTACATGGGAAGGGCTTACAATGTTCCAAGATGTGTTTAAGCAACTTGAGATCCACATAGCTCAGGACAAAATTGAAGGACTTAAAGTAGACACTTTTAGATTACCACAGGGTAAGTTGGAATTTCTGTACTATTATATCGTATCAAGCACTTTTTGTCAGTTAAAAAAGTTAAAGTCATCCAGGTTACAGAACTGTGTAGCATTTTAAATTTTGCTTACAGGCTGTGGCTTTAGGTAGGATATTCATCAGATTATTAATTAATCTTGTTCCTGGTAGGTGTCAAAAGCACATAGTGTCAGGGTTACTATAAGGGTAAAATATGACATTTATTTTGGTCCTTTCCTGATCTTTTTAGCATATTTCAATGGCTGATTTTTTTTTTTTTTTTTTTTTTTTTTTTTGCAGGATGAATGGGTGCCAAGTGATAAAGTTGTTCACAGATGCAGCTGGAGGGAAATGGGATGAGAGCCTAATTTAATGGTTCTCTACATATTGGTCTCCACCTTCTCTCACTGAGACATAAAGCATCACTTTTCAGCAATTGATACCCATTTGGACTGCTTAGCTTGTTTGGCAGAAAATATTTAAGCAACAAGAAAGCAATTTTTGGTCCTACAACATTTCTGCCTTTTTAAGTTCTAAACAACAACTTTTCCAGGTCTTTGTAGGTTTAGTTTCTTTTAACGCTGGTGGTTCTACACAGTTGTCATATTAGGTTGTCCTTCTCTGTTGAATACATCCCAGGGATCCATAATGTTCTTGCGTATTCTCTGTATTCAGGTTAACCTGATTTAGTAGTTGGCCACAGAAGCAGCATCCCTGACCACTCAGATTATGGCCAAATTGTGGAAAAATGGAAAAGAGCAGTACTTCTACTATATTGGAACTCTTGGCCTTGTAATGGCAACAGAGAATATAGAAAGCCATTAGATATTTCAGAAGTGTGGTCATTCCAGTTATAGGTTCATAGGTGTGTACTAGGCCAATGGCCCTGGAGCCTTTACAAGGTTAGCCCATAGAAGTGCCCTGGCATCATGCTGCCGTTAGTTCCATGTGCCTCTATCAAGTAGAGACACTTGAGTGATCCCCTGGGTGAACTTTCTATTTCTCATTGACTCATCTAGAGTTCTCTTGAAAAGTGACATGTCTTTGTAAGTCAAGCAGAGATTGCCTCTTAATAGACGATATGAGACAGAGAAAAGCAGGAGTTTTTTGAGTCTGTCCATGTAGGGCATGTGCTTAAGGCCTAGGATCCTCTTCATGAGGTTCTTTTGTGACCTTTCCAGCTGTTGCAGGTGTTTAGTGAGGTACATGCCAAATGGGACATTATACTGGATAATTAGTCTAATGAGGAAAGAGTAGAGAGAAATAATGACCTATTTCTTCCTGGATGCAAAACCCTTGGTAATGAGATGTGCCACATAGAAGGACTGTCTGACCACACTGGCAATGTGGTGGTCGAAGGAGAGGTTGCTGTCAACTTGTGTCCCCAAATCTCTTATAATACCTTCAGTGTTCAGTGGACTACCATCCATGTGGTAATTAGAGGGAACTGAGTTTTTCCCAAAGGGAATGATGACACATTGTTTGACATTAAGCTTAAGGCCATGGTTTTGACACCAGTTGTTCATCTCAGTGAGGCCTTTCTGTAGGATGTCTACATCACTTGGGGAGTTAATAATGGCTCCCAGCTTGCACTTTTCAGTGAACATGGTTAGCTAGAGTCCTTCTGTGTTGGCCTGGACTTCAGAGAAGTAGATACCAAACAAGAGAGGACCCAGGACCAATCCATGTAGGACTCCACTCATGACTGATTGGCAGTCTGACTTGGAGTCTGCTACTTTCACACTGTGGGTTCTATCTGTGAGCCACCTTGCAACCCACCTATTGATATACAGGATGATACCTAGTTTGGTGGGTTTGGTGAGTCTATTAATAATTCCTGTTATAGTAAGTTATAGTACATTATTTAGCTTCTCATTGATTTAATGACTAAAACCCTCAGTATTAGGGTGCATTTATCTGCAAACTTTTTATTTGCCAGAGGTTTTGGTTTTCAAGTTTTAATAAAGCACTGGTCAGTAGACAGATTGCAAAAGGGTGGCATAGGCTCATGTGCATGCATTATGACTGATGATGACCCATTGTTAAATCCTTGTTAAACTATATTTAAAGATATATCCATGCAGCCTCACTCAGTACTCACATTTATGCACTTTTGATTCTTGTTTGCACTTAGTTGCATGTTGTAGCTTTCCTTTTTAATAAACTTCTTAGCATCTGACAAGATGCCAAGGTTCAGTGGCAGATAATGCTATATTAGTGTGGACTGTTACATCAAAGTCTTTTCAATAGGTCTGGGGCATGAGGTTATTTTGAACCAGTCAGCAGCACCTTTAATCTGTCTTTTTTGGTGGCCTCTCAGTCTTCAAAGGTTACCTGCCTCTATAAGATGAACAATTTCATACTTCTTTTTCAAACGTGGTTGCGGTTATCCCCCTCCTCCACCCCTGGGACCTAGACACCTGATTATATAAGGCCATAGGCTGTCGAGGCTTACTTTATACTTGCTATTTTTCTCATTCATGCAGGACAGGTCTTGCCTCAGATATTGCTTTTGAAATGCAGTCAGTAAAAGTGATTAAGGGGACAAGTAGATGATCCTCTTGTGCATATTTGACTTACATTAGGTAGTCTCGTAATTCATCTATGAGAGTTTATTTTCATTTCATTTTTTGTTACCATTTCTTCTATACTGTTTTCAGGTAGTCTATGCATTTTGATCTTGGGAAATTATTTTGTTTTTAGACAGCCGACAGAGCAACTGCTCATTGATGAGGATTGAACCTGTATCAACCCCACAGCCAATCACACACCTCCAGTTCCCCAGCTTTTACACATTAGCATATATCTGCATAATGCCACCTCCATCCCACACTCACAATGATTAATTACCAACTACCCTACAGCATACTACTTCTTACCTAACCCTCACTCAAACCCATATACCCCAGAAGAATAACAATGTTACTCCTACATTTTATCTCCATAACCTTTTTCATGTCTACCTATCTTATTACTTCCTTCGATTAATTCAACATATCAGCTAACTAGTCTCCCACATTAGCTACTACAGACCATGAAGTCAACACCCCTTCAAAACATTTAATAGAGCCTTACCTACACAAATACTCCCTGACAGAACTCTTTACTATAATGTATCTTCCCATCAAGCCTATTTCTACTTTTTTTTCCTTAAATATCTAAACTTAATCACAAAACTAGCTCAACAATACCCATGCAAACAATCTCAACTATTTCAGTCTGGTGACATACACCCCAGCCCTGGCCCTCAATTAGCTACTCAAGTAACCTTAACACACAACAACCCTCACCACCACAATAATCTAAACCATTCCCACAACAACTCTGACTGACTAATCTTAAAATTAACTTAAAGAGCATCCTAAACAAAATAGAACAACTCCTTGCTACCCTCAGTCTTTGTACACCAGACATAGTCATCCTAACTGAAACTTGGTTAACACTACATGTTAAGAACAGTGAACGCCTCACTCAAAGTTATAACATTTTGAGATTAGACCAAATCAACAAGAGGGGCAGGGTATCACTATTATTTACAAGAACACACTCAAGCTAGAACAAATAGCTATCCCATCCATCTGAAATGCTTACATCTAGCCTACAACTATCCAATAACAAGTGCATTATCATTATTGCAGTCTACTTTCCTCCATGCAAAAATTCTACAGTAATCAAAAATATCCTAAATTGGGCATCATGTACCTTTAGCTACAGGACCATCATCACTGGTGATTTCAACCTAAACTGGTCTTCCTGTTCCTCTGGTAACCCATCAAACTGTATCAACCTTTTTGGCTTTACCCAAATAATCAACACCCCCACTAAAATTGATAAGCACAGTTAAAAACAATCCATACTAGACTGGATTCTAACCAACAGGCCCTCAGTACGCCAACACTCATGATGTCTGCCGGACATCTTCAGTGATAACATACCTCCTAAGACACAATGTGAACCCTAAAAAAATCAGTCACCTATAAGCACATTTGCAGCACAAAGAACTTCTCCACTGATATCTTTAATCATCTCTTAAAACATGTAATTGGTCCCCACTAAAATACCTGCAATTAGATGAAACAGTTCAATGCTCTAACAACATATTCATTAGAATTCTAGATGAAGTTGCCCCAGTCAGGAAACTCTGAGTAAGACCAAAACCAACCACTTGGCTATCAAAGCGCACTAAACTGCTTATGAAACAAAGAGACAGGGTACCATCCTATTACATGGGCAACAAAAACCAAGTAAACCTCCAAACCTAACACCAACTTTGAAATGCAGTAAAAAAGCAAATAAAAACTGACAAAAAATCATACTACACATCAGCCCAGCAAAACATTCACAATATCCCCCCAAAATTCTGGACCTCCATAAACCAACCTCTCAACCCAAAATATTCCTCTATTCCTTGCCCCTCCATCTCACACATCACTGAAATTATTGTCTCTCAATTCAGCTCTCACTTCATAAATTCCATTCTATCCCTACTTGAGCAAGATTCCACTACACCACTGTCTATATCAACCTTTTCTCCCAATAACCCAGTAACATTCAGCCTCAAGCCTATACCTACATCCTATATCAACAAACTTCACCATCATCTTAAACTTTCAACACCTGTAGCCGACTCACATTCCAACTCTTTTTTGAAACTGGTAGCCAATGCCATTACTTACCCAGTTTCTATTCTAATAAACAGGTCTGTTTCTGAGCATTACATCCCTTAACTCTGGAATATATATTATATTATTCCCCTGCACAAAGGTGGCACCTCCACTCTACTATCAAACTACAGACCCATTGCTATACTACCACCTCTAGCCAAAATCCTTGAGAAATGTGTATCCTCCTAATCCTCCCATATCTCCTAATCAATAACCTTTTCTCTGACACACAGCATTGTTTCAGATCCAAGCATAGCACCACATCTGCCCTTCTCTAACACAATTAGGTAATCTAGAAACAACAGCGTCTATATCTCATCAGTCTTCTTCGACATGTCCAAAGCATTCAACACCATTTCACACTAGAAATTACTATGCCAACTAGCCTCCTTAAACATTTCACATTCTACCCCATTACAGTTCCACAGTTTCTTATCAGATAGACAGCAAGCTGTAAGGTGGCAAGATAACATATCCTCTCTACTACCAGTCTCAGTGGGGGTACCCCAAGGCTCTATAGTTGGCCCACTCCACTTTACAATCTTTAGAAATGATCTCCACTCCGCAACCACATCAGCTAATATTATACAATATGCAGATAATTCAACACTGATCGGCTCAGCTACTACAGTCCCTGAACTCCTGTAAAAAACTCAAAAAGCTTTTACAGATGTAGAAGAAAACCTTTCCACCAATCAACTAATACTAAACCCCAACAAGACTAAATTACTACTATTTTCCACCATTAAAATGCCTCACCCTTCCACCCCTTTTGCCATTTACTCTCTTAACAACACCAAAATTGAGCCAGTGGGCAACTCCAGACTACTAGGTTTTACCATCGACAAATCCCTCAGTTATGACCAACACATTGCCCAAACAATCAAAAAGGTCCATATAAAATTCAGGGCACTCTACAGGGCCATACCATTCCTATTAAATCCCAGAAAGACAGTCATTGCCCAAACCCACTTACTATCCACTGTTATATGTCTCCCCTGTTTTGACAAACCTAAATAAATTAAATCTAAATAAACTGGAAGCATGCTACAATAAAATAGCCAGGTTTGTTTCCAAATAAAACACACCATTGCTATGCACTACACAAACTAGGCTGGTTGGAACTCCCTAACCTACTGCACCTGAGCCAACTCAAAAATCTGTCACTCTGCACTCTACCAGCCAGATAATTGTCCATCCCTTAAAGTCCTGGCAAAACCCTATTCGAACAAAAGAACCATTTGCTCATCTAAAAAACTCCTTCTAGAAGTCACCAAAGCTAATAACAACTATAGATTCATAGGTCAGTACTAGGCTATCGGCCCTAGGATCTATACAAGCCTAGCCATAACAATTTTTTCTGGCTACCTATAGCAATGCCTTATTCTCAAACCACATTGCTAAAATTTGGAACACCATTCCCCAACCTATTCTCACAACTATTGACAACTCTGTTTTCAATACTCTTCTCAAATCCCATCTATCTGTAAATTGGCTATGCTCTTGCTCAGCACCTAGATGACTCCTAAACTATTTGACCTTATTTACTTGCCCTACTTCATCTCTCATTCTATAGCACTGTTGTCAATAAACAATGGTTATTTTTGTGTAACTTGTTGTCTTACATTCCTACTGCATTATATGCACCACTGTGTTTCATTGCATCATCTCAATTTGTAATAAAGTTGTAGTTATTTTATTCTGACTTTCAGTTCAATATGTATAATGTAGCCATGCTTTAAACTCCTATTTTATAATGTTGCTCTCCGTGCATATGTTTTACACTCTTGACTTATAATTTTTTTTTCTATGTTTATTTTGTTCTATGTTTATTTGTTTCTGCTAATGTATGCTTGGAGCTTTTCTCCCCAGCCTCTGCTAAGAATGGGCCTTTTTGGCTCTGTCTGACACTCCCAATAAACAAATGTTAAATAAATAAATAAAATAAATAAGAGGCAATGGCATTGACAAGATTCCTGAACCTAGATTGCCTGTTTGTATTTTGAGGGATTTAGTTACTATATTTCAATTATTTTCTGGTCTGATGGCTGCTTGGTCTTCAGTTGTGCCCAGGCTAATTTTGAATTGAGCCATTAGGTCCATAGTGTTAGCAGCAGTGTGAACGTTTTTGAATCTTATAGTTGATTGAGCCACTTCCCAGGTGGGTTTTATAGTCATAGACCATTGGGATTTTGCTGCTAAAGATCCTATTTGTTTCTGCGAATACTGTTTCCACCTCTTTGATATGCGTTTTCATTTATTTAACCTTAAACTATCATTTTATTTGCAAAGTTCAGTGTTTTAATCAGCCTTTGAACACCCTTCAGTGTGATTATTTAAAAATGTTCTTTAATTATTGATTAAAGCCTATATTTCCCTTTTATTTAAATTATTTTCTAACTAAGGGGCAGAAGACTAGGGGGACCAGAGTGCTTGTATTGCAGCTTGGTTGTCAGTCATTAAATAGCCTCCCCCATCTTTTCATCCGCTCATTGCTTTCCTGGGTCACTTGAGGTTGCAGGATATGGTAGCGAGCTGTTTACAAAGATGCACATGACCAATGTTCATTTTGTTGGGGGGGACACAGGTATGCCACTTGCCTAGAAGGGTATAGGCTGGACCACACGGGCATCTCTCATGGTACCCAGGCAACAGGCCACAATTAGTGATTGGGATATTGTGTTGGTTTAAGAGTTATATGGTTTTACTGGTTTTAGAATTCTGATTTTATTAATGATAAGGTGGATAAGGTGATGTACAGTACCTTATAAATAAACTGGCCCTGGAGACAATCAAGGTTTTATTTAATCATCTGTGATGAAATCAGCAGGTATGCAGTACAGTGCAGATGCTGAGACCTGAAGTTATAGCCCACATGCCATGTAAGCCAATGCTCCAATGCTGTCTTCAGTACTATACTTATTCCTGGGCATTTCCATTTTAACTGTCACAGTTGCAGAACACCAGGCTACTGGTATATTAATACATTGTTATCAATATCAAGATTTCATTGTTTCCTGAACAGAGATCCTTTCCTCTGTATGCTGGAAATCCACCGTTTCAGCAACACTAACATTTTCCTTCACTCTTTCTTTAGGCTAAATATATAATCAAAATAAACTCAGTCCTACTTCCCAACTCATCATTGCCTGTTCCTGCTGTCACCCTCTTAGGCATATATATATAAATAGAATGACAGTAATGTAAGCCATAGGCATCATTCACAGCTTCTCGCACTTAAAAGACCAAAAACCAGGGACACATTTTAAACATTGCTTGTATAATTTTGGAAAGTTGCTAGAATAAAATGTTGTGTTACTACCATGCTTTTCACTGCCTAGACTTGAACTCAGGACCCTGTGTACTACAGTCGGATTAACATGCCACTATGCCAAATCAGCAGTTTCCTGAAAGATAGGAAGACTGAAACTTAAATGGCTATCATTTAGTGAATTCAGTTCTTCTTACCATAGGTCTCAATGTCTTAGCACAAAAAAAATGAAAAAAAAAACAATAATGGGGGAATACAGCCCCCAAATAGGACACATTTCAAATACTGATCTTATAAAATTAGAAATTTGTTAGAATAAAATGTTTTGTGTTACCATTTATTTTCTGAAGAATATGAGGCCTGAAATTCAAATGCCTGTCATTATTTAATGAATTCTATCCTTCAGTGAGTTGCCACAAAAATCCTGAAAACCACAGATTTTATGAGGAACAGATCAAAAATATGAGGCATAAATTCACAAGTAGTGGTGGCTAGGGACTTTAGGCTCTTTTTACCTGTACTCAAGGTACAGGGTTTGAGCCAGAGTACCTCTAGTCACCAGGTGTATTCACCTGGGGCATTTTCTCACACACACACTCCAGGTTCAGATACCTGAAATATGTTCAATCTGTTCATGTCTTGCAGCAGTCCTTTCCATTCACATAGTTCTGTAGTACCCACGCTCACAATCATTTCCTTTCTGCTCAAGCTCTGCAGCACACAGAAGATAATAAAAAATGTTTCCTTCCCATTCGCAAGTGTTTCCACCAATCCTCCATTTGAAAGCATGTTTCCTTCTCGCTCGCAAGTGTTTCCACCACTCCTCCATTTGAAAGCAGCAGTCAGTTAGAAATGCATGAACATCCATTCAAACAGTAAATAGTGAAAGCAGCCAGCCAGAAATGTGTGCACGTAAACCCTTGAGATCAAATCCGACAGGCCGGTAGGCCAATGGAGCTGATGTCATTGTGTATGTTTTGATGTCAGAAAAAAGCGAAAAAAAAAAACTGGGAAAAATTCAGAAATGAAGGGGTGCCACTCAGGAGTCGTGGGACCCCATTATTTGGACCCCAAAACTCAATAAAAACCAAGTAATTTGGTACAGTTGGGAGGTATGCACCTAATACAGAAATGTTTCAAAAGAAACAATTCAAAAGAAATTGCTGCTAGCCTTGTATATGCTCGTTTCCATTAAATATAAAACAAGTAAATATAGAATAAAAAGCGGAGCGAAGCAAAAAGCAAGTACTTCCATGTATAATAATCCAAGAGTCTTTATTGTAAAGTGTGACACAGATAAGCGCTTTCACAAATAGCTTCATCAGATCTCTCATAATACCCAAGGTAACATTCTTCTTATATACACAAATTAATTCAAAGAGGCAATTAAGCTTAAATAAGAAGTTCTCATTTAAAGGTATACAACTCAAAGTAGATCTAGCTAAGCTCTAAATCCAATATATTAGTGCAAATGATAATATAAAATCAAATAAAAATATATGAATCTATACAAAAAAAAAAAATATATATATATATATATATATATATATATATATATAAATAATATGATTAATAATTTTATATGTATAAATAAGTGTAAGAATAAGTGAATTTAATATAAAAGGTTTCATAAAGTGATCAGTATATAATCACTTAACATTTCTACGTTGTCTAAGTTTAGGTTTTATTGAGGCCCTTTTATTCAGGCCTCGTCCTCTATCTGACTTCAGTAGGATAATCCACTCTGTTTCCTTACTCTCTGTATACGTTACAATATCACCCCCTCTAATATTAGGGGTTATGACCTGTAATACTCTAAACAAGAATGTATGTTCTTTATTATACAATGCTATATGCTTAGCTAATGCGTTGTAATTAGAGCCCTTTCTGATGTGATAAAGGTGCTCTTTCATTCTGTCTCTAAATGGGCGATTCGTCTTCCCGACATAAAATGATGAACATAATTGACAGACAGCCAAGTATATAACATTAGGGGTCATACAATTCGCTTCAGCATTAATATTAAAACTCCTCAGTAAATCAGGATGCATAAATTCTGTACTACTATCAATAAAAGAGCAAAAATTACAATTACCACAAGGTTTAGTTCATCCAATATTTCTATCATATTTGTCAGGTTTCGGGTAACATAGTATTCTTTGAATTAATTTGTGTATATAAGAAGAATGTTACCTTGGGTATTATGAGAGATCTGATGAAGCTATTTGCGAAAGCGCTTATCCGTGTCACATTTTACAATAAAGACTCTTGGATTATTATACGTGGAAGTACTTGCTTTTTGCTACGCTCCGCTTTTTATTCTTTATTTACTTGGTTTAATACAGAAATGTACTATCTACCTCTTTAAAGCAGCAGCTTTAATTTTAACTATTTAAATCATTTTTACACTCCATCATGGTGAGAATCACCTAACTATGTTATAATGCCCTCCCCCAACTTAAATCCCGTGGTTTCTAACATAACGCATGGACTGCAAGCCCTAGAAGGGCCATCTGTATTATGATGGGGTTGAGTTTCACCTGTATTTTACCATGAAGGTCTATAAGAATAGTGTCCATCTACATTGTTTTGTTTTTCCATCCAGCAGCTTATTCAGCTACAGCAGTGGGGCATGGTTTACAACTAGTTGAAATTCTCAGCTAACCAGTCATTACTTTAATGATGATAATGTTCACCTGTCTTCACAAGCTTAATCATTCCATAGTAGAATGCCTATATTTTCTCTGCACAATATTTCATTCTAAAAGTATATTGGGTGTTCTTTCTTCAAATGTTTGTGATACGTTTGCCCTTAGATCTGCCTTTGATGCACCAATATATATACTCTGAAATGCTTGCTGAAACCTAGAAATGCTCATGCAAACTCAGAACATAGCATTTTCTTCAAATAATTAGAAACAATTTATGCCTTTTGTGTAAATGAGCATCCTACCCTAGGAATAACCCGTGATATAAAATAGAGCACAGATTTTGGAAATTATCAAGCTGATCTCAAGAATTTCCTCATTTATTCTTGTTACCAGGGAATAAATCAGCCATAGCAATCAATCTGCCAATGGCTTAATCTAAATATTTAACATATGTAATGCTTAACACACTCTAGGAAGCATTGACAGTTAGCAGAGTTGTCTCAGAGTGTCTACTTCATTTGCACTATGTAAGTGAGACAGGTGGCTGTCTCATCCTCTCAGTATATTATCACTTTGTCTATATAAGTAGCAGCATGTTTGTAATGGGGTGTAAGTACTCTGTCAATTAAGCATTGAAAGATGCAGCAGCACCATGGACCTGGAGGGGAAGGATGGTGTACTGGAATGTGTGCTCTTGTGCTGAAAACTAACACAATGGAGTTATTCCATTCCCTTGCTGACTTCACCACCAACATCTTAAGCACTGTTTTGCTTCCTCTTGTACATGGTTTCTCTATGACTCTGGTATTCAATAATGTTTTACATTAACTTTTTACCCTGGAATGATCTGAATACAGTGTTAAATTATATGTGTTCTTACAGCTAGTTCTTTAGAAATTATTTTTAATACTATTTTATTTCTTATTTTTATGCTTTAGATAGTGTGTCATCTACCTGAAGTAAAAATTTTCCCTTCAACAGATCAACTTGTCTTTGCTGCTAAACTATCTATACAGGTTTATGCTTCTTTTCATGTTTTTTAGGAAATTATCATGATATATGTTGCTGGTCTTCTGTTGCCAAACTGGTCAACTCCATAGTTTCCATCATTTAATTTTTCTACTATTTCAAATGGACTCTGCCTTTTAGCCAATAACCTTTTTTCTGTGCAAGAGTCCCAGACTAAAAAATGCTGTCTAGCTTTGAATTCCCTGGTCCTAACATTTCTTTTATGCATGCCTTATCACGTGACCTGTTTTAATAATATGTGTTCCCATGCAAAGGTATTACCACTTCCTCTTCATCTTTAAGATGGCAATCTTCTTTATGACATCTTTAAATGATTTTTTTTCTTCTTCTTAAGTTTTTATTTATTTTTTTGACACAATCTAATGTTCCAGGATGGCGTCTGCTATAAAACAATTTAAGATAACTGAAGTCTTTAAAGGCTTGTGTTACTTCACCAGTTGCAAACAGGAGGTATGATATGAATTAGTCCTCACTTTTTGTCATCTTCTTCAGAAACATTTCATAGTATGGACATTAATATTCACTTAAAAGGCTCTCCTAACCCATTTGTTTTTCTTTTCCTGTATGAACAATTGATATTGTGATTCCAGCAGAGTCACTTGTCTTTTAAGTTTGTCTTATTCTTAACACAAGTAGGCATGGCTCACTCTATGCAGCTATCAACATGGCTGTACAGAGATTTTGTAAATATCTCAGCATATTCTATGGTGTTTACTAGGTTTGGGAGTACTTGGAATTTAGCCAAGGTGTTGCTTAGTAGAGACAGGCTAGCCTTGGAATAGTTCCTAAAGGTTTTTGATTTCATTACATCCTCATATTTAATCTTTATTTCAAGTAATACTGCCTTACCATCAGATCTGACAAGCAAAGACATTACACTGGGTGAGGTACATCAGCCCCCATGTTTGCAAGTGCAAAGTCAAGGATGCGTGTACCCCAGGTAGGAAAATGGACCAACTGTTCCAAGGTGTTGGTATTAACAAAGTTTAGAAATTGCTAGGCTTGGGCATTAGAAGTGGTGAAGAATTCCCAATCTGTAGAGGGTTAGTTGAGGTCCCCCATGAATATCAGATTGGGTTGAATGGTGAGGGACTCTAGTACATTGAGATAAGTAGTATGGGTTTCCTGGGACATGGAGGGGGATTTACAGGTTACAAGGATATGTTATGAGACCCTGTTTATGGTGAGTTGCACGTATATGAGTTCCAGTGGGTCATACAACTTAACTAGAATGAATGTGAGGTTGGTTTTAATATAGACTGAGACTCCTCCACCTTTAGTTCCACCCTGTGCAATAGCTGATCTAAAGATGTTAAAGGCTTTATAACCTTACATTGCCAGGTTACTGTCCATGGCGTTAAACCATGACTCCTTTACTACGTAGATGTCTACACTCTCCAGGGAGAAGAAGGCTTGCAGGGATTAGAGCTTCTTGTTAAAACTTCTAGCATTGAGCAGTATCACCTTCAGACTTTCCTTCATCAGTTCAGTTTAGTCAGAAGGTATATCAGTTTGGTATAGCATAAACAAGGCACTATAGGGGTGGAAAAGGTCTTTGCCAAGGTCTGAAAGCTTAGTGGGGATAAGTGCAGACCATGTCTAGCAAAGCAGTGTGGTCTGTCAATCGTGTCTCCCAGGCATTCAAATATTGTGCCCACTTCAATTGACACCAGAAGCTAAGCCACTTACTTGTTAAAATTAATAATTTCATGTTGGTAATGTAGCATCATCCTTGGAGAAGGTAGAATACTGCTTAGTGCTGGTCTCATACCTGCCTGAGACACATAATCAGTGAGCTTGATCATGTCTTGCTTGACTCAGGTCATTAATGCCCACATGGACTATAATAGAGTAATACTAATACCTGTGGTTCAATGACCTGAGTGGATATGTGACTTGACTGATCCTAGCACCAGAAAGGCAGCTAACTGTGACTCTCTGCTCAGTCTGGTAAGGGGGGCATTATGTGCCTCACTATAGAATCACCACTGACCAGGAACCTTGGCTGTGTGCTGGTTTTCCTAAAGGACTTAGCAGTAGAGGCACTGGATCCACTATTGCTATATGTAGCTGTGGGTGATGTTTTAACAGAATGTTTACATTATGGCTGAGGACACTTTCTTTGACTGTACTGTGCAGGAGGTCTTGGTGTTTCTTTTTACCTGTAAGTGCCTCAGCATAAGTAGTTTTATGTATAGGGACTTTACTGTGTGGAGTTGGTATGATGCAAGTGTTACTGACATCTATAGGATTAGTTTTTGGTTGTGTGAGAGTGTTTTGTCTCCAGCATTAAAGTGTATTTATACCTTTCCCATACTTTATCCATTGTATTAAGAATAAATGGGCTGTCAGTGTACATGCAGCAATTGCTATATTGCTTCAGAGTACCCATCTCAAGCAGATTGTCTGTAGAGAGAATCAGGAAGTGCATATCCATCGGTACTAATCTACTATGGAAGAGTGATGGAAATTTAAATATTGAATTTGTCAATAAGAAAAGGAACTTTATGAGCAATGCTCAGCTATGTGCAAACAAGATGCTTTAGTAGTTAAAAAAATCTGTCTAGGCAGTAATGCACAAGAGTGTAAACCACAAACCTTCCTAAAGTAAAATGATTGGTTTGGAGCCCAAGTGCTTAAACCAAAACTAAGACACTTTTAGAAAAACAGACACCGCAAGCCTTCACCAGGAATTCCCAACTCAGAAGGGTGTAGGCAGCAGTATTCTCTGGGTTTAGGGAGTGCTTGAAATTTAGCCTGGCAAAAACAACTAACATGTATTTAAAACCACTGCAAGGTTTTTGCAATGGTCTAACAATGTCTACAAGAAAATGTTAAAATGGAACCTATATAATGATCATTGGAAATAAGGGATTTCCAAAACCTGAATAAATAGCTGTCTTTTGGAAATTGGGCCATTCAGTACAGCCAATATCAATTTTATTATTATTCTTGACTAGTAAAATATTGTTAGGCATCATGCTTTCTTTGTTTTGCACATGTCTAGGTGATATCTTAATATATAACTTTGTGCTAATCTCACTGCAAGGTTTCAGAAAGTTTTCAGCATTAATATCTTATGCACTGCTTCTTCACCAGCTTTATATACTCTAACCAACAAATCATTTTGTAACTGAGTATAGGTAGGAAGTTGAAGCATTTTGTTAGCTTCTTCCCATGAAACAAAGTTATATGTTTCCCATCCTTTGCTTAAAGTCGCATCTTTCCATGGTGCATTTTAAAGTTTATCTTCCTTACCTTGAAGTTAGCTAACTCTGAAGTTTTCACAGTCAACACATTATGAGATACTGTCTACTCTATTACTCAGTGTTTAAGCTTTTTCCTCTGAAAGGCATCTCATACCAATTTTCCTTAATGACAGCTAATATTTTTGCCTCAATTCTTCTTCTTTTTTTCCTTCATAAACATGATGTTTAACATTACTTTCTTCTGTTTAAGGTTCCTAATATTTACCATAACAGGCTCGTAACAATATTATTTGCCTTTCAATATAAATTATTCTCAATCTTCATCTCTGATTTCTTCTCCGTATGTCTCAGTGGAAGCAAGCGCCATGTTTTCAGAATGATTTTCCTCTCTACATTTTCTCTCTGTCTCTCTATAAAGGGCATCTAAGAACCAAATGTATCATTAGTTTTACTGTAATCCATACATTCAGATACCTGTGCTTCAGTTTTCTCTTACACTGGCAGAAATGAGCTTAGACATCTGACCAAACACTGTTTCCTCTTCTTTCCCTATAATAGTAAAGTTTATTTCTTATTCTTAAGTTCCCCTTTTTCAGCAGACACCTGATACTTATAATTTTACATTTCTGAGATTTTCTGCTTTGGGTTGAAGGAACCTTTGGGGTTCTTTTAATGGTATACATGTTTCATACTTCCTAACTTCATTACTTCTGTATTCATCCTCTCACTGAGTCATTTTGCCTTTTTAGTTCTCCTAGTTACTTCTATTCTCTGCCTTGCAACACATTCAGGATTCAGTATTTTACTATACAATTCAATTTCTTCTACTGGCATTCTTCTTACAAGTTTCTATGCCATAGTTATTGTATTTTTTCAACTTTAAAATGCTTGAAATACTAATACATTCATTCAATCTAGGATATTCTGTGGCATTAAGCTTCAATTGCCAACAGAGCTCAGAAACCTTTAAATGTTTAGGTACTGCCCTGCCTTGTGAGACATTGATTATCTGCTGTACTACCAAAAATTTAAAACAATGATCCCTATATTTCTCTATATGTCTACTTAAAGCATTTGTCTTAACTGCCCTACAAATATCAGATATATGTTCATAAATCCTGTTCTTAAAATTTCTAGAAGTCTTGCCCACATAAAAGGCAGGGCAGGATAAAATGTTTGTGATATAAACCAAATTTTTTAAAAACAGTTGTAGTGTAAATGTAAAATAAGTAAAAAAATATTTAATTCAAAACTATCTTCTGTTTCTAGAACATGTGGGCATTGCCTACACCTACCACACTTGAAATTGCCTAATCTATTGTTAGACTGTCTTGTTTTACTAAAATTTTGACTACTTTCTAGGATGCCTTTAAAATTTAAATCTCTCTTAAAAGTAAATAATGGAGTTGAACCAAACATCTCCAGCATATCATGTTCTAAAATTAACAGATGCCAATTTTTCTTAACTGTAGTACAAATATTTGGAGTAGTACAATTATAAGTCAAAATAAAAGCAAACTGTCCTTCCACCTTCTTTTTGTTTTAATTTTTAAGTTCCAAGGTAACACTACTATGAACATCATCACCTGATAAAATAGGTGAATACATTTTTCTGTCTGTTGTCATAAATCTCATTCTTTAAAAACTTTAACAAATCTTCAGGGTAACCCCTAGACTTAAACATTTGTATCATAAATTCATTCTCCTGAATAAAGTCAGATTCTATATTTATCATCCTTGCTGCTCTCACCAGCTGCCCTTTTACTACTGCTCTCTTTTCAAAAGGAGGGTGGCAGCTATGGGTGTTTTTTGTGATTTTAATATATGCATATTTTATTATTTTTTGTTAAACTCACGTTTGTTAAGTTATTATGTATTTTACCTTTAAGTGGTAATCATTGTTTTAAGTGGTTAATTACTTAATTAAGGTTTAAAGAAGTGCATAAAAGGGAAGTGGGTGTGTTTTTAAATTTTTCTGAAGAAGTCCTGTTAATCTCTTATGGAAGAAAGTGCTTAAGATTTTAATAAAGTTAGCATTTTTAATTTCTCGTTCATGCATTCCTAACAGAACACAGACTGTTACACAGTTAGCAGGAAATCTTAGGCAGTAGACCTCACTCTTGGCCTTCAGTCTCAGTTCCAAGCTCATGTACTCCTACAATTCACATCAAGGCTGTAGGTCTATCTCCTAATCTGTATAATTACCTCCAAAATCATATACTCCTATAGTCCACTGCAAGGTTATATACCTCTCTCATATCTCCATCTTGAATTCATAAACAAGCATAGCTCACAAGTTATATCATACAGGTTAGCCATACCTTCGTCATTGTCAAGTCCCAAATTCAGGATATTTCTTTCAGCACTTATCCAATATTTCTTCACTATAGCAACCTTCTTCAATGTAACTTTCCAGCTTACTCTTTTTTAATAATGAGATAACTGCCAATTAATTCTATGTGAGTAGCTAATTATTGTGGGAACCACTGTGACAATATTCTCACATTGCACATATTGCCATATACATTCTGAAAGTATTTAAAAATCACATATACATTCTATATCTCCGTCATATTAAGGTAACATAACCATGCCAGCTTTTATACAGTATTCAGAGATCAACAGATTCAGAGAGATACTGTATATAGAAATATATCTATGTTAGTATATTCATTTCTATAACTAATCTATATCTATCTATCTACTAAGTTTATCCCATGTTCACTGACTCATTTAATAATGTTATTACTGCCATCAATGGCTTTACTAAAATTCAAATGTATGGCATTTATGTGGACTGTACAATATATTCTTTTGGAAATGTAATCAGTAGTTATTTATGGCTAAGGCAACAGAAACATTCTGACCTGCATGCATATTCACTAGGATCAGCACTTGCTTCAGACTGTAAAACAAAATACCAGGGAACAGAACATACTAGACATTGTTTGTGTTCCAAAGGAAATAATTGTTACCTCATGCCAAGTTTTGCCACCAGTGATGTACAATGATTATGGGGTGATATAGGTTACATTTTGGCTAAAACACTCTGCGAAACTGAAATCTAAACCAATGCACAAAAAATTAATAACAGATTATATATAGATTTTTTTTGGTCTCCCTCCTGCTGGGGCTTGCTCTGCCTGCTCCATTCGCACTTCAGGCTCATTCCGCACCCCTACCTGTCCCCATATCCCACCTGCCCCCAGTGCTTCTACTCTTATTCACTAGGCTGACACTCCCTCACTCTATCCATCCAATTATACCAACTTCCTATTAAACTGGTTACACCTCCTAGACCTACAACATGCTCATGCTTCACCTATCACCTCTTGCTATGCTCATATTACTGTCTCACCTCACTACTTATCACCACAACACATTCCAGACACCCACATTTCTTCACACCAATAACATATTACTCCATGTACATATCTCACTATTTCTCCTACACTTGTCAATATTACTAGCCTCCAATATTTTCCATGTAAAATAATACCTACTAAAGATAGTCACTATAACCCTCAGTTGTTCAGCAATGCGCTTATCACATGATTAAAATTACTTACCAACATTACCTCTGGGCTACTGCTTAGTGGTGACATCCACTCAAACCCTGGACAACTCTCACATAACACCAACCCTTCTAGTCACTCTAGTGTCAACACTCCTTACACATCCAATCCTGAACAGAAAAAATCAGACCTATTGATAATGAACATTAATATTAGAAGTATAGCCAACAAATTAGACATCCCGCATGCAACTCTAGCCACATACTCCCCAGACATAGTAATAATCACTGAAACATGGCTAAAATCAGGTACAAAAGATGATGAAATACTACCACCAGGTTACTCCATACTATGGGTGGATAGACTCAACAAAAGAGGAGGTGGAATTTCTATCCTTTTTAAAGACTATCTCACTTTAACTTTCCTTGACTGTAAAACCTCGCAACTCGACAGTGAAGAAATCATCTATACCATACTAACTATAAATTCAAGAAGAACACTTAATATAATTGGCTGGTATATCTCACCTGGAAATAA
Organism: Protopterus annectens; assembly: GCF_019279795.1. Classification (NCBI taxonomy): domain Eukaryota; kingdom Metazoa; phylum Chordata; order Ceratodontiformes; family Protopteridae; genus Protopterus; species Protopterus annectens. Next base: position 11,823,942 of record NC_056734.1, read on the forward strand.
CACCCCAACTATAGAACATTTATTGCACTGGGAAAGTAGTACCCTTAGTCAGGAGACATTCATATTGGGTGATTTTAATTTAGACTGGCTTGCATGTGATACAGATCACACCATCCATCGCATAAACTTGCATGGTTTTATATAAACTATTCAAGAACCTACCTGAATAGATAAAGCTAGTAAAAAAACAATCAACCTTGGCTTGGATATTACTAAATAAGTCCTTCCTGATGGTCTGAGAGATCACCTACCCACATTTCTAATATGACAACACATATTCCCAACAAAACCTATGTGTAAGTAAGTTAGAAAAAAACATAACTTTAATCTTGACAACTTCCTAACTGACCTACAAAGATGCAATTGGACTCCACTCAAATACCTTGATCTAGATGACACAGTGAACCACTTTAATAAATCCTTTTTAGATATATTAAATGCACATGGCCCTGTTAGAAACATCAGAGGAAAATCAAACTATGCCACCAGGCTAAGCAGAGACACTAGGGCCCTTCTGAAAACTAGAGATAAATCCTGGGAACTATGGCATTAGGCTAACACAGTAGTTTCTAAACAACAGAATCAGGAACTTACAAATAAGGCAAAAAAATAAATAAATAAAAAATAAATAAATAAATAAAACAGGGTAAAATAAATTTCTATCATAACATACCAAAAAACCCTCAAAAACTCTGACCTGCTATAAACTCAATCCTTCACCCAGGAAAATCTACTACTCCAACCCCAAACATCCACAACAATTCCGATAGCATAGCTACCATTTTTAATAAACATTTTATTGAATCTATAATTGCCCTTTCCAAGCAGCAAACCCCTGCTCCTGATAGCAAACCAGCCAAATCTACAACTAGCAATGCCTCATTCTCTTTCTTCCCAGTTCTTACAACCACTATAAAAAACTACTCCAGAAACTAAAACTTCCTACACTTGCCATAGATAACTTACCCAGTGAATCCCTCAAAATTGCTGCTGAATCTATAGCCTTCCCAGTATCAATCTTTATAAATAGATCCTTTTTGAAAACAAGGTTCCTCAACTGTGGAAAATCTCCCATGTAATCCCACTTCATAAAGGGGAACCTTCCATAGATCTGACAAACTATCATCCAACTGCTATTCTTTCACCTCTTTCTAAGCTACTTGAAAGATGTATTCATCTCCAAGTCGTGAAATTCTTACTAACAAATAACCTTCTCTCAAACACTCAGCATAGGTTTCACCCATCGTATAGTACCACTACTGTTCTCTTATCCTTCACAAATACCATAATCCATCACAGGAATAAAAACAACTTTGTATCTGCCATCTTTCTAGACCTATCAAAAGCTTTTGATATGATCTCCCATTCTAAACTAATAGATGTACTAACTGAACTATCCTTCTCACCGTCTGCCACAGCTTGGTTTAATAACTATTTATCTGGCCATCAACAATCTGTTCTATGGCAGGGTGACCTATTGCCATGCCTTCCTTTATCCATTGGTGTCTCCCAGGGATCCATCTTAGGCCCTCTCCTTTTCTCCCTCTTTACTAATAATCTACACACAGCTACTCCACATGGTTCTATAATACAGTATGCCGATGATTCAACACTTATCTGTGCTGTCACTTCTCTATCAGCTCTTCATTCTCAAACACAGGAATCTTTCAATTCTGTTGGAACATGGTTAGCCAATGCCCATCTAATCCTGAACCCAAACCAAACTAGATTATTACTCTTCCAACATAACAAGACATCTATCTCATGCCCACCATTTAACATAATAGCCAAGGACAATACTGTCATCTCCCTGACAACCCATACAAAGCTCCTTGGAATGAAAATAGAAAATAACCTAAAGTTTGACTTACATGTCTCTCTAACAATAAAAAGTCCATAAGAAACTTGGAAGTCTATATAGGCACAAAAGTTTCCTGACTAAAATGGCAAAAATTACATTAGCACAAACCCATCTGCTCTCCACTCTATTATATGCCTCTCCAATTTTAACTAATCTTAAGAAAACTTACCTTTCTAAGCAAGAAGCATGTTATGATACAATTTGCATCTGACTACTCATGTACAACACAGTACAGCTTTAAGGGTACTAGACTGGCATGAAATTTCAAACATTATTCTTAACAGCCAACTCTCTCTAACTAACAAAATTGTAACACAACCAACCAGAATCCCTGCACTACAAAATCTCATCCTTCCTTACAGTTCCTGCAGACCACTTCACTCTAACAATAAGAACTTACTTACCATCTCCGAAGCCAACAACACTGCAGAAGAATCTTTATTTTCCAGCTATATGTCTCGTATATGGAACTCCCTTCCTATCTCCATTCTCTCAATCTCGTCCACTAACCACTTTAAGCCATCATTTAAAACTTATCTAAAAAATAAGTGGCTATGTTCCTGAACTAACCCCTTGTGATTACTCAACCATATTCAACTTCTTTCCCTGCATTTAATCTTTTATTCCTACTGGCCTCTCTTAAACTTATATCTTGACATAAGTCCTACTTTACAGTACTAAGTTCCAAGCCTAGGTTTTGTTGTCATGATGTAACAAGTTAGTATTTTCTTATGTATGCTACATTTTGTTTACTTTATACTTTATTGATTATTGTAATTTGTGCATTAAAATTTACTGTTACTCATGGAGCTTTTCTCCCCGGGCCTCCGCTGAAAAAAATGACCTGTGTCCAGTCAGACTTTCCCAGTAAACAAATGTTAAATAAATAAAATAAATAAATTTTATGGAAGCAAAACAGTCAAAATGTAAAACTAACTGGAGTGATGCAATCAGTGGAAAAACTGCAGGAGGAATGTTAAAAGTTTTGAACGAGAAATCGTTTGAATGCATACAATCAAAAATATTTAACATTAGGATACAGACACACAACATCAGAAGGATATATTTCCATAAGAACAAATTACTAGATTAAGGTGAAAGACGAAAATATAAAAAAAACGGAAAAGTGGTTGAACTTTAAGTTTCAAAACTGAAATACACAAGCTGAACAAATTAAACATACTGTGAGACAAGATGAAGAAAAGTTTTGAAGTAAATTCATATAAACATATACCATTTCATAGATACATAAGATGTGAAAGGTATAAAGACATACAAATTAATAAATAATTCTCAGACACAGCAGATTATACTGTATACACACACACACACACACACACACATATATATATATATATATATATATATATATATATACATATATATATATAGATATATATATATATACATATATATATATATATATATATATATATATATATATATATATATATATAGGTACTAGGCTATCTGCCCAAAGGCATTTATAACCCTAGCCAGAATGTGTTGGTTTTCACCACCCCCTTAGATTAGTTCCCTGTGCCTCTGTCCAGCAGAGCCACTGAAGTGATCTCCAGGGTAAACTTTCTGTTTCCCATCCACTTGTCAAGGTTTCTTTTGAAGAGTGTTAGTGAGGAGCTCTGCATAACGTAGATTGGAATCTTGTTCCAAAACATGGGAAGTCTCTGGGACATGAATCTATCCTTCCAGCACGTCCTATTTATTGTTGTGGTGAGGTTTAGATCTTTAGAGCATGTGGCTTGAGGGGATAAGGTTTTCTTTAGGTGGAGCATGTCCATCAATTCTGGGTTGGACATGGCCTTGTATGTCAGGCAGAGATCACCTCTGAGTAGGCAGAATGCAACCAAGTACAGCTGGAGTTTCTTCAGTCAAGCTGCATAGGGCATCTGTTTGAGGTCAGTGATCCTCTTGGTGAGGTACTTCTGTGGTCTTTCCAATTCTTGCAGGTGTCTTGTAAGGTACATCCCAAATGGGGCATTGTACTCTAGTACTCTATGATGGGTCTGATGAGTAGAGAGGCACAATGACCTCTTTTGATCTGGATGCAAACCCTTTTGTGATTAGGTGGACCACGTAGAAGGATTTTCTAACCACTTTGGCAATGGGATTATCAAAGGTGAGATTACTATCTACTGGGTCCCCAGATTCCTTATTATGTCTTCTGTATTTCGGGGACTACCACCTATGTGGTAGTTTGTGCGTACTTTGTTTTTTCAAAAGGGGATGACTATGCAATTTTTAGCATTTAGCTTGAGGCCATGATTTTGACACCAGGTATCCGTCTCCGTGAGACCTTTTGGAGGATGTCTGTGTCAGCTGGAGAGTCAATTATAGCCCCTAGTTTGCAGTCGTCTGTGAACTTGGTCAGCCATAGTCCTCCTGTGCTTGCCTGTACCTCTGAGAAGTATATGCCAAACAGGAGGGGTCCTAGGACTGAGTCCTGGGGAATGCCACTTGTATCCGGTTTAGAGTTGGACCTAGCTCCCACAACTCACACCATGTGGGTTCTGTCTGTGAGCCAGTTGACAACCCATCTTGTGATGTAGGGGTTTATGTTCAGGCTGGTGAGCTTGTCTATAATACCAGAATGGGAAATGGTGTTGAAGGCTTTTGCGACTTCTAGGTAGGCTGTGTGTACCACCTTTTCCTCATCTATAGCCTTGGTAACAGTCTCAAAGAAGTCCACCAGGTTTAGGAGGCATGATCTGCCCTTAACAAAGCCGAACTGGTAGGGTCCAGTGTTTGGAGGTTCCCAATGTTTCTGCTAATGGGTTCCATGATGATGTGCTCCATAGCCTTGCAGACCAAGCTAGTCAGGCTTATAGGGCGATAGTTCCCAGGGTCTGTTGTGGCTCCACCTTTGTGGAGCGGAATAACGGTTGCTGTGTGCCACTCTATGGGTACGTAGCCTGTGGAGAGGCTGAGTTTGAACAGTGTGTTTAGGTGAGGGGTTAGTTTGTCTTTTAGCTCATGTAGGACACAGCCTGGGACACTGTCTGGTCCCACTGATGCTGTATTTTTGGCTTTGGAGAGGGCTGTTTTAACCTGAGTGTCTGTGATTTCAGGGACTCTACATTCTTCTTGTATGATTATGGGCCCTTTTGGGGGGTGAGAGGGGAGTGAAGTTTGCGCTGAACCTGTCTGCCAAGGTGTTGGTGATATTGGTCGGTTCGGTGTATTTTGTGCCATTCTGCACTAACTCTGAGCAGATCTGAGCATTGCCACTTAGATTCCTGACATAGCTAAAGAATGCCTTGTGGTTATCTTTGGAGTCCTTGGCAATTTTTCTTTCAAAGCTCGCCTTGGATGATTTTATGAGGGATCGTAGGTTCTTGCTGATGCTGATCAGGGATGTCTTCCCTTCTTGGGATTTTACTCTTTTCTCTGCTAGTTTCCTCCTTCTATTGTATAGCTTGTTTATGGCAGGGGTCCACCAGACTGGTTTCCTTTTCTTGGAGGAGTGAGTTTTGGTTTTGCTTGGGATGGCACAATCCATGCATTGTTGTAGGTGCCCGTTGAATGCATTGGTAAAGGATTTTGCAACTTGGACAGCATTATCCTTCAGCATGCAGGCTTTGAAACTTTCCACCTCGGTCTTAACTAACGTGAAGTTCGCTTTTGAAAAGTTTTTCATGGTAGTTTCCTTGTCCGGGGGTGGGGGCAGAATGTGGATATCCAAAGTGATTTGTTTATGGTCAGATTTAACCAGCGAGGGGTTGACCTCTGGTGTGGAACACTAGTCGCCCATGTTGGTGATGACTAGGTCCAATATGTTGTCAACTCTGGTGGGAGTGTTAACCAGTTGACCCAAGGCATTTGAGTTTATAAATTCAAGGAAATGTTGGGCAAGGGAGTTAGTACTTGAGTAGTTCCCTCAGTTAATGTTTGGGTAATTGAAATCACCCAATATTAGGGTGTTTGGTAGGAACTTTATGTTTCCCTGTGTTTCCAGAAATGCAGAATGGGGGTCCTGGGACATGGTGGGTGATCTGTAGCAAGCTACAATTTGAATTGCAGTTTTGCCCATTGTTAGTTGCACATGGATGATCTCTGAAGCATCTTGCTGTGCCACTAACCTGGAGGTGTGGGTATCCTTGATGAATATGGATACGCCCCCACCTTTTGTATTTCGGTTTGGATTCTGTGGCCGAAATGTATGGTATGAGTTGTAGCCTGGTAGTGCTGGGGAGCTCTCTGAAGCCTTAAACCAGGTTTCTGTTACTGCACATATATCCATTTTCTCCATACTGAGGAGTGCCTCAAGTGTGTGCATTTTGAGGTTTGGACTTCTGGCATTGAGTAGCATTACACTCAGTTTTTTTGTTACTTGTGCTATTTAAGGCAGATGGTTTGTCTTTTGAGCCTTGCCTAAAAAAGGCACTATGGGGGTGGCAAGATCCTTGGCCAGTATTCAAAAGCCTAAGGGTGACAGGTGCAAGCCGTCTTTAGCAAATCAGAGTGGCTTGTCAAGCATGTCATTCCAGGCAGACAGACACTGGATCCCCTTTGAATGACACCAGAAACTTAGCCAATTGTTTAAATCGAGAATTTTTTTTCTTTATAGCATGATATAATTCTTTGTGAGGGCAGGATGCTGCTCAGGGTTAGGGTCATACCAGCCTGGGCTATGTGATCAGAGAGCTTTTCCATGTCTCTTTTCTAGTAGTCCAGGGAGGTACAGCTCAGGTCATTCACACCAACATGGACAATGACAGAGTCATATTTGTACTTGTTCTGGAGTGACCTGAGTGCTTGTCTTATGTGGCAGATCCTGGCACCTGACAGGCAGCTAACAGTAACCTTCTCCTTATTCAGCCTAGTGAGTGGGACATCAGTGTGCCTGACTATAGAGTCACCTATTACTAGTATGTTGGGTATGTTATTTTGCTTTAAGGGCTGTGATTGCATGGCACACTGGTTTTGTGAAGTATGTATTTCATGGTTTGTGTTGGGGGGTGGAGGTTGCGTGGATGTTTGCTTTGGAGGTCTCTGTTGCTTTTGCAGATTTTTATTTAGAGCCTCCAAGTATGTTTTCATGTATTTATGTGTGTTTTTTGCCGGTGTAGGTTTAATGGATCTATGTGAGACTGGTGATGTGATGCAAGTATTTCCCTTTTCCTCTTGACTGTCTGATCCAATCTTGGGTTGAGAGAGCTTAGCCTCTAGTTTGGCTGTATAATTGCATCTCTCGCATGTATTAGTGTTTGGTGGTAGGAGGAGAGGGTTGTCTGTGTACATGAGGCAGTTGTAAAATTGCCTCAAAATGCCCAGATTCACTAGTTGGACAGGAGAGTACATCTGACACTGCCCTTTGGACATGCCTGGATAGGTACAGTGAACTGTTTTACTGGATGGCTGGTAAGGTCGAATAGAGAGCCTTGTCCTTCTGTACAGTACAGTACAGGAGGGTCTAGTGCTAGGGTTTATAAGTGCTTGCTATGAGTTTTGAGCAAGTGCCGGGCTGAGAAATGAATGGCTTGAGTGCTTAAGTTGTAAGTTTGTCTAGTTCCAAGGAAAGAATTGAAGAGTAGACTTTGTGGAGCCGGGAATAATTTTAGCCTAGCTAACCAGTGCTGCCCGGTGCGCAAACCTGGGCAAATGCAGTATTTATAGCAGGGAAATGAAAGAGATAGAAATTAGCCAAAAATGGCCAATAAACTACTAATTTCTGGGGTGAACCACTCCTCCAGGGACAGATAGGCTGCTCAAAGCTCCCCTCTCTCACAGGTGAACAGAGAAACGTCCTTCTATCCAAGTAAGATATGGGCAAACACAGAGATTTGTAACACAGCCCTGAATTCAGCACTAACCTGAAACCTGGACTATACTATCTTAGAAAGGTGGGAAACAACTATAGATATATGTGTGTGTGTGTGTGTGTGTATATATATATATATATATAATATATATATATATATATATATATATATATATATATATATATATATATATGTGTGTGTGTGTGTGTGTGTGTGTGTGTGTGTATATGTATATATATATATATATATATATATATATATATATATATATATATATATATATATACGCACACATATATATATATATTTTTTTTTTGTTTTGTTTTTTTTTTTTTTTCAGAAAATAAAGCAGATACAATCAGAAAAAAAAATTAAAATGCACAGAAAATGGTACTTATTGTTGTATATCGCAGATCAGAGTTGTAGTCAATGCCCCTAGTAACAAAGTAGGAAAAAACGCAAACACAGTAAAAGCAGATGAATAAAGTGCAATTTTATATATATATATATATATATATATATATATATATATATATATATATATATATATATAAAACAATAGAAAATAAACAAACTGATTTAAACAAGTTACCCAATTACCAGAAAAAAATCTTAAAACTGAGCCCTGTTCCAGCAGTCTTCAATCAGACAAGTTCTAACTGCACACTCCTGCTATTAGGGTGCAGGGAACCTTCTCCAAAAAAAGATGGCCTGGATCCGTGCTCAAGTTATACAAACAAAGCTAGATTCAGCAGGCCTGAATCTGGTCTTTCTTACAGCAACAAGGTGCACCAATTTCAGAAAGAAACAGTTCAAATAACAGGCACAATAAGCCTGTGACCAGAAATCCCCAGCTCAGCCTCTCCTCCCACAAGAGTACAGACCACAAACCCTCTTAATGTAGAATAACTAGCCGGAAGCCCAAGTGCTTAAGCCAGAACTAATTCACTTTTAGAGTGGCACATATTGGGCATTCAATCAGCAATTCCCAGCTTAGAAGGATGTAAGCTACATGTCCTGCCACAACAGCGCAGACCACAAACCTTCTTAATGTAAAACAATCTGTATGAAGCCCACGTGCTTAAACCAAAAGACTTAGAATAACAGTTACAATTTAATCAGGCTACTACCAAGCAGTAATAAATGCAGCAGAATAAATAAAATTGAGTACTTTTAAGAAAAGCAAAATAAAGTAGGAGGAAACACAAATACAGTAAAAGCAGATGAATAAAGTGCAATTTTTTTTTTTAAGTGAAAGACGTGAGGAAGCAAGAACCTAAGTGGGTTGGCCTTCTCAAATCTTCTCTCTGTATTAAGTAGAGTTAACACTAGACTCAGAATATGATCTCACTATACTCAGTTAAGTGAGCAAATGAGATGGACCCATGAGGAATGTTCTAATACAGACTTACAGGTGGGGCGGGCAATTCCAGAGCCACTAACACTAATACCAACACAAGAACAGAGAGTGTGGGTGGGGAATTAACTGCAGAGAGACACACAGCACACTGTTCAATAAAACAAACAATTAGGAAACAGAAAAAATAAAGATACAGTACTTTTAAAACTGCAAGTTTGTACTTAACAGAAGACTAATATACACTACTGCAAGTTTCACTTAACTTCAGCTTCTAATGCAGATGATTATGGCCAAGCAATTCTCTCAGATGTTGAGCATAAAATCTCTCTCTCTCTCTCTCTCTGATATATATATATATATATATATATATATATATATATATATATATATATATATATAGATAGATAGATATATAGATATATATATCTTTATACACACACACACACACACACACACACATATATATATATATATATATATATATATATATATATATATATTTTTTTTTTACAAAATCTTATGTAAAGCAGTTTGGCTCCACAAAGGGGTGATGAATTGTCCTAGTAACATCCAAATAACCTCAGATATTAAAATTGGATTATATTGAAAAAAAAATTATGCAAACTGGACCCATACAAAGCACAGACAGGAGACAGAATTAGTAGTAATGACCTGAGAACACATAAAGGTTTATAGGTAATTACTATACTAACTGCCCTTTCAGGCTTTAAGCCTAGCCAATTTTTCTTTTAGTGCTCAAAATAACTTATCCCATTTATATATATATATATATATATATATATATATATATATATATATATATATATATATATATATATATATATTGGCCTTGCACATCCCATGGTCAATAGTTATATATTACCTTTAATGAAAGTAACTGGGATCATACCATAGACTAGGGACAAATTCATGAGATAAAACATTTAGGAGCCGCCTCTGTCCATTAGTAGTACTGGTGCTGCCCTGGGGTAAATTTTCTGTTTCCTATTCATATATCTAAGGTTCACTTTAATATAGAAAGGGATAAACTTTGTTTTATGTGGATGTGGAGTCTGTCCTACAGCAGTGGTATCCTCTGCGAGATATACCTGTCCCTCTAAGCCATTCTGTTGATGTTGTAGTAGAGGTTTAGATTCCCTAGACTGAGTATTTCTGATACTATTTGACTTGCTGATTTGTAGAATATCCATCAGTAATGGGTTGGAGGATGCCTAGTATGACAGGCAAAGGTCATCTCTTAGGAGTCTATGGGATACCGAATATTGTGACTTCATCATGAACTTAGATCACCATTATACCTGCTTTTCACTAAGCATTTAAATATTTGGAGATTCCTCAAGATTAGAGACGTACTTGCTAAACCTATCTTTAAGGGTAAAGTGAGTAGGACAATCCCAGTGTAATACAGACCCATTTGTTTACTGTCACATTGTGGAAAAATAATGGAGACAGTTATTTTGGATAAATTATAGTCAGAATTGGAAAGGTTGGGACTTGAAACCATATATCAGCAAGCTTATGCAGAAAATATTTCTGTAACTACTTGCAACATAATGTGCTATGACAATATAATAACAGGTATAAATGAAAAATTGTGCTGTGATGTAAATTAAATAGACTTAACTTCAGCATTTGATATTGTCATATATAATACACTAATCGTTAAATTAGAACAACTAGATATTGATGTATTCTTGATAACATGGGTAGCTGCATAGCTTACAAATAGACATGACAAATACCATATGGCAATTGGACAGGTGAAATTCTGGGTTAAAGTCATGGTCTCCCACATGGCTCCATATCTTTCAGACCTATCTTTTTTCATCTAAGGTATTCTAAGTCTGTATGCAGTTGACTTCAAAATGGGTAAACTCATTACAGGTGTTACAGTAGGGCATGTTTTCAAAAGAACTTGACTAAATTGACCATTTGGGCATATCACTATAATATGCTGATTGATGCACTGAAAACTAAGCATGTGAGGTTTGGGAGATACACATAGAAGGTGAACATTTAATACAACACACAGTGATTGAAGGACCTTGGTATATGGGTAAATCCAGCTCTAAGTTTTTCTAATCACATCAACTAATTGGCTAGGGATAATTATAGAACTATAGTTTGTATAAAAAAATGTAAAGGTTAGGAAATCAGAAATGATGAAATCATTGCTTGCTAGTTGCATTAAACCCAGACTTAAGTATAGAGTAACAATATGGGAATGTATAGGAAAACAAGCATGAGTAAACTGGAAGGAGTACAGCAGAAATATACCAAGGGTATCCATGGATGTGAAAATTTAAGTTATTATGAAAGACTGAAATATCTGAACTGTACAGTGTCTCATGTATGCATTAAAGAGGACATATTCAAGTATATAGGGTAATTAGATATAACTACCTCTGGGAATGTTTGGGGTTAACATAAAATAACAGAAAATCATCAGACAACCCATGTAAATGATTATATAGAAATGAGAGGTATACTAATTGGCTGCCTGAGAGATTAGCTAATGCATGGAATGTACAACCAAATTACATTAAATCAATCACTAGTTTAGATATTTTAACAACAATCTGGACACTTGCTATAGAAATAACTGTTTTTGTCTGTTGGAAGGCTCAAAGGGCATTATTGCCCTTGCCTGAAATATTTGTATGAATGTATGTATGTATGTATGTATGTATGTATGTATGTATGAATGTAGAATATGATAATCCCACTTTATTTACATCTTCCAATAACAGGTCAGCTAAGCAGATTTCAAAATTCTTCTCAAAGCAGCTAGTCGGGCTGATAAATCTGTGGTTTCTGAGCAGTTTCTTGTCATGCAGTTCAGGATGCCATTAAGGATACAAACCCAGATTCATAAATACCCCAAAACTCAGGAATTTAGAAAGTAATCCATTGCTTATGTTAACAGCTGTGGCCAAAATGGAATGTTTTCATAATTTGTGATTTTACTATTCAGAGATATGGAGAATATGCAGAATAAGGAGAGGCCCCACTATCAGTTAATTTGCATGCCTCTGAATCACCATTAACAACAACAAGTGCAAATCAGTACTATGCTGGGCTAGATAACATGGGGAGCCCAGGTACTCCTCCAATATTTTCTCCCACAAACATAAATAAATAAACATACTCACTGACATACATCTTAATAGTCCCTGGTTAAAAAAAAATGATTTGTGTTCTACTGATTGTGGACTTTTAACCTTAGATTTGGTGGATTGATGTACTTATATCCCATTAGAAGACAGTGTGGGATTTTTTCATGAATCTTTGTTAAACCTTGATTTTTTGAGTAGTGGAGATATTAGGTTAATCATGGAATGCACTGAGCTCATTTTAGATAATAATTTTATTTATTTTGAGGGGGACCACTTACAAACAGATCAGAGAAGTACTGATGGGTGCAGCATGAGCTAACCTCATTATGTTCAACTAGGAGAGAAATTATGGGGGTAATTTAATAAAGCATACGCAGTTTTTTTTCTGTGTAGGCATTGTGCCATGCTGCTAACATGGGCACAAACATTTTTAGATTCAGTAAGCTCCGCTGAGTTGCCCACATGAGCATGCCAACACAGAAATTTCCATGGCATGCAAATCATATCATAAGCAGGTGAATCTCATGCAAATGAGGCAGGTAGAGTGATACAGCAAGCAAATAGGCAGTGCTGCAGACCCTGTGTCAGTGTCTATAATGTTCATGGAAATATTCTGTGTACAGGACAGAAAACAGACAAAAGGGGCTGTAAAGATGTAGGTAGATAGAAATGGCATAGCACACACAGATAAGAACAAAAGTATCCTCTGTGTGTTCCAAAAGTTATAATAAATATGTTAAAATAAAATGATTTTTTTTTTAAATCTTGGAATGTTTGCATGGTGCACTGCAGTGCTGAGCAGTACACAAACATGCCTTATAATAATAATAATAATAATAATAATAATAATAATAATAATAATATAAAAATGGTAAAAGCAAATATTAATATCATGAGACAGAAATGTATTATGTGACCATGTATGCAGCATCTACAATGGGGCATTGTAGCTGTTACTAACATGGAAGGGCCAGGAAGCGTGTAGTATCCAGGATGGGAGCATGGATCCCTATTCAAATGAGGTGGAGTTACTGAATAGCATAATGGGGCAACCATGTCCGCATATCCCCTCTGTGTAGGCAGAGAACCATGTTGGTGTCCACATAGGGAGTATCTGACATCAGGAGAGGGTGTATCCAATAACTTCTAAGCTGATTGGAGCTTAGCTGTGCTGTTTGCACAACACATCACCATGTTGTGCATGGAAGCCTTGGGGGGTGTGTGCATTGACGTCTGTGCTATGTGTACCTATGGGGCGCATGTTTCTGTGTGTTTGCATGGAGCACCGCTATACTTGAGCTTGGAAGTTTTGGGTGTGTGTGCACTGACTGGTTTACCTATGGGGTATGTGTATGCGTAGTGGGCCGCAGTGCTCAGAGTATCTAAAAAGACAATGATGTATTAATTAGTATTGATCCTTGCTTAACTTAAACTAGGGCCATTAAATGTCAATGATATAATAAGCAGGTGCAATGCATCATAGGCAGCCAATAACGTAGACAGCACCTACAGTAGAGCACTATAATGTATACATACACCTTATAATATGATTTTCCCCATAGTATGCATCATTGGATTACTGACTTGGGAATGTTAACTGAAAAAATGCTAGGTGCTGCTGCAGGTCTGCTACATTTGTATGTGTTAGATGCTGAAGTCAATGTTACTGCTGCTGCTGCTGAGGATAATAGGGCTAGGCAGAGAAGGAGTAGAGTGTTCAGGCTCATGGTAACCTTCCAGGAGCTACATGAGCTGGAGATTGTAGAGCACTACAGAGTGGACAGGGACATACTACAAGAACTAATTGAACTCTGCCACCCACATCTCAGGTCCATAGCCAACAGAGGGAAACCCATCCCAGTGGAAACAAAGGTATATGTAGCCCTTAGGATACTAGCTACAGGTACATTTCAAAAACCAAGTGGGGACATGATGGGGTTCTCACAGACATCAGCATCTAGGATACTCCACTAGCTCCTGGCTGCCATGCTACCACATGCCACTGAGCACATTTCTTTTCCCCAGACCATTGAGGTGAGGGCCAGCAATATGTAATATTTCTACCATATAACACACTACCCTGAATTACTGGGTGCCATAGTTTGCACTCATGTACACATCAAGGCACCACCCAGTGAGGAGGGTAGAATCTATGTCAACTTCAAGTGGTAGCACTCCATCAACTGCCAGGTCATGTGCAATGCCCAGGGGATTATCATGAAGGTGTATGCTGACAGCCCTGCCAGTTATCACAACTCCCATATCTGGCATGCATCACAGCTATACCAGATGTTTGCTAGGGGGACATCCCACCTGGCCATTTAGTGGGCGATGCTGGCTATGCACTGGAACCATGCATGATGATACCCAACAAAAATACACACACACCCATGGAAGAACATCATTATAAGGCACACACGCAATCTAGGAAAATCATAGAATATGTGTTTGGGTTGCTGAAGTCATGGTTCCAGTGCCTCGATATATCTGGTGGACCGCTGCAGTCCTCTCCAGCCACATGTGCACATATGCTCACAGTATGTGCCATGCAACAGAATATGATCCTGCAGAAGCAGCTAGAGCAGGATCAGGACAGGAAAGGGATACACAGCCCCCCACCAGTGCCTAGGTCACCACAACCACACTCACAAGAGGACTCAGAGGAGAAGTCTCCTGATGATGTCCCTGTAGGCAGACATAGGCTTGCCCAGTACAACCTGGCATTGGCTAAGAGACAACACGTAGCACATTCACTGACAAATTAGGGCCCTAGGGACTGATATCTTACTCCTACTCATATACATATATTAACATAGCTGATTCCAGGCAACCCACATAACCTGTACCTATACAAGTATTGGCTGTGCATTGCTTGCATCACACAGAGTCAGCCCTGAACTACAGTTCTGTCAACTGCTGCATTCTCAAGGCAATTCTCTAACCTACACACTAATTGTAAAGATTATTATAATAAATTATTGTATGCATGGATATGCTGTGGCTATGCAAGGAAATATATTGGGCTATTTGGTCAGAGTTAACATCCACATGGGACAACTGATACCCAGTCCAATAGTATGTGTTCCTTAATTTTCAATAGGCCTCATGGTTGGAATATTCTCAACATCAGGCAAGGGAAATATTGCACAGTGGGTACACATGATATTTGGACAACTGTCTATCCAAGCTGATCATGTGCTGTTCTTCTCCCACCCCTAACACAGCAGTGTAGCCATATAAATGTTTTAACAGAAAATCAGCTATGGTATAGCAGTAGACCAGGCAATCTCAGTGCTGTAACATAGATAGTGCCCACACATTGCATGTCTCTTTTCATGCAGGATAACAATGTACATATGTATGTTGTTGATTGTATGATGAATGACCCCTCTCTGTTTAGCAACCTGTGTGGCTGAGTGGACTAGGAAAGGTAGCATGGGTGATGGTGTTGATGGTTCTAATCTGGAATTACTGACATCTTTTGCATGTGAGGTAGTAGCATGTTGGTGTTTTCACAAGAATGTCATACCTTCCAACCTTTTTGTGCAAGAAATCTGGATAAAGCCAGAAAGGTTGGGGGGACAAAGGCCCAAACAGAGGGACAGAGTTTAAATATCGGTCATATAACTCTAGACCATTGCTGGAATTAAAGGTCTTGCAGTAGTACATATTTTCTGATGGATATAAGGTCTGACACACGATTGTGTGTCTGTAGTTAGTAGAATGTATTTGTGTCATCTTTCAAACTTCACCCAAAGACCACAAGTATGTGAGGAACAGACCAAATATATGAGACAAAACTCTGGACATTATGTGAAAATCAGGACAGTTGAGAGGTATGCAGACTATCAGTTTGTTGGTGTTGTAACGTTACCAACCTCAGTCACATATGTAGTACAGCAGACAGCTGGGGAATGCTGTGGACATTTTGAGTGACATGCAGTGCTGCAGAAACAGGGGCAGATGTTAATGTCTGTAACATACAAAATCCCAGACTGGAATACAGGTAGGTGTGGCCTGGAGTCAAACTATAAGTACTAACAGTCCCACTGGGCATGCCCATACACTTAGTAAAAATGACCGCAATTCTGTGGCCCGTCATTGAAATGACCTGTAATGTATAAATGTGTATGCATACAGACATATACATATACGTATCCATCTGTCAGTATCACTCTCTCTCTCTCACATGCATAGTATATCTATCGCTATGTAGTGTCAAATAGGTATATACTGATATATATATAGCTATATATATTAAAATAATACATAGACTCTCCATATATCTACATAACACATATGCATATTATACACACACACATCTACATTTATATATACATACCTGTTACATACAGAAATATGTGTGTGGATGTCTGTATTGTCCTACATACCCTAATAGTGAGTAAACTGCACTATCACACAGCCATAATGTTGCTCAAAAGATCCAAACTAAGGGTGCAACAGTATATAGTCCACTAACCTACAGACCCCTGTGCCTGCTGGATGTCATTATGTAGACAGACACAGATGAGTAGATGGGGTAATGTATAATGGTGTCAATGCATGTATGGACAAGGGCACAGTGTCCCTGCCAACAGTGTTGCCTATCTAACTGCAAGCAGCCACATATGGCCATACTGGTAACAGTACACACATAGCTAGGATAACAACAGTTATCTCACTGCTAGGATACTATATGCTGATAACAGTATGAAGCAATATCACTCTGCAGGCCACAGATGCTGTTTAACACAAGCCTAGTTTGTGTAATGCATAAATACTGTGCCTGCAATAACACATGCAACAAACTTAACCTGTGGTGCATGCAATAAATACTGTGATCTATAGTTATAAGCCTAGATAGGTAGGAGTTCTAATCTCACTACATCCCACTTGGTGCATGTCTGTGTGTGCGTATCTCTGCAAAACAAAGGACATGCCCTTATGGGCTATTCAGCAACAATGGTTATGCAACTTTTGGGCCTGTAACTTGCTGTTGGCTTCCAAACTGCCCTCTTCTACAAGGCATGATGATTTCAGCCACATTAAGACTACCAGCTGAGAGAACAGTATCAGATGTAAGCAGTGGCACATGTAATAACTGCTGTGATCTGTAGTGTATAAGCTTAATTAGGTAGGGGTTCTATTATCATTTCAACCCACTTGCTGTGTATCTGTGTCTGCACCTTTTGGGCCTGAAACTTGCTGCTGGCTTCCAAACTGCCCTCTTCAACAAAGCCTGATGATGGCAGCCACCTTAAGACTATCAGCTGACAATGTAGTATGAGAGGGAAGCAGGGCACATGTGATAAGTACTGTGGTCTATAGTATATAAACCTAGATAGGTAGGGGTTCTAAACTCACTCTGCCCAACATGGCCCATGTGTATATCCATATTGCATAATATGATAACCTTTGTAACTTACACATAGTTAGGGTTTTGCATCATTTTATTTGTAGTGGGTGATGTGGCCCCCCAAATGACTGACCGCAAGTCTTGCTGATATCAACAAGCATTATATGTTCTAAATTGATAGCACTAGCAGACATGAGTTGTGTTGCATGCATTGGGTACTTTGATCTGTAGTCTGTGCCACTACATAGGTAAGTGTTCTAATCTACATAAAGCTAACTTGCAGTATGTATGTGCCTTGGCATATCCTGTATGCAGTGAGTGGAAGTGGTGCTTGCCTGAATGTGGCCATGTTTGTGTGTCAGGCTGTTACAGCATCATGTTATGGAGACACAGGACATGTGAACTTAACTAGCATGATGGCCATACAGCCCTCATAATCAGAGACATCTGTATATCCCTTGGTACAGGACAAGCACATATTGCCCCAGTCCAAGAGGGACTTAAGGCAGATGCCATGTGTTGAGATGATGCCACCCAGCCAATCAAGCAGACAGCATGTGCTGAGATGCACTGAGCTGCTCTGTATACCATTAGGCAAAGTCTGTTTTAAGGGTGTCTTTATGTCTGCTAGACAAATGTCTCCCACAAGCATGTAGTACTAATGTCACATAGTAGGTTAATGTCCTTAAAGTGAGTCATCCACCTACTATTCTCCTTACAAATAGGCGGCATATGCACTCCAGCAAGGTCACACCTTGCATGTAGCAAATCTTATTACAAATTATGAATGCATGAGGTTTTTGACCACCACCATTGTCCTTGGTAGACTGTCATACAGATTTTAAACCTATGGAGCCATGCATGTATACTGCTGTACCTTGCTGGAGTCATATGTCTGCTGTGCTGCCATGCCATGCAGAGCCACTTCACTGCTGCTGTGTGTCTATAGGTTATCCCCCAGACTCCTAGAACAGAAACACACAGGTCCGTGACATACCTATTATTGTGTAACAATATCACCAGAACAACATCATACAACATAAGCTTCACAAAAATATGTTACGTACTCATGATACATACCAGCATAAAGTGTATTGTTGTGACCACTACAAGTTGCATGGCAAAACAATACTACATTACACAAGTACATGTCAAGTTATATAGTCACCCTGTGCATCAGACGCATAGCTTCATTCCTCTGCATCGATGGAAAATATGACAAGGATGTGTCACAGGTATCATTACTTGCACAGGATGATGTGTGGGGGTGCTGGAGGCCTAGGCTGGCCCAAATGGTTGACAGCATGTTTGTGAGTCAGGAAAGGGAGCGGGTTAGATGGATCAAGGAGAGGTGCTGTGTGTGTCTGTAGGTGACCTGCATGTGGTGTTTGAGTGTGTGCATGTACAAAGTCAAGCTCATTGCTAGCCCTACACATGTGTATATTGGACAGCCTTGGACCATACATGGTAGAGTTGACAGTTCACCATCTCTGGCCCTAAGCATAGGAACTGGTTCTGTCAGGAGTTGCACTGGCACCACCATGCCCAAGGTCAGACATGGTGCTACTGTCTGGTAGTGACTGCTGTCTGATGGGACCGTGTCCCCCATGGGACTGCCCAGGGCCACATGCCCATGGTCTGCCACATCATGGTGTGGACAGCACACTCCTTTCTGTAGTGCTGGATGTACTGTCACTACAGGAGCATAACTGTGCCCAGCCACATGGACTCTCTGCAGATGGTGTTGCTGACCTATGTCCATGGGTCTGATGCCCAACTCCAACCACACATTCCAGCATAGACAATGTGTGGTCCAAGACAGACACTGCCTCAGCCCACCATCTTTCCACTGCATCAGTGAACTGATCCAGGATGTCTCCAGTGGGGTGGAGGCAGTCATGGATGTCAGACTGTGCTGCATCCATAACCCTAAGCATATGTCTGGTGTTCCATTCAGAACATGCCTGTGCTTCCATGACAGCACAAAACATGTGCCATATGACCTGTAATGTGACACCTGCAGCAGGTGGTGGATGGACAGCAGTCCTCCTATGAGCACACCTGTCAATCTGCCTGTGTGGGACTTCACCAGCTCTCTAGCCAGTGTCTACACTCACTGAAGCCATAGTTGCCACACTGGCCTGTTCAATGTCTCCATCCTCTGATTGTCCAATATTTGAAGACTGTGGGGACATAGTAGTGTGGGCATACTGGCTGTGTGTAGTAAAAATGGGGCAGAAGAGAGATGTCAAACTCTGAGACAGATTCAACCCCTGACAACCCCACCCATGCCTCACTGTGGCCACCATCATTATCAGAGTCTGAAGAGACACTGACATCAGGTTGTATGAAGGAGAGAGCTCAACCCCCCCCCCCCCGGTCACCCGTGGAAACCAAGACAAAGGCAGTACATTACTACCTGCACTATTATGCATGGAAAATCCACAAACCATTATAATAATGAGGATCCACAACTGCATTATCAGTCTAACATCTTCTCATCTCCACTTACATGCACAACAGATGTCCTCACACCAAAATACACATTCGACTCAAGGTCTTTATAATAAGTATGTCAGGTACATCACATGACATGACCAGTACAATTCACCTTTTAGGTATGCAATATGACACTATACCTGAAAAAACAACACATAAAACCCAGTACACCTGTCTTAACAAATACATACAAATACAAGTTTCAGTGCCTAAGGTATGTACCATTGACCTTTCAGTTTTTACAAGGCAGTTGAATTAATTGCCTCATGTAAACCAGGAGGCTTATTCACACTGAACTATAAATGCAAAGGTGTTTCTGCTCATTCAGCTACACTGTCATGATTACCCACTCTAGGAAACTTAGGTAACTGTTCCAGAATGGAAAATACAAGCATTCTGCTCTGGTTACACACACACTAAGTGTACATAGGGAATTATCCTGGCCTTAACCTTAATAGCATATATATGTTCCATAACAAAACAGTATCAAGCTTACCAGGAGCCGGACCACAGCCTTGAACAACTCCTGGCAGACATGTAAAAAGGTGATGGTGAGGTAATTTCAGTACCATCACATGTTGCAGTACAAATAGGTTGCTGAATATAGCTCACATGTACAGTAGCTGCTACTTGATGTATTGATGACATTCTGAGTATGAGTGCCCAACTGAGCTTACACCCCCTCCCACAGCACATAGATCTAACATTCACGTAAAAGTATGTACAGGCTGACAGGATGACTGCATATTCAGTATTACAATTTGATAACAGTAAGCTTAACTGCATGCTCCTCTGCTGTGGATACTGTGGCACCCACTTCCACGATGTATGGTGTGATGAATGCCTGGGAGCTGTTGTGTGTCACTAGGTTCACCAGGAATTCTCATTGGCAGTGAGTGGTTGTTTTGTTGCAGGCCCTCCACCAGTGATGGCACGATCCCTGGCTACACCAGCTGCCCTTCATTATGCAGCATTCATCATGTCTGTAGCATGGTGTTGAACCTGCTCATATGTACTGTACTGGTGGCCAGTCTCATTCACATCCCAGACAAGGTCTGACAACAATGCAGTCTGCTGTTATCTGTTATGCATCCCCCTGTATAGGAGGATGTGATGATGCTGCCATAGTCCTTGAAGTATTATTTCATTCTTTGCATCTGAAAAGGGGGCATGTCTTATATGATACATTAGTCCTGAAAGACATCAAAAGGGAAACGCATTACAGGATCAAATACATGGATGTCCACTATGTGCAGATACAACAAGAACAAAACAGCTGACACTATCCACTACTTGCTCACACATGTCATATCCACAGTGTGACAACTTACTATGTGTATGGATACAATAGAGATACTATCATTATTGAGGTAGTTCCCTTTGTGCTATGAAAGATTCTGCTGTATGATCATACACCCAATTCTTCGGTCCACTGTGATGTTGATGTGTCCCCTAACACCAGCCACTCAATAATATGTCATAAGGCTATTGCAAGACAAATAGCAGTGTACTATTATGACAACTATATAGGGAGAGTCCAACAACACCAGTGTGCCACAATGGCAAAACACAATGCAACCCTGATATATTGTAAGTCCCTTGTATGTGTAAGGCAGCAGCGTAACAATGACATGTCATTACCGCAGGTCTAAGGCAGGCTTACTGCTGTAATCCCTATTCCCCATACCTCTATCCTCCCATTTGCATCCTGTTATACACAAAAAACAGTCACATAACTGGTAGAATGCAGTACTCTACTGTTGAAATTTGCTACTAGTAATGTTTTGCAAAGGTGTGCTCAGTGTTAGGAAATTCTCAAACAGAATGTTTGTTCATAGCCAGCTGCTTGCATTTTAACATGCTTCTCATTAGCAGGTAATTGTCTCTAAACCAATCTGTGACTATGATACGCTAATTGTAGCCAAAACAACTGAGTTTCGCTATTATTAGCCAATGACATGCAACCACTGTGCAATATATAAGGCCTTCATGTAGAACATGCCCCTTTTCTTAGCTGGTGAGATGGACATTACTGGGGTAAGAAGACTACATCATCACCGAGGGTAGGTCTGTAGCAGACACCTTTACATAAAGCTGTGCATACCACAGGCTGCAGCTGCTGCTGCAGATAATAGACATAGGCAGAGAGTGTGAACACTTTGAAGGACAACAAGCTGTACATGTATCTGTCAGCTGTGTCAGTCTTTTTGCAGAGGCAGAGCCAGAGTGAAGGTACCCTTTACACTCCAATTATGGCATGTGTTTAAGTTATGTATGTTAGGCAACTGTGTCAATAACAGAGTACTAGGCCACATATAGTAATGCTATATGGATATGTGAAATGTGTCCCTACCTGCAGGCCTGTGAATTCCAGCACTGAAAAGCAGTTATTTAATTTGGAATGCTTTGTGTGGATAATGAGTGCATGAGTCATTTGTTAATTGTTGTCTTCACAATGATGTAATTGAAATGCAACACAACACTGGATGTATGCCCTGGACTGTGTGTGGCAAAATGTACTGCATAAAAGACATTTAACAGACTGAGCTACTGAGTAACCGCTACAGCAGGTGTATTTGCAAGATATATGTGTACACATACAGGCTCGGATAAACGCTTTCTACATTCATCAGTATGTTCATGCCTTTATATGGATGTATTTCTGCCCCAGAGTCCCAGTTGAATATGTATTTTGTGATGAATGCTTTAGCATGTGACTTTCTACATGTTGATGAAAAAAGGGTACATTTACCTGCTATCACAGGCCTCAGTTACATCCATTATCATGTCTTTGGCTGTCTAGTGGTGCACTATTGTACCAAAGTCCAACGTACACTCCTATTTGTTCCATTTCTTTTTATTACAGTTTGCATGATGTGGCATGGCATGCAGTTCCACTGAAACATTCCTAATGGCTGTAATTGACAATTAATATGTTTTGTTTTAGTCACCTGTTTTAATTAAGAGTTGTGTGGTGTGGCAGGTTAATGCAGTGTACTGCAGAGGTGATGGGCTCGAGTTCAAAAGACAGCAGATGTGTTTATTTCATACATGTGTCTTACAATGTTAAAAACACATATAGTCATTATAGTTGTACTAAGCTGAGCTTAGCAAAGTTGTGCAATGCTAAAAAAAATAAAGAAAAGAAAAAAGGGAGATAAGAAAGTGGTGAAGTGGGGGCAAGCAAGGGGAAAACATAATGAAAGGCAAGGGGGATGTGCACGAAGGGTGTATGAAAGAACCATAGCTATCCATTTCATATGCACCAACAACTGTGCACTTTGACAGAATTTGTAGATGAATTTGGATTCTCAAACCCCTGAGAGAGGGGTGAGGACAACATAACTGCATTGTCAAGCTAATTGGACTAAATTACATGTGTCCAGTGGACACATGTATGAAATGGAGAGCTAGGTATGGGATGATATTTTCTTTTTTGGGACAGGTGCCTATTTTTTTTTAAGGTGAGAGTGGAATGTTGTGGAGGGGACATAGGTACATGTGGAAGAGGTAAATTGAGTAGGTTAGGATGCATTTGCAAACAGACAAGACAGAAAAGACAGCAGACAGGGGTGGTGTGTTACAAATGAGGGGGGAAAACGCCTAGGCTAGGGATAGTGTTGTGGAATCTGAGTCCCATGTGCCTCCAGACAGCAGCAGTGTGACTCAAATCCCTACCCATGTGACTGTTGACACTAATCCATCACTCCCCCTAGGGTGGCTGTGCTGGAGACTGGGCACCAGGGCAAAGCTGCTCCACTGGGGTGTCCAGCATTCCCTCAATCTGCCACAGGCAGCAGTCATAGCCATGGTGGACTATCCTGCACACCAAGACCAGCAGCTCTACATGGGTAAAAACACCCCCTTCATCACTGCTCCCAAAGGGGGCCATGCCCCATCCCCCTGAGGTGGTACTACCTGATGCCCCAGGTAGTGCTAGGAAGCAGAAGGGGCACCACCAGTCTGTGTGCCAGACATGCTCAGATCCGGTGCCACAGTCAGTTGAGGCAAGGTAGGGGGATCAGTCAGAACCAGCCTACCTTGACATGCTGTGGTAAATGAGGTATAGCAATAAGTTACAGATAGTAATAAGCAAACCTGTGTTAGTATTAACAGAATTGAACATCATATTTGTTCACCCAAATACATATTAATGTATATTATGTGAAACCCAACATTATGTAACATAACAGTATGCTAACAACATGCTAGTACAACATAAACTATAGGGCCAACAAAAGAGTTAGTTTAACAAATATGTTAATATTGCATCATAATAAAACATAACAATAATCAACCACATTTTCCAAAATGTATTTAGTTTAACAAAATATGTAATTATTAAATCATAATAAAACATATAAATAATCAAACACATTTTCCAAAATAAAGTTAGTTTAACAAAATATGTTAATATTAAATCATAATAATAAATAACAGCAATAAATAAATTAAGATAAAAGGTGGGGAGAGAGAGCGAAACATTCCATTACTGGCATTGCCGATTATATCCCCAAAAACAATGAAATATATCCTCTTCAGGTGTGTAGTGTCAGGTTTGAATACACTGACTACAGTTCTCCTATAACTGATGTAGCACATGCATACCTCTCAAGCTATTAGCATAGGTCAGTATGGGCCAAGCAGTAACAAATGCAGGTACACCACTACACAGAATAGTTTCACATAATGTGGACTTACATAACTACCCAGGTGTTCTGTATTTGGATTTGGTAATACATTGCATTCCATGTAATTTATCTCCTAATCATGTGACAGACAGATTAGGCAGTTTTAATTACATTACTAGAAATCGTGACACTTGAGAGGCATGTTTTTGTACAGTAAGTAAACTAGACAGCCGTCATACCTTAGTTGGCAGGCATGGGGTCAAACCCAATAGCAGCAACTTATTACAGATGTGCAAGGGATACAGCCATACTAGGATTACCAGCCTTATTTATTAATCAACAATGCTGATGAAGACATTCTTGGTATTGATGTTAACATTCTATGAAATCTAAACACAATATCTGCTCATAATATGGGCCAGCTTACCCATATATTTGTTGTGTTCCTGGTGAGAGAGAAAATGTGGGCATTACACAGCTGATACTGAAAATGTAGTGATACATACTACTGGATTGAAACCCAGGACTGTGTGTGGCAAAATCTAATGCATACAAAACATTTAACTGACAGAGCTACTGTGTATCTTCTGACTTTTGAGTGACTAATACTTGCCTGGAGATCACCTTGAACTATACTATGAACTGAGCATTACAAGTTACAGGCCATTACTCTGGCATTGTAATACTATTTCAGTGTTATACAAGACTGCAGTGAAAGTACAGTGCACATGCATGGAATACAACCATACTATATATATGAAAAAGCTGTAGTTTAGTATCAACAATGGTAATGAACACATTTTTATTGTTATTGGTTTGAAATATCTGTGAAGTCCACACACAATATCTGCCCAAATACTGGGCTACCTCACCCATATACCTTTATTACCTGCTGTCTGAAGAAGAGATAACATTATGTGATGGATATTGGCCTGGAGGCAGCCTTGGACAGTACTATGGGTTAAGAAATACAGTTTGCAGGCCATTAGATTTGTTGGCTACAGCTATTACAGTGTTACACTTAGCAGCAAACTTAACATACACAATCAATGCATACAGCTCTACTGCAATGGTTTTGACAGCACAATCCTGCTGTACAACATTTTGCTTACTGTTATTGGTATTGTTATTGTTGTATTGAAATACAGTTCTTATTGTTCATTTATTGCACTACAGCTCTACATGCCCATTTATTGCACTGCAGTTTTTCTTGTGTATACTTTATTCCAGTAAATGCTTTATTCTTTCTTACTTATTGCACTACAGCTGGCATACTAAATCCATACTTACCATGCACACAATGCAATCTTGCCAGGCGTCCGGCATGGGACTTGACATTGTGAGCCTTTTCAGCTGCATCTCTTGGTAGAGAAGCACACCATTATGAATATCAGTTTTGCAGACATTCAGCTTGCATTTTAGTTAGACAGAGGAAGACATACTTATATACTTGTGGGGCATTGCCATCACAAGCTTCTTGGACCCAGGTGTCCAGGGTTACCCTCTTTCTCCTTTTCATGTCATCAAAATGGTGATGGCACTGCTCATCTGTGCAGAGAATACCAATAACACTGATGAGTTCCCTGGCCAAATGGTCCCAGGCCTCCGCCTTAAACTCTGAGCTTGGAATCCACCCTGCATCAGCCGGGGTTCATGGTTTTTAACAAGGAGCACGACCATGACCCTGAACTTCTGAATGCCCCACCTCTGCAGCTGAAAGCACACATCTTCACCAACACTGCCAGCCATACTAACAGATAATTAAACTCAAATGACTGTTACAGACTTCCTGCCTATTAGGCTTAACGTAGGCTGTTTTCCCACCCTTACATGCCATTCAGCAACATTCAGAAAAGTGCTGCGTTGCTTAGCAGTGCGCAAACCAGGTAAGCAAAGCCAAACAGCAAGAAAACTTGCAGAACTGTGGTTTTAGCAAGGCTTAGCACCACACAAACGCTGGTAGCCATTAGCATGTTTATGCACTGCTTAGCATGAATGAGCAGTGCTTAGCAAAGTACAGCAGTGTCAAAATTCACAATAGTTTAATAAAATCTAACAAAAATATTACATTCATTTACAGACATATTCTGGCTGTTATGGACTCGAACACAAAACCTGCTACACATAAGACCATAACTCTACCCATGTAACTGCGTGGATGTTATAAAAAGTAGTATAACTTCACATATACTACTAGGCTACTTGTTAGCAATGCTGAGCACTGCAACACACCATGCAAACATGCTTAAACATATCTATAAATAAATAATTAATTACATTTGGTTTCTATTTTTAGATGTCTGGCAGGTATTGGCTATGAATGCATAAGCTCCACTCATCTCTGTTGTGCTCCGCACAAATGAGAATTAAAAAAAAAAAAGAAAAAATTTCAATCGTGATAATTAATGACATCTGGTTTCTACTTTTTAGATGTCTGCCAGGTGTCAGCTGTCTATATGTGAGCACAGCTTGGCATTGCTGCACTCCACACCTCGCAAACATGCAGGAAAAAAAAGAAATAATTACAAAAATCATAACACATCATAAACATGACATATTATACAGTTGACACACTTCATAACATTACAACAGTGGTGGGGTGCATTATAGGGGCCTCACACTCATCTGCAACCATGGGTAGCCTTCACACCTCTACTTACAATTATTCAATATCTATGTTCCTTGGCTCTTCCTTGGTAGAGCGCCATCATTAATATGCATGGTGTGCTGCTGAGGGGGAACCATGGCCGTGTACACAGATACATTCCATGTAGGCTCTACACTGTCCCTACACAAATTTTATTAAATCCTGTGGTATGTTTTTAAATCAAATATTCATCAGTTTTATTTCCCGTATCTAAGAGATTTAGATGCTAGATTTATTGTATGGAAGGATCCACTGAATATTCTGAAGGATTTCTTAGACTATCTGTACAACACTGCTATATTTGTTTACTAGAATAGCAAAATTGTCAGTTACCTAAATGCAACTATTTCAAAATCAGTTGGAAAGTTTTTCTCAAAGATTTATTTGAAACAAAGTTTTAGTAACACAACACAGCCACATTGTAATAGTTGTCATCTATTCAATTTATTTGTTTGCCATAGTAGATTTCAGAAGACAACATTTTTTCTTCTAAAAAAAAAAACAAAAAAACAAAACAAGGGCCTTGTTCCTTGGATGAGGATATAATTCTAGGTTATAGGACGAGATTATGAAGGATATAAAATGCAGAAGGGTGACTGATTTTCAACCTCTTATAAAGGTGGGTGTTAGAGAGAAAGCAGCCAGGGTCATTGTAACTAATTATGTGAATCTTACTGATACACCTGACACTCGTTTTCAAAGAGAGATGATCCTGCAATAGAATGTAGGACACAAGGAGATTAAGGACATAATTATTAGAAGTGGGTCCATATTCACACCAAATGATAATCTATATAAGTTGGTGGGTGAAAAACCATGGTGCATATTCAATACAGCTTACACGGTTCACTAAAACCATGTATGCTTCATGGCATGGCATGACATGCACACAATAGCACAGTTTTGTATTCAGTAAACAGATCTACATGAAAGTCAAAGTCAAAGAAATTTTATTGCTATTTAGACTCAGACGTAGTGCAAGTTAAACACAATTATGTTGCTTCACTTGCAAGTGCATATATCTTATACAACTACAGAGAATAACAAGGACATATAACAGTACAATAATATATACATATACAAAAGAAGATTAACAGGATCAGCAATGCCTCTATAACACTGGTAGCAGCCTTCATCAAATATTGTTCATGTGGAAAAGCAATTATTGCACAGAGTGTACAGAATATACAGAATAGCAGAAGTATATCCTGCGGAATGTCAAATTACTACTGGTTGCACTCTTAAAGCAGCTTGATATAGGTATTGCACAAGAAGATAGCTATACTACTGATTGTTCCTGTCACCAGTTATTGATATGTTGTAGAGTTCAACAGTCTGACAGCATGTGGGAAAAAAATCCTCCTAAACTTGCAGGCCTTACTACGCATACTACAGTATCATCTTCCTGAAGATAAGCAGGAGAACAGTCCATGTGCAGGTTGAGTGTGGCTCTCCATGGGGCGTAGAGCCGTGCAAACCTAGTAAACACCATGGTATGCTAATTACACTATAAGCAGCTGAACTGTATGCTATTCAACAAGCTATAAAGCAATCATGTAGACTCAGTGTCGGTTTTCCCTGTGAATTTCAAAACCTATTGGAATACAGCCACAGAAACTAGTCTACAAGGAAAGAATTTTATGGGCTGCTGTTGCCCTTATTCATGTGTATGTGCAGCAGGCTCAGGACTATGCTGCAAATGCTAATTGACCACAGTCAAGAAGGAGAAGGGTGTTTAGACCCCATATAACTTTTCACAATCTGCATGAGGTGAAAATTGTAGAGAGCTACAAGGTAGATAGAGACATCCCACAGGAACTCTGCAACCTCTGTTGTTCTCAACTGAGAGCAAAAGCAAACTGAAGGGAACCAATACCAGTAGAGACTGAGGTGTGTGATGCCCTTAGAATTTTAGCTAAAAGAACCTTCCAAAGACCAACAGGAAACATGCTGAGGGTGTCACAGGCATCAGCATCCAGGATCCTCCATCTATTCTTGAATGTTATGCTACAACATGCCAGTAACTACATATATTTTCCCTGTACACCTGAGGACAGAACTATGCAGGAGTTATATCCTGTAGCATACTACCCTGAAGTCCTGTGTGCCATAGACTGTGCACATGTAGAAATCAAAGCACTACCTGGTGAACAGTGAAGGGGGTACATAAATAGAAAGAGTTTTTACTCCATTAACTGCCAGGTTGTATGTAACATTCAGGGAATCATTCTGAATGTGTGCGCTGGCAACCCACAAGCAGTTACCATGCTCACATATCTGGCAAAACTGTCAACTGTATGAGATGTTTTCTAGGGGAGATATCCCACAGGGTCATTTACTGGGAGATGCAGGTTATACACTGGAACCATAGCTGATGATGCCCATCAGAAATTCACACACACCAACTGAAGAATGTTATAACGAGGTGCATGCCCAAACAAGAAATATCATAGAGCATGTGTCTGGGCTGCTGAAGTCATGGTTCTGGTGCCTAGATACATCTGGGGAGCCCTGCAGTACAATCTCTGCACATGTGCTGAAATATTAACCATCTGTGCCATGTTTCACAACATTATCCTGAGAAAACAACTACAGTAGGCACACCAATGAGAAGGGCCACACATCTCACCACCACTGGCAAGGTCACCACAGCCAGATGCAGGTGAGGCGTCATAGGGGAAACCGACAGCCGCTGTGGGTGTAGGCAGATGTAGGCATGCACAATATGCCCTCCATCTGGCCAAGATGCAATGGATAGCACACACACTCACCACCTAAGGGGCTAAAACCTTCATTCTACACAAATACATACAACAACACTGATGCCAGGCAATGCTCACAACCTTTACTTACCCATGCAATGGCTGCATACTGCTAGCATCAAACAGAGTCAGTCCCAAAATAAAACTCTTGCAACTGCCAGATTTCCAAGGTAAGTGTTGAACCTGGAATAAAAAAATAAATGTCTAGGAATACAAATGAATGGCATATCCTTGCATATTTTTACTTGCTAATGTAAGTATGTATAAGGTGGGTGATTTTTACAGCAATTACATCAAAATGTGACAGCAAAGACTTATGTGATCACGTGTCTTCTATCAATGAATAGCCCTCATGCATCAAAGATTCACACATTCATACCTGTCAAATGTATAGATTTTCACAGAATGTCCACAGTTTGGCTTTACACTTTTATACTGGCAAATCATTAAAGAAGTTAGAAAATAACAACGCATATTTCAGTTTTTTACTTCATATCCCTTAGCAAAATCATAAAAATAGTAATGCAAAACATATTATTTTATCAACTAAGTTGATAAGACCAACATTTTTAAAACTCTCCCTATTCTTGGGCTTTTTTCCAGCATTATTGGCCTAAGAGGTTGGAAGGGATGTACACATTACAAAAGCCTGTAAGAAAGGAGAACAATTTGCAAAACAGTATTATAAACACAGATATACTAAGCACTAAGTCAGCTATGCACCCTGAGCATCAGAAAAAAGACTTTTGTATCCCTGAATCCAAAAGAGAGAAAACAAGGATATGGTAAAGTTTTCATCCATTTGCACAGAATGTGGGGGAAGCAGGAGTTCGAGGCTAACAGAAAATATAGTGAGTGCATGTGGGTAAGAAAGAGAAACATGCAGACATTTGGATAAAGTATCAAATGGTCACTAAGACAGAATGACCTGTAAGCCTCAAAACTGACCCATGTAAAAAGTGTATGCATGTGTTTGTATGTGCATTCCAGCTGAAATTGGTATGTGAGTTTTTGCAAGAACACAGCCAAGCTCTGTGCTAGCTCTGTGTGCTGGTATGTCAGACAGGTGTGAGTTGCGAATGGTAGAGGTGAAATTTCATTGTCATTGTACCGACCCCAAAAATTGGTTCTACCAGGCTTTGCACTGGCACATCCATGCCACAGTCAGATGCACTGCTGCTACTTGAATGTGACTGATGTCTGCTGGATAAGCCCGACTCATGAGTATGCACACGATCATGACCACATGTCCTGCCATGTCTGGGTGTAGAAACCTCAACCACTGATCGAGCAGTGAAAGTGTTGTCACTACAGAAGCGTGATTGGGAACAGCCACATTGGCTAACATCAGATGATGTGGCTGACCTATGTCCACGTGGATGCCATCCCCCTCGCAGCAGATAGTCCATCACAGACACCACCCACTCCAACATGTCGTTCCTTCAATCCACTGAATCAGTAACATGGTGGAGGCAGTCACACACATCAGCCTGTGCCACATCTATAACCCAAAGCATCTCCTCAGAGGCCGTACTGGAAAGTGCCTGCACCTCCATGATGGCCCTAAACATATGTCAAGTGGCATGGAAAGACACAGCAGAATCAGGTAGAAGATGGACAGCAGGCCTCCTCTGAACACCCCTAACAACCCTCCTGTGAGGCACCTTGCCTTCACTTTGGCTATGGCCAGAGTCAAAAGGTACTGAAGCCACAGTAACCATGCTACCCTGATCAAGTGTCTCATCGTCCACCTGTACAGTATTGGAGGGCTAACTGGAATGGATTTGCATAGTCCTACTTGTGTCTGATGGAATTACAGGAGATGGCTAAATATCCACCACAGTGTCATATTTATGTTCTGCACCCCCTGACTCTGCCTGTGTTTGGCCAGCATTATCATCAGAGTCTGCCAATATTCTGACATCAGGCAGTAAGATTTCTGCACTTTCGCTATCAGGATCACCTGTGATAATAATCACAAACACAGGAAAGAAATTAATAGCTGCACTACTACAGTTCAATATATGCTAACCAATTACACTGGTGCCACTATCACAGATGGTACAACGATTCACACACAGTCATGACAACTACCATCCAGATAAATGCATATATCTGTCAAATGCTCATCAGTACTGAAACAAAAATGATTGGAATAACATTTGCAAATGAGACCACACTTGCTAGGAAGGATGGTCCAGGAAAAAGTTAAGCAAAATGCAAGGACACCATAATACCAATAACATAGGGGGGATCAATTTATTGCCTTTATATGACAATTAACAATACATATAACTGAAGCTTAGATGACATGTCCGCCCTAAGCCCATGTGTAATGAACCAGAATGTGTTGTTAACTGTATCAATCAATAAATAGATCTCCTCCCAAGACATATTAAACCAACTTAACTATTGCTTTCTATATTTTACTATACAATAAATTGTTAAAAATTGGTATATATAAGCCTAGCTGGAAGCTCATCCTGGGACATACTTGTCCTCCCTGAAACAGCAGCAGCAACATCAATCACATGCTGTTGTGCACTTTCCACTGAGCTCTCTTGATTCTCAACAGTGGACAGGAACTCTTCATTTGTTGTCAGTGATGGTTCTGTTGCAGGTCCCTCCCCTGGTAGCCAGCTGTCCACCAGTCACTGCAGCTGCTCTCCTCCGGGCTGATGAAATCATATCAGTGGCCCTGTGATGCATCTGATTGTATGGCCTGCTGCTCCCCCAACAGCATTAATGTCATTCACTATCTGGTTCCAAATTTGCATTCTTGCAGATATAGCCCCATGTCCTCTCTCAAGCAGAAAGACACCAAGTTGTCAAAAGGCTTTGACAATCACATCATTCTCAGAGCCACTGAAGGGGGTTGATGGGATTGGGATGCTTGTGTGCCACATTCCTTGGTGACATAAAACACAAAAGAAGGATATTACACATACATTTCATGTAAATAAAAGTCCTGCTTAGATATAACACATATTAGTTTTTCAATAGTACCCATAGGAAAAACAAAATACTTCAGTTATTCAGATATATAAAAGGGATATGAGGTTGTAATATATCACAGTCACAAAAAAACAAGGCTTGATCCAAAACAAGACTAACAATAGTAAAGCAAACCTCTGTAAAAACATTGTTTGGTTGCTGCAACACAGGAATAGAACATGGATCCCCACCCCCAAAACACTGGCAAATGAAATTTTGTACGAAACAAGGAATAACACATCAGTTAACTGTTGTAAGTGCTATCAAACAAACTGTCCCAAAAAAGTGCACACATTTACAACATAACTGTTATTTTTATGCAATTACCATATATATATATATATATATATATATATATATATATTCCAAAGACATGCATCTGGAGCATTTCTCCCCGGGCCTCCGCTGAAAATAGGCTCTGTGGAACCTAGTCAGACATTCCCGGTCAACAAATGTAAAATAAAAATAAAAATAAAATATATATATATATATATATATATATATATATATATATATATACCTGTGCCCAGCACTCGCCTAGAGGTGTGTCATTGACAATATAAGACATTTACATTTTACTGAAATAACATAGAAGATTGTAAAGAGAAACAGTTCTAACAGTAACACTGATGAATGTTAATAAGGCTGTGTAGCTGAGAAAGTAAAATGACCTAACAAAAATGTCTATGCCATCAGTAAACTTCTAAGAAGTGCATAAAGATAAAATTTGCATTCACTAATATATATATATATATATATATATATATATATATATATATATATATATATATTTCCTAGTTATACATGAACAAATCAATATGTAATTGAAAAATTAAATTTTACCCTTCAAGATCAGTAGTCTTCTGTGTAGATAAATCCAAAGTAATAGCAATCCTCTGTATTGTCCACATGTACAACTCACCTCACCTTCAGGTTCTCTAGCTACATATAGATTTAGGCCTGTGGCACAGTGAAGATGCAAATGAGTTTATGTATGCAGCCCAACATAACTATAATTTTATCTAAAGTATTGCTGATCTATATAGTAGTAACAAATTAAGCATGCATATCCTAACTGCAAAATCAAGAATGCATGCTTCACTCTTTAGAACCAGCTAACTGTAGTAGTCAATTCTAATACTGTAGGTTGATGTTGTGGGTTCATATACCACAGTAACAAAGATATAGTCAAGTCATTTAAAATTATTACATAATAATTTCAAAAGAAGTGGCATAAATACCCTGCTGTTAACTTAATCTGTATAACTTGACCAAGCATATATTGAATATATGCACATTGTAAGGATTACTTTGAGCAACCATCAGTTATAGTTTATAGTT
>NC_056734.1:11863309-11933309 GCF_019279795.1 Protopterus annectens
AATTATTTTCCTGTGCCATTGTCGAGCAGAGCCACAGAAGTGATCCCCAGAGTGAATTTCCTATTTCCCATCCAATCATCAAGATTTTTCTTGAGCAGTGCTAATGAGGGGCTTTGTTTTATATATATAGGTAGTTTGTTCCAGAGTATGGTAAGTCTTTGTGACAGGACTCTATCCCTCCAGCATGTTCTGTTTATTGTGGTGATAAGGTTTAGGTCCCCAGAGTGTGTTGCTCGGTGGGATTGGGATTTCTTTAAGTAGAGCATGTCCAACAGCTCTGGGTTTGACAAGGCTTTGTATGTTAGGCAGAGATCGCCTCTGAGTAGGTGATAAGCGACAGAGTAAAGCTGGAGATTTTTGAGATGGTCTGCATAGGGCATCTGTTTGAGTCTGGTAATCCTCTTTTTTAGGTATTTCTGCAGCCTTTCTAGTTGTTGTACATGTCTTGTGAGGTACATACCAAAAGGGGCATTGTACTCTATAATGGGTCTAATGAGTGATGAGTAGAGGGGAACAATGATCTCTTTTTTCCTGGATTAGAAACATTTTGTGATGAGGTGTGCCATGTAGAAGGATTTCCTGACTACTGTGGTGATGTGATTATCAAAGAAGAGACTACTGTCTGGCTTACACCACCCAAAAAAGTTATATTCCTGTGCCCCTGTTGAGCAGAGCCACCAAAGTGATCCCCGGAGTGTATTTCCTATTTCCCATCCACTTATCAAGATTTTTCTGGAAGAGTGCTAATGAGGAACTTTGCTTGACATAGATGGGTAGCTTGTTCCAGAGTATGGGAAGTCTCTGGGACAGGAATCTAGCCCTCCAGCATGTCCTGTTTATTGTGGTGACAAGGCTTAAATCCCTAGAGTGTGTAGCTTGGAGGGATTGGGATTTCTTTAGGTGTAGCATATCCAACAGCTCTTGGTTTGACATAGCTTTATATGTTAGGCAGAGATCACTTCAGAGTAGGCGATATGCTATGGAGTAAAGCTGTTGTTTTTTAAGACGGTCAGTGTACAGCATCTGTTTGAGGCCAGTAATCTTCTTTGTGAGGTACTTCTGTGGCCTTTCCAACTGCTGCAGATGTCTTGTGAGGTATATTCCAAAAGCGGTGTTGTACTCTATAATGGGTCTAATGAGTGTCAAGTTGAGGGGAACAATGACCTCTTTTTTCCTAGATGACAACCCCTTTGTGATGAGGTGCGCCATGTAGAAGGATCTCCTGACTACTGTGGTGATGTGATTATCAAAGGAGAGACTTCTGTCCACCTAGGTCCCCAGGTCTCTTATCACACATTCGGCATAAAGTAGACTGCCGCCTATATGGTAGTTCATGGGTACAGAGTTTTTACCAAAGGGGATGACAATGCACTTTTTGGCATTGAGCTTGAGGCCATGGCTCTGACACCAGGCATCTGTCTCAGTGAGGCCCTTTTGTAGGATGTCCACATCATTTGGGGACTCAACTATGGCTCCTTGTTTGCAGTCATCTGCGAACTTCATTTGCCAAAGGCCTTCTGTGTTAGCCTGTGCTTCAAAGAAGTAGATAGCAAACAGGAGAGGTCCCAGGACTGAACCCTGTGGTACTCCACTTGTCACTGGTTTGAAGTCAGATTTGGAGTCTGCAACTTTTATAGTGTGGGTTCTGTCAGTGAGCCAATTGGCAACCCATCTTGTGGTGTAGGGATTTATACCTAGTTTAGTGAGTTTATCTATCATTCCAGAATGGGGGATGGTGTCAAAAGCCTTTGCAAGGTCAAGATAGGCTGTGTGAATCACTGTACCCTCATCTACAGCTTTGGTGACTGCCTCAAAGAAGCCGATCAGGTTCAGGAGGCGTGATCTGCCTTTCACAAACCCAATCTGGGTGGGGTCCAGAGTTTGGAGGTTACCAATGTCTTTGTTTATGAGTTCCATGATAATACGTTCTGTGGCCTTACAGACTAGGCTTATTAGGCTAATAAGGTGATAGTTCCCAGGATCATTGATGGCTCCCACTTTGTGGAGTGGGATAACTGTTGCTGTGCATCATTCTGTGGGCACAAAGCCTGATGTGAGACTATGATTAAACATAGTGCTTAGGTGGGGAGCCAGTTCGTTCTGACATTCTTGTAAAACACATCCTGGGATGTTGTCTGGTCCCAAGGATGCTGAGTTTTTGGCTTTAAAGAGTGCAGCTTTTACCTGCTTTGTTGTGATTACAGGGACTCTCCATTCTTCCTGTATAGATATAGGCCCTTTAAGCAGTGAAAGGGGGATAAAGTTAGCAGTGAACCTATCTGCCAGGATGTTGGCAATATCAATTGGTTTTGTAATTTTCATGCCATTGTGCTATAACTCAAGAGCAGATCTGGGTGTTGCCGTTAGCATTTTTGACATAGCTATAGAATGCTTTGTTCTTGTCCCTAGAATCAGTGACGATTTTGTTTTCATAGCTAGCTTTGGAGGATCTTATAAGGGATCTCAGCTTCTTTCTGAGGCTGACCAGGGAACTCCTCCACTCATGGGATTTTACTCTCTTTTGCAACAATTTCTTCCTTCTGTTGTAAAGTTTGTTTATGGCAGGGGACCACCAGACTGGCTTCCTTTTTTTGGAGGATAGCATCTTGGTTCTGTTTGGGATAGCACTTTCCATACACTGGTGTAAGTACTTATAGAGTGCATTTGTGTAGGATTCAGCAGTTGTAACTGTATTGTCCATCTTCATGAGTGTCATGAAGCTCTCCACTTCTGTCTTAAGAAGCATGAAGTTGGCTTTGGAAACATTTTTTACTGTGATTTCCTTAATCGGGGGTGGGGGTGGGATGTGGATATCAAGGGTGATTAGCTTATGGTCAGATCTGAACAGCGAGGAGTTGGCTTCAGGTGTGAAACACCAGTCACTCATGTTGGTAATGACTAGGTCGAGGATATTGTTGCCCCTGGCGGGGGTGGGGATAAGTTGATCCAGGGCATTGGAATTTATGAATTCCAAAAAGCGTTGACCGAAGGAGTTGGTGTATGAGTAGTTTTCCCAGTTAGTGGTGGGGTAGTTGAAATCGCCCATTATTATTGTGTTTGAACCCTAATATTTTCCAATATATCAAGAAAAGAGGAGTGGGAATCCTGGGGCATGGTGGGGGATCTGTATCAAGCTACAATTTGGATTGCAGTTTTGCCCAGAGTTAGTTGCACTTGGATAACCTCGGATACATTATGCTGAGCAACTAGCCTGGAGGTGTGGATATCCTTAATGAATATGGACACACCTCTGCCTTTGGTGTTCTGGGCTAGGTTAGGTGGCCAAAACCTGGTAATGCAGGGGTGCTGTTTGGATCCTTGAACCAGGTCTCAGTCACTGCACATATATCGATGTTCTCCATTTTAAGGAGTGCTTCGAGGGAGTGCATTTTAAGGGTTTAGACTTCTAGCATTAAGTAGCATTGCCCTCAGTTTTTGCTTGCCTGTTCCTGTTACAGTGGTGAATTTGTCATGTTAACCTTGCCTAAAAAAGGCACTATTGGGGCAACTAGTATCCGGAATCTCAGGGGTGACAGGTGCAGGCCATCTCTGACAAAGCATCGTGGTCTGTCGACCATG
The DNA here is from genome assembly GCF_019279795.1 of Protopterus annectens. NCBI lineage: Eukaryota > Metazoa > Chordata > Ceratodontiformes > Protopteridae > Protopterus > Protopterus annectens. Next base: position 11,866,889 of record NC_056734.1, read on the forward strand.
TCGTCCCAGGCAGACAGATACTGGCTCCCCTTAGAATGACACCAGTAGCTTAGCCAATTGTTGAAGTCAATCATTTTGTCCTTGTACTGCAGTATCATTCTGGGTGATGGCAGGATGCTACTCAGGGCTAGGGTCATACCTGCCTTGGCTACAAGATTGGAGATCTCTTCCATGTCTCTTTTTATGTAGTCCGGGGAGGTACATCTCAGGTCATTTACACCAACATGGACAATGACAGAGTCATATCTGTACTTGTTGTGGAGTGACCTGAGTGCGTGGGTTATGTGGCAGATCCTGGCACCTGACAGGCAGCTGACAGTAACCTTCTCCTTGTTTAGCCTGGTGAGTGGGACATCAGTGTGCCTGACAATAGAGTCAACTATGACTAGTGTGTTAGGAACGTTGTTTTGCCTTATGGGCTGTGCTTGAGTGGCACACTGAGTCTGTGGGCTATGTGTCATTTGGGTTGTGTTGGGGGGATGGAGGTTGCTTGCGTTTCTGCTTTCAAGGTCTCTGTTGCTTGAGCAGATTATTATTGAGAGCCTCCACAAATGTTTTTGTGTTTCTATGTATGGATTATGGTGGTGTAGGTTTAGTGGGACTATGTGATGAGTGTGGTGTGGTGCAAGTGTTTACCTTCTCCTCTTGACTATCAAATTCAGTCTTGGTTGGAGAGAGCTTTACCTCCAGTTTGGTTAGATAAGTACATCTCTCACAGGTTGTGGTGTTGGGTGGTAGGAGGAGAGGATTGCCTGTGTACATGAGGCAATTGCTACATTGCCCCAAGATGCCCAGATTCATCAAATAGACAGGAGAGAACACTGGGAGCTGACCCTTAGACACGCCTGAATAAAAAACTACTTTCCTTTAGACAAGTGAGGAAAGTGAGTATAAGAGCTGTTTTTCTCTAAGCAAGTGAGGAAAGTAACTACAAAAACTGTTTTCCTCTAGGTAAAGTGTAAGGTTGAGTGCTGCAGTAATTTTTAGCTTATTTAGAGCTAACAAATTCTGAACAAGTGCTGAGCATGAATAAGCAAATGCAAGTGTTAAAACTGAGAAGCTGTACCTGGATCTTGTGGTAGATAGGATACCTTGTGCTTATCACCCCCACTGATGATCTACAATGCTTTCCTCCAACAAAGAAAGGCTTGGGGGGGGGGGGGCTCAGAAGCTTGCAAGCAGTCCTGGATACAGCAAATCTGTATATGGACTAGACTAGTTACAGGAAAGGTGGGAAACAAGTGCAAACATGGGCTATTAACCCAGAAGGTTGAAAGAGATGGAAAAACTGCCCAAATGGCCAATAAACTACAGTTCCTGGGCCAGAAACCACTGTTGTGGTAGATAGGCTACTTAGTGCTTACCACTCCCACTGATAAGCTAGAAGGCTTCCCTCCAACACAGAAAAGCTTGGGGTGGGGGGGGGGGCTCAGAAGCTTACAAACAGTCCTGGATATAGCAAATCAGTATCTGGACTAGACTAGTTACAGGAAAGATATGAAACAAGCACAAATGTGGGCTTTTAAGCCAGAAAGTTGAAAGAGATGGAAAAACTGCCAAACGACCAATAAACTACAATTTCTGGGCCAGAAACCACTCTTGTGGTTGATTGGCTACCTAGTGCTTACCACTCCCACTGATAAGCTAAAAGGCTTCCCTCCAACACAGAAAAGCTTGTGGGGGGGGCTCAGAAGCTTACCAACAGTCCTGGATCCAGAAAATCTGTATATGGACTAGATTAGTTACAGGAAAGGTGGGAAACAAGCACAAACATGGGGTTTTAAACCAGAAAGTTGAAAGGGATGTAAAAACTGCCCAAACGGCCAATAAACTACAATTTCTGGGCCAGAAACCACTTTTGTGGTAGATTGGCTACCTAGTGCTTACTACTCCCACTGATAAGCTAGAAGGCTTCCCTCCAACACAAAAAGGCTTTGGGGGCTTAGAAGCTTACAAACAGTCCTGGTTACAGCAAATCTGTATCTGGACTAGACTAGTTACAGGAAAGGCAGGAAACAAGCTTAGAATTTTTTTTCGAAAGTGGAATGGGAGAAAGGGGAAACAGAAGATAATTCAAAATTGAGGACCTAAGTGGCTTCCCCTTCACAAATGTTCTCTCTGTATTAGGTAGAGTGAGCTAGTGACAGTAGACTGGAATAGAGCTAGGATAGAGCTGAACAGATGGGACTGGTAGAAGTGTCTGAAGTCAAAATATGATCTCACTGTACTCGGTCGAGTGAGCAAATAAGATAGACCCAGGAGGAGTGTTCAAACACAAATTTAGAGGAGGGGCGGGCAATTCCAAACCCACAAAGATTAATACTAAAACAGGAACAGGGACGTTGGGTGGGAAACTAATTGCAGAGACAGAAAGAGACCATAGTATTCTATGAAACAATTAAATAGAAAAATAAATAACTACAGAGAGACACAGACACAATATTCAATGAAACAATTAAATAGACAGAAAAATGAAATGCAATACAATCTTTAACACTGCAAGTTTGTACTTAACTCAGCTAATAATGCAGTTGATTGTAGGTATGTAGCAGAAGCCAAACAACTCAGGTATTCAGCAGTAATAAAGTCAAAGATATGTGTCACACTTACAAATATAGAGAAATCCTCTAGGATAAGAGTTTGACACTGAATATCAATGAAGTGAAACACAATAGCCCCCACTAATTGCAGAGACAGAGAGAGATCACAGTATTCTATGAAACAATTAAACAGAAAAATAGATAACTACAGAGCGACACAGACACAATATTCAATGAAACAATTAAATAGACAGAAAAATGAAATGCAATACAATCTTTAACACTGCAAGTTTGCACTTAACTCAGCTAGCAATGCAGTTGATTGTAGGCATGTAGCAGAAGCCAAACAAATCAGGTATTCAGCAGTAATAAATTCAAAGATATGTGACTCACTTATAACTACATAGAAACTCTCTAGGCTAAGAGTTTAACCCTGAATATCAATGAAGTGAAACACAATATCCCCCACTAATTGCAGAGACAGAGAGAGAACACAGTATTCTATGAAACAATTAAATAGAAAAATAAATAACTACAGAGTGACACAGACACAATATTCAATGAAACAATTAAATAGACAGAAAAATGAAATGCAGTACCATCTTTAACACTGCACATTTGTACTTAACTCAGCTAGTAATGCAGCTGATCGTAGGTATGTAGCAGAAGCCAAACTACTCAGGTATTCAGCAGTAATAAATTCAAAGATTGCACAAGTATGTTCTTGCAGAACCATCTATGACCACTCACAATCACGTATGTTATATCAAACACATGGGATTATTGGTGGTATTAATCTGATATTATCCATGATTGTATGTGCTTCTGTATACTGTTGTCCATTAGCCTATTACTATGTATCCCACTTGGTTGAGACCTGTGCTGACATTACATTCATATTCAGGCAACTCATTTTTCACAGCTTTACAATATGCAGCTAACCGGTATTGTATATACCACCCTGATATATGTCCTGTCCGTTGTTCATGTCAGGATGCTTATATCACAAAGAATCTTCTCCACTGACATGTCACCTTGTGTAACAGTCCCATAATATACAATAGCTGTACAGTCCATATTAATATGTGATTAGTGTTCATGTTACCACTGTCTTCATTGATATGCCCTCATCTGCTGTACATTACCGTGTTTCACCTGCCCTCTTTCCCTGTGTTCATTCTTATAATTCATCTGTGTGTCCCTTTTCAATACACACATGCCCTCTATTTATTTATAATGCAGTCTATGTACCCTTGCTGGTCATTAAACATAACTTTTATTCAGTATGCACGAAACAGGTTTCCACAATACTCCGCACTGCATACACCTTCATATAATGTGTTGGAACTATATACATTGCTTTATTAGTAACCTTGGTAATCATACTGGCATTCCACACAATCCTGCAGACAGACCTAGTTTGCCTGCAAGTAACAGGTTTACATGTCTGCTGTTGTCCGTGTTGTATTACATGGTTTCCTGGCCACTCTTGTTTACATTTAAGTAGAATGCATGACATGCATATGTAATTAGTGGTGCTGCTCACTGCACAAACATGTAAACTCCTTGTAGGCCTAAGCCGACATGGAGTTTATTGAATCCCCAGGCTTGTTTTTTTTGCAAGACAGCAAGTAATGTTAAAAATGTGTTGGACAGGAAACTAGTTAACAACAACAATGAAGCACTAGGAAACAAAAAAGGAACACTAAAGCATAATTCTTGTAAACAATGTTCCTACATCTGTACTGCTGGTGAAATTATTTTACAGCACAGTGGGTGTAAAGTGATATTGCCACAACATGGAAACTGTCATAGTAAAGGGCTAATGTGTTTGGCAATTTGTTGCACTTGTAAATGTTTTTATATTGATAAGACAGAAAGGATTCTGCAAAAAAAAAATACATGAACACAACTATGATTCTTCTAAGATGAATAGTAGTACTGTATAATTCAGACATTCCATTGGCTGTATAGGTTACTCATTTTTTTTTTATTTTTGAAATCATTCCCAAGGATCCTGGGGTGGGGCATGGGAAAATAGGATGGAAAATAGGGAACTCATACTGAAATTAAGACATAATGCCACAAACACCAGGCTTAAATGAACAGATTTCTATCAACCCAATATTGAACATGCATGGTTGTAATAGTATGAGAATATAATTTTGTATAGCATTGTTACTGGTTGTAAATTTACCATGAAATACTTAGGGATGTCCTGATTTATATTTATGTATTTTGATTTATTTTGACATTTTATCAAGTATTAGTATCAATTGTTTATGTCTAGATTTTTTATTATTTCATTATTTCTAATGAATATTTGTTCTATAGTCTGTTCACGTGCTGTTGTAGTGATATTTATCCAATTTGCCACATTATATTATACTTTAAAATGCTTTTGATATGCAGATTTTATATAATATTTTCTGATATTTTAGGAAATTGTTTTAATAACAGGTTATTGAATATGTTGGAAGTTCACGTGTCCTTTTATGAAAACATTTTCCATTTGTTTAAGTATCTTTAAATATTTTTTTAGGAATTTAAAGGATATTCCTTTAAGACTGTCATTTTGGTCTGAAGAGTTTTTAAAAATACTTTAGCCTGGGATTCATTAAGACCTGCACGATGTGCAGGAATAATGCAGGAGCTGCTGCACGCAATATGTCTGCCAAGTGATTCAATATAGAGCTCCCGGGACGTGCACGAGGGCTCCTAAACTATTCTTGCATGAACACCACTGCCTTATGTTAACTACCTCATTTGCTGGTGAAACCAATGAAAATGAGGTGAATTAGCGATTCAGCAAGCAGGCAGGTGTTCGTGCAGGAATAGTGTGACCTGCAGAAATGTATTCAGTTACAAGCTGAATACATTTCTGCAAATAAGAAAACAGAGGCATGACAGCCTCAAATAAAGCATGTATCCCATATATTAGGCATGCCAGTGACCAAATATATGGCCATTGGCATGAAAAATAGCTTTAATTTTTTTTAAATAAAACTTTTTTTTTTTTTTGCCCATCTCGGCTGTTTAAGCAAAGGGCAGTGGCACACAAACAGGATCATGCCGAAAATAAAAAAAAAGGGGGGGGTTCAATTTTTAATTAAATCTGCATTTTTCCATTATAGTCAATGGCATGCAGAAAGTAAACCATACCAGGGAATAGTGGTCGCTAAGGGGAAAGGCTCGAAGTGTAGTAACTCGGGAGTAAGGCAGTGGTGTATGCAAATGAGGGGATTTATATTGAATCACAGACTGCACCTAACCGTGTAGATGCTCTAACACAACCGTGTAGACAGGAAGAGCAGCTAACATGAAAAGGGAGTGTGCCATGCTTGCTCTAAGCACATTGGAGCTCAGTGGCTTGTGTTTGCCTTAGCTAAGCACAGCTAAGGAAGGGGGTGTGTCTGAGGCTGTATTTTCTTATTCTATGAAATGCAGAGCATGTTCATTTCCAGGGGCGCCACTTCTGCTTAAAATTGTTTACTTTAGCTAAACGGGTGTGCGCCCAGGCCTAAAACAAACAAACACAAAAACCCACAGGGGATAGCAGAACTGTTTACATTTGAGCACTGGGAATGTGCGGCTTGCATCAGGGCTTAAATGGGGAGGAAAAGGGAATGGGGAAACAGCAGAAGGAAGGCAATCAAGGAGAACTACCATAGCTGGCAGGAGGAATGTATCAGAATCAGCCAATTACACAGGCAGCAGCCGAGCACACTGCTATAAACTATGCAAACACCTTTCAGTCTGTTTATTTCCACAAACTCTACACCACTGGTGCACACATTCGGGGGAATTTTAAACTGACAAAACTAACAAAACATGTTAGGGGCTGCTGTTGCTATGATCTATTAGTATGTGCTTGAGACTGAGGGTGGTGAGGTGGATAATGCTTGACAACCAACTCAGACCGAGAAGGAGGGGAAGATTGTTCAGACCCAGGGGAACATAACAGAGGCTACATGATCTGGAGATAGTAGAGTGCTACAGGGTGGACAGGGACATACTTCAGCAACTTGTTGAGCTATGCCTGCCTCACCTCAGACCCAGAACCAACAGAGGGGAACCTATCCCTGTGAATACAAAGGTATGTGTAGCCTTAAGAATACTAGCTACAGGTACTTTAAAAAGACCAACTGGGGATAGCATGGGGGTCTCTCAGGCATCTGCGTCCGGGATACTCCACCAATTCCTGGATGCATGCGACTGCATGCCACTGAGCATATTTACTTCCCCAGCACCCATGAGGAGAGGACCAGCAATATGCATCTTTTCCACCATGTAGCAGAATGCCTGGAGGTACTAGGTGCCATAGATTGCATGCACTTCCACATCAAAGCACCACGTGGTGACCAGGGTAGTGTCTACCTAAATTGCAAGGAGTTCCACTCCATCAACTGCCAGGTCATGTGTGATGCCCAGGGTATTATCATGAATGTGTGTGCTGGCAGCCCTGGAAACTATCACGACTCCCACATCTGGCATTCATCACAGCTGTACTGGGTGTTTGCCAGTGGGGACATCCCATATGGCCAGCTGGTGGGGGATGCTGGCTAAGCACTGGAGCCGTGGATGATGACACCCATCAGAAATGCACACGCACCCACACAAGAATGCCATAATAAGGCACATGCACAAACCAGGATCATTATAGAGCATGTGTTTGGGATGCTCAAGTCAAGGTTCCACTGCCTTGACATATCCGGTGGAGCCTTGCAGTACTCTCCAGCCCCATGTGCACACTTGCTCATAGTATGTGCCATGCTACACAGTATGATCCTGGGGAAACTGCTTCAGCAGGAACAAAATGGGAAAGGGCCACACAGCTCCCCACCATTGCCAAGGTCTCCACAGGCACAGAGAGACTTGGAGGAGGAACATCCTGAACCTGCCCTTGTAGGCAGATGGTAGCATGCCCAGTATGGCCTGGCCTTGGCAAAGAGGCAATGCATAGCACATACACTGACACTGTAGGACCCAAGGGACTGATCTCTCTCTGACTCGCACACACAGTAAAATGGATACCAAACAACACACCAGCTATACCCTACCACGTATAGGCAGTGTACTGTGTGCATCTGACATAGTCAGCTCTCAATCACCATCTTCACAACAGCCTCAGGTACAAAGTAAGTCAGTCTCCTTAACAAAGTTAATCAATGGAGTGGAATGTTCTAATAGCATATCTATGGCATTGATTCAAGCATGCAAGGGAATGGGGTGACTTACTGGGATAGCAGCAGACAACTGACAGCTCTGTAAGACAGTAGGAAGTGTATTCCCAGTACTGGCCTACCCACACCATGCAGTACCACCCTAGTTGACAAATACCACTGCAGTATATGTGGTGACCCAAATAACTGGGGGCGGGGTCATATGTCACATACATGGATGTCAAAGTGTGGGTCCCATACCCAACCCCAGCCTCACCCAGTAGATCAACTGTAGAAAATCATAAGAAATGCCTGGCAAAAGCCCCCACATGGCTACATCCATGAAATCCACCCACAGACTTTTACACATTGATATTGCAGCAGGTCTGGCAGTGACAGTATGGCTTTGAAAGGTAAGAAGTCTGAAACTGCAAATGTCTATGCCAGAAAAATCTGACATATGGTTGATACTGTTATGCCTGTAGTCTGAAAAATTTGGCACACCACTATGCTAAATTTGACTGAAATATTAAGCAAATATCAGCACAATCTCTTCAAATGTATTTTGTGTACAGATGTGTCACCCCCCCCATAGTCCCATACAAATGCAGTAACATGTCCCTAGCCTTAAGCAGCATCCAGCCGTCAACTAGAGTGATGGCTCAACACAAACAGAAAGCAGTTGTCAGTAATACCCACAGTCAACTTACTGATGCCATCCCAGGGTTGTCCACTGCTGGCAGCCTGGGAACATATGATCATCAGAATGCACTACCTTGCTACAGATGGCCTGCATCTGTCACACCTGGCCTACAGACCTGTGGCAAATGCCCATGCCTCACCCACAATGCCCTGTTAGGGAGTTTCATGGGATCCACAACTCCAACATAACCTAGTCTAAAAAAGGCAAAGAAAGGACATGCTGCTAACTGCTAGGAGAAAACCTGCCAGTGCAGAGAGCCATAAATCTGGCCAAAGCCATGAATAATGGGGTGAAAAAGGTCCAAAGAAAAGGACACATTTGAAATACTACTCTAATAATGTAATAAAGTTGAAGGAATGGTTGTAGTAGCATGGAATGTCTGATGGGAACAAAGTCAGAAACTGCTATGTCAGATGCTGTAATATCTGACTTCAACCCTGAGCGACTTGTAAATCACTTTTCTTTGAAAACCACACTCGTTTGCATAACCAACAAGATATATGAATCATGAATGTGAACATTCTGTGATACTCTGTACAGTCGATAGGCAGGGCTAGGAGTCTAAACATAGGAATGCACTCATTGCAGGCAGTCCTAACCCTGGAAGATGGTGACATGTCTGCACCCACAGAACCCTGGCATACAGCCATAGGGAGTAACACAACCTTCCCTGATCACTCATCCTATGCAACATCCTGACCTCAAAATGTGGCCAGCCAAGCAAAATGAGGTGAGTCATATGTATATGTCAGACAAACACACACCTCCAGGCTGATCAAACAGTCTGACACACACACATGACCCTCCAAGTGCAATAAATCTTTGAGCAGACCCACATGCAAAGCACTGGAAGCTATAGGCAAACATATCTGACCTAGAACACCCCCCATATCTTATCCCCTACAAATCTATCTGGAGTTTGCCTGTCACCACAATCCTCTCTGACTTATACTACCCAACTGTGGACTGAAAATCAGACCAAGCCAGAACAGAAATGCACAGAGATTCCACCATTGTACTATATCAACAAGGTCCTGGACTGTTTCTACAGCTCCAGCAGTCAATTGCTTGTAGGCACACCTCTCAACAGTCTGGATTGTGCAAGAATGTGTAGCATTTGGCCCATAATTTTGTTGTGTGCATCATCCATCCTGTATGCCTCTGGTAAATCACTGCAATGATCTGAGGAGGTATGTCACGAGGTACTGAAACAATGTATTACAGTGTCAAACAGTATATATGTCAGATGTCTGCTAAAACAAGCCCTGTAACCCTAGCAGACCATACGTTAATGAGAGAAATAGTCACAATCACCGTATGGCCCATTGTCCCCCCCATTTTGATAGGCTATCTCCAGATATCCTGCACCAACAGGTTGAGAGGTATGGCTGCAGCCCAAAATAAGCCAGACTGGAGTACAACAACCCCTGGAATGGAGTCTCACATTTACTATACAATGTCCCACTGGGCATGGTCATACACTTAGAGAAATGTCACTAGGATCTAGGAATGAACAAGCCTTCCACATCCAGAGCACTTCCCATTGCCCTACTTTAGCAGTCTTGAACATTTCTGTCACCATAGAAGTACATATCATCAGGCCTCAGCTCTATAAGCCCTGTGGCATTTGCAACAACTGTGTAACAGTATAGTACAAATAGCTAGTTAGGTAGAAGTTTTAATATCAGTTATGGCAAATGTCAAAGTGTTTATGTGTTTGTGTGTTTACAAGTTAAAGTTATTGGGTCCATTCACACTCAGTACACTTCCCCTTTCCCTACTTTAGCAGTCCTGCAGATATCACCTTAGAAGTCCCTTTCATCAGACCTCAACCTCATAATCTCTGTGGTGCATATGATAACTGTGTCACACTATAGTACAAGCAAGTAGTTAGGCAAAAGTTTTAATCTCACTCCTGGCAAATGTCAAACGGTGAGTGTGTGTATTTACAGGTTAAAGCTTTTGGGTCCATTCCAACCCAGGATACTTCCCCTTTTGCACTTTAGCAGTCCTGAGGATATCACTCACCATAGAAGTCCCTTTCATCAGGCTTCAGCCTCATAAACTCTGGGGCATGTGCGGTAACTGTGTAACACTATAGTACAAATAACTAGTTAGGTAGGAGTTCTAATCTTAGTCCTGGCAAATATCAAAGAGTATGTGTGTGTGTGTTTTGTTTATAGTTGAGGCTTTTGGGTCCATTCCAACCCAGTATCCTTCCCCTTTCCTACTTTAGCAGTTCTACAGATATCACTCACCTTAGAAGTCCTTTTCCTCAGGCCTTAACCCTCTAATCTCTGTGGTGCGTGTGATAACCGTGTAACACTATGGTACAAATAACTAGCTAGGTAGGCGTTCTAATCTCAGATCTGGCAATTATGTGTATAAGTGTGTCATTTTGAAGGACAAAGTATTTTGATAAGTTTAACACCCACTGCCCCACTTTGTCAGTCCTAGTGATGTTGTTTCCCTTATAGGTTCATAAGTGTGTAGTAGGCTAATGACCCAGGAGTGTTTACAAGCCTAGCCCATAGAAGATCCCTGCCATTGTGGCGCCTGATGTTACTTCGCAGTGCCTGTATCTAGCAGAGCCACTGCAGTGATCCTTGGGGTGAACTGTCTATTACCCATCCACTCATCAAGATTTCTCTGAAACAGGGTCAGCTAGGTGCTCTGCATGACATGTATGGGAAGTGTATTCCAGGGCATGTGCAGTCTCTTGGTGAGGGTCCTGTCCCACCAGCATGTTGTGGCAATTGTGGTAATGAGGTAGAAGTCTCTGCAGTGTGATGTGGAAGGATTAGGATGTCTTTATATGTAGCATTTCTAAAACCGCTGGGTCAGACATGGCTTTGTAAGTCAAGCACAGATAGTCTCTAACTAGGTGATATGACACAGAGAATAGCTGGAATCTTCTGAGTCTGTTAGTGGAGGATGTGTGTTTAATGCCCAGGAACCTCTTTGTGAGGTGCTTATGTGGCCTCTCCAGCTGTTGCAGGTGTCTACTGAGGTGCATGGCAAATGGTCCAGAATATTTGATGAGTGGTCTAATGAGGGAACTGTAGACAGAGCTCATTACCTCTGTCTTCCTGGATGCAAAACCCTTGGTAATGCAATGTGCCACATAGAAGGACTTCCTGGCCACAGTGGCAATGTGGTGGTTGAAGGATAAGTTGCTGTCAACCTGTGTCCCCAGATCTCTTATTATACCTACAATATTCATTGGGCTCCCATTGATGTGGTACTTACTGTGAACTGAGTGTTTTACCAAAGGGGATGATGATGCATTTTGTGGTGTTAAGCTTCTGGCCATGGTTTCCACACCATGCATTGGACTCAGTGAGGCCTTTCTGTAGTATGTCTGCATCACATGTGGAGGTACTGATAGCTCCCAACTTGGTCAGCCAGAGTTTCTCTGTGTTGGGCTGGACTCCTGAGAAGTAGATGTTGGACAGAACACTACCCAGTACTGATCCCTGAGGGACTCCACTTGTGACTATTTGCCAGTCTGACTTGGATTTTGCCACTGTCACACTGTGTGTTCTGTGAACTAATTTTCAACCCACCCACTGATATAGGGGTTGATGCCTAGTTTGGTGGGTTTAGCAATAATTCCTGACTGAGGAATGGCATCAAAAGCCTTGGCCAGATCAAGGTAGGCTGTATGCAGTGCCTTACTGTCATACACAGCCCTGGTGACTCTCTCAAAAACATCAACCAGGTTGAGCAGGCATGATCTGCCATTCACAAAGTCAAACTGTGTGGGGTCCAGAGTTCAGAGATCACCTATATCTAGGTCAGTCAGGTCCCTGATGATGTGGTCCATACCTGTACATAGTAGACTCATCAGGCTAATGGGCCAATAATCCCCAGGGTCTGTAGATGTCATTCCTTTATGGAGAAGGACAACTGTAGCAGTTTGCCATTTTGGAGGGACAAAGCGTGAGGTTAAGCTGTGACTGAACAGAACACACAGATGCGGTGCCAGGTCTTTTTGTACATCATGTAGAACACAGCCACGGATTTGTTTGGGCCCCATGGAAGCTGTATTTTTGCCTGTGGATGATGCAGGTCTAACCTGACCTGCAGTAATGCTGTGTGCCTGGCATCCATCTGCCATTGTGATTGTTCCCTTGGGGGGGTAATGTTGGCACTGCATCTGTTGGCAAGATTGTTGGCAAGACTGTTAGCAATATCTGTTGTCTCTGGATAGGAGTTAGCATTGTGCAGTAACTCACAACACTTGTGGGTATTGCTGTGGAGGTTGTTAATATAACTTTCAAGGTATGTTGTGATTGCTGTCAGTGTCTACTGTAATTTTGTCTTCATAGCTGCCTATAGATGATTCCATGAGGGATCTCAAGTTGTGGTTGATGCTAATAAGGGGGTTTCCCAGTCTTGTGACACCACCTTTTTCTGCAACAGTGTCCTCCGTCTGTTGTACACTTTAGGAATGGCAGAGGACCATCACATTGGCTTCCAGTTTTTGGAGGACAGAGTCTTGGTTCTGTTGGCTATAGCTAGTACCATGCAGTCATTTACATGTTTGTACAGTGTATATGTATATGATTCGACAGTCATGCAGATATTTTCCATTGGCATGGGTGCAATGAAGTCATCCACTCCTGTTTTTATGACTACAAAGTCAGGTTTGGAGAGGTTTTTCAAGGTGGCTAACTTTGTTGGGGGTGTGGATGAGATGTTGAGATCAATGTTGATTACATTATGCTTGGATCTGACCAGGTAGGGATTGACAACTGTGGTCAAGCAACACTCCCATATGTAAGTAATCAACACAGGTTAAGGTTGTTGCATCCTCTACTGGGGGTCAGTATGAGCCAGTCCTGGGCATTTGAACTGATGAATTACAGGAAGCATTGGGCCAGTGTATTGGTGCTTGACTACATTTCCCAGTTGATGGAGGGGTAGTTGAAGTCTCCTACTGTGTCACTTTTGGGTTGTACCTTCATAGATGTAAGGGTGTTGAAGAATGTGGATTGACAGTCTAGAGACATAGATGGGGAATCATAGCAGGCTGTGACCTGAATTGCACTATTACCCAAAGTCAGTTGTACCTGAAGTATCTCAGATGCATTATGCTGGGATACTTGTCTGGAGGTGTGCATATCCATTATGAATATGGAGAAACCACCACCACCTGTGGAGATGTGGTCCATGGGACTGACAGTGGTGGAATGTGTCATAGCCGGTTAGTGCAGGGCAGCTGTCTCCTGCTGTGAACCAGGTCTCCATTACAGCACAAATGGCAATGTCCTCCACTTTGAGGAGTGCTTTGAGTGACTGCATCTTGACAGTTAGATGTCTACTGTTGAGATGCATGACCCTCAGATTGCATACATGTCTAGCCGTTACAGTGGTAATTTGATTTTGAAGACTGCCTAATAAGGCACTATAGGGGTGAGAAGACACTTAGCCAGTACCTGGAAACCCAGGGGTGACAGATGCAGGCCATCTCTGGCAAGGCATTTAGGTCTGTCAATCATGTTATCCCAAGCAGAGAGATACAGAATCCCCTGAGAATGACACACAACATGTAAGCCAATGTTGCAGTCAATCATTTGTTGATAGTACTGCAGCATCATTCTGGATGACGGTAGCATAATGGGCTACTGTCACACCTGCCTGGACCACATAATCTCACAGTTCAGCCATGTCTCTTCTCATGTAGTCCAGGGAGGTGTGCCCCAGGTCATTCACACCCACATGTATGATGACAGAGTGATACTTGTAGTTGTTATGGAGGGTCCTGGCTGGGTGTGTCATATGTTGGATGCTGTAATGTGATAGACAGCTGGCTGTTACCTCCTCCATAATCAGCTTAGTGAGTGGGACATCTGTGTGCCTCAGTATTGAGTCATCCATGATTACTGTATTGTGCAAGGTGGTCAACCGTAGGGGATTAGGTTGAGGGGCACACTGTGTAGGTGACATATGTGTCCTTTGGCATCGGCTGTGTTTTGGTGTCTGAGTGAGTGTCTGTCTTGCTGGTCTGTGCTGTTTGGGTAAATGTCCATTGAGTTCCTCTGTGAAGGTGGGTGTGTGATTTTTCAGTGTATGTCAGGGCTGTCATAGTGGATGTTGTGTCAAGCTATGTGTTCCACATAGTGTGGTGCAGGTGTTGACCTTATCTTCTTGACCAGCTAGTGCAGTCTTCGCTGGAGAGTGTATATTTCCACATTTGGTGATATAGGGGTAACTCTCACAGGTCTGAGTGTTTGGAGTTCAGAGGAGAGGGTTGTCTGTGTATATGAGGCAGTTGCAACAGTGCCTCAGAATGGAAAAGTGCACCAGGTTAATGGGCAAAAGCACAGAAAACTGAACTTCAATCATGCCCGGAGGGGAGGTCATAACTACTAGGTACTGGGGCTAATTCTGTGAGGGACGAGTACTGCTGATAGCTCCCAGGTGTGCTACACTTATTGATAGAATAACCTGTTGAAGTTCAAAGCTATTATGCTATATGAAGTGCAAGACAGAAAGAACTAGCAAGATGTAAGGGAAAAACTGAAGGCAGACTTTCTGCCACCTGTAATACTTTACCTCACCTGTGCAGTTATCAGCACCTTTGTTCAGTTGTTTGTCCAGTAAGCTCTGTAGCACATGCAGTAACTGTGTAACACTATAGTACAAATAAATAGATAGGCAGGGGTTCTGATCCCAATACTGGCATGTGTGTGTGTGTGTGTGTGTGTGTGTGTGTGTGTGTGTGTGTGTGTGTGTGTGTGTGTGTGTGTGTGTGTGTGTGTGTGTGTGTGTGTGTGTGTGTGTGTGTGTGTGTGTGTGTGTGTGTGTGTGTGTGTGTGTGTGTGTGTGTTGGCAATGTTTTCTCACCCAGTACACATCCAAATATCCACTGTTCCACTGTACAGGACCACTGTTGTCAACCACTGTAGTGGTAGCTGTGGACACTCTGCAGCCTATAAGCTGTGTGCCATGTGAAAAAAAAACTATGTAACAGTACGGACACAAAAACAAGAAAGGTGGATCTTCTAATCCTGTGACACCATTCCCCACTCAGGAATCATAGACAAACATACTCATCTAGGCATCAACCCCTATGTCACTAGGTGGGTTTCAAACTGGCTCATGCATGGGACTCACAGTGACCCACAGTGTGAAGGTAGCAGACTCCATATCAGACTGCCAACCAGTAATGAGTGGATTACCACAGGGTCTGGTCATGGGTCCCCTCATGTTTGTCATGTATGCATCTGACATCCAGAACAACACAAAGGGACCCTGGCTGATAATGTTTGCAGACAATTGGAAGGTAGGTACTATGTGTACATCCCCATATCCTGTTGACATCCTGCATAAAGGCCCCACTGAGACATCCGACTGTTGTCAGAACACTGGCCTTAGGCTGAATGGAAGGAAATGTGTCACAATCCTGTGTGGAATCAATGTGGTTACCATGAATTAACACATTGCTGGTAGTCCAATGGACACAGACGTCCTTATAAGAGGCCTAGGAACACAGGCTGACAGTGACTTCTCTTTTGACCACCAAATTGCTACTGTGGACAGAAATAACTTCTATGTGGCACATCTCATAACTAAAGGTGTATCATCCAGTAAAGAAGAGGTCAAAGTCTCCCTCTACTCTGTCCTCATTAGGCCAACCAGCAGGTAGAATGGCCCATTTGCAATGCAGCTCACTAGATACCTGCACAACTGTGGAGGCTGCAGGTGTACCTTACAAATAGGACCCTAGCCCTTAAACAACTGTCCTATATAAACAGAGTGAAATATCTCCAAGTATTCTTGGCCACATCTTGGCTACTTACAGGCAATCCATGCTAGACTGACAATGCCATGTCTGGCTAGCTGTGTTAGGAATGCCATATCTAGTGAAACTCTGATATGTATGCACCACATGCCATGGATACCTCAACCTCATTACCACAATCAACAGAACATGCTGGGAGACAGGTACATAAGCCAGCAAGTGGACATGCAATGCAATATATGTCACATATATGTCAGAGCACCTCAGTGGCCCTCTTCAAGAGAAATCTGGATGAGTGGATGGTGATTTAACTGTCACCCTGGGCATCATTCAAGTGGCAATAATCGATAGACGCACTAGGAAAAAATGTCAGGTTGCATGATGTCAGGATGCTCCCATGGGCTAGGCTTGTCACGGCTCCATGCCCATTAGCCTGGTACACACCTATGAATACATGATCCTATGAATCTCAGTACTGGCAAATGTGTGTGTGAGAGTGTGTGTGTGTGTGTGTGTGTGTGTGTGTGTGTGTGTGTGTGTGTGTGTGTGTGTGTGTGTGTGTGTGTGTGTGTGTGTGTGTGCGTGCGTGTGTGTGTGTATATATGTGTGTGTGTGTGTGTGTGTGTGTGTGTGTGTGTGTGTGTGTGTGTGTGTGTGTGTGTGTGTGTGTGTGTGTGTGTGTGTGTGTGTGTGTGTGTGTAGACCAGTATCCTATGTGTGTGTGTGTTTGAGTGAGGAATATATCCATTGGGTGGCCAAGTATTACAATTGTAGGCCATCGTACTCCTAGCACACATCCTACATTCCACTCTATGAGGGCCACTTTTTTACGTCAACCGTAGAGGCATTTGTACACACTCTGCAGACTTATAAGCCCTATGCTGTGTGCAACAGCTATGTAACAGTATGGAATGAGCAGCTAGAGAGGCAGGGCTCTTATTCACGGTACTGGCACACACTTGTGTGTGTGCATTGGTGTGTATAGCAGTGTTTGGGAGTGTGTACACTCATGCATGACATTAGTATGAGACCTGTCACACTCATTACACCACCCATTGCCATACTTTACAAAGACATGTGATGTTACTCACTATACATGTAAACTCAACACACTATGAGCTCTGTGCCACCTGTGATAACTGCATAAAACTGTACTAACACTAACTAGATGAGTAGGGATTTCAAGCACGACACTGGCAATTGTGATCATGTGTGTGTGTGTGTGTGTGTGTGTGTGTGTGTGTGTGTGTGTGTGCGTGTGTATGTGCATGTATGTGTGTGCATTTATAACTGTTATACCGACCTATTAATTGTGTACAGCTGTACCCTGAATATGACACGCTCAATGTGTTACCACACTGCCATACTCCTTGTAGATAATGTCTGCAGGGCCACATCCTGCTGACGCACAGACACCTAGAAGACAAGCAGACTACATTATGGAGACCACATTCTGTCAGTGTTAATAACAACAATAATGCATCATGGCTGGACAGCTACATACTCTGACGCATAACCATTAAACATGCTGGCTGATAACACTTTACACAGAATTACATTGTTAATCTGTATGAAATTCACCCTGTGCATGAGACCCATATTAGCATGTCCCTGCATCGATGGTATGGATGACAGGGATCTGGCACAGGTATCATCATATGCATAGGGTGTGGGTTTGCCAGAGGCCTAGACTGGGTCATTTGGTTGACATCATGTGTGTGTGTTTGGGGCTTGTTCATAAAAGGGGCCGTGAGGAGGTGGTGTGTGTAAGTCTGGAGGTGACATCGCTGTGATGAAGATGTGTGTGTGTATGGATGCACACAGTCACGCCAGGCGGCTGCCCTACACAGGGGTATGTTAGACAGCTGTGGACCATACATGGCAGGGTGTGCAGTTCACCCTCTCCAGCCACAGACATCAGAACTGGGACTGCCAGGGGATCCACTGGCATGACCAGGCACTAGGCCAGATACAGTACTACTCCCCGATGGCGAATGCTGCCTGCTGGATCTGCCTATCTATTGGGACTGGCCAGAACCACGTGCCCATGGCCTGCTGCATTGTGGCATGGACAGCAACCCCCCTGCAGTCATTCTGCTGGTACTGCCACTATGGGAGCGAGAAGCTGCATGGCCATGTGGACCCTCAGCTGTTCATGCTGCTGTCCTACGTCCACATGGCCAACGGACAACACCCACCACATGCTCTATCACAGACATTCCATGTTCAAGGATTGACATCCCATGGTCAAGGATTCCCACCATCTCACCCAACTGTCTATCCATGACCTCAGCATAATAACGGTGGGCATTAGCATGATCATGGAGGTTGTCATGCATAGCAGGAAGAGTGGCATTCACAACCCTGACAAGCTGTCTTGTGTTACATTTACTATGTGCCTGTGCCTCCATGATGGTCCAAAACATGCTTCTGGTGACACTTGCTGTGACACTTGTGACAGGGGCATGATGGGCAGCAGTCCTCTTTCGAGCACCCCTACCCATCCACCTCTGTGGGACCTCGCCTGTTATCTGGCTATGGCTGGTGTCTACAGACACACTTGCCCTAGTCACCACTCTTGCCTGTCTCATGCCACCACCCGCCAACTGTCCATTATCTATGGCCACTGGTGATGGGGTATGTGTGGGCATTGTGACTGTGTGTGGTGATGGGGTGGACAATAATGGACTGCCAAACAATGGCACAGATTCAGCCCTGACAGCCCTGCCTGTGCCTCACTATGACTATCATCATTTGCAGAGTCTGCGGAGATACTGACATCAGTTCCCAAGCAGGAGGGACCCTGACCCCCATTGCCACCTGTAAGGGGAAGACAACAAATCTAAATTAATACCTGTACATTATGGTTGGCAGCCACATACACAGACACGCACACAGACATGCACACCGACACTTACAGGTGAGGTGGCACAAAGCTATTACACAGACCTCACATTACCCAAAAGTGACATGCATGAAACACAGCCCTCATCATCATGCATTGCAGCCATTCTCAATCCTTGTTACTAACAATATACATCTCTGGGATGCATGAGTACTGTTAGTAGGTGATGTACATTCCCCTAGCACACACTGCACCAATGTACACATTATTGCAGTTCACCTGTATAGCACAGTGGCAACTACTGTGGACCATACCTCACAACTGTACAAATCATTGAAGACTGTGTCGATGTCTGGCACATATGTTTGCTCTGTTCCTCACAACCCCTATGTGTTTGTCTGACACATAACTGGAATCATATGAGGATTGATGTCACTAATTAATAACATACATTTGTTTTTCAGACCTTAACACCAGCAGTGAATGTATTTTCAGACAAATCCTGTTACACCAACAACCTTCTAAGCTTAACATGTATATAATACGTGTACACACCCCTGTTAACATGGCAGGTTCTTGTATCATATAAAATTAGACCACAATACTGCATTCAAAAACATTAAACACCTTAAATGTGACATATGACCTGTGCAATCCAATCGACAAACAAACAAATGTATTAGTTGTGAAATATACTGAGATGTGTACGATACAGTGGTTGCACAGGTGTGGACACCCTTAAACCAATGCTTTTTTGAAACACCTGTTAAGTGAGCTACAGCAATCACTTTTCCTGGGAATGGGAGTATCTGCATGGCACATCTTGTCTTGGCATTGTTTGGACAGTCTTCCCTGCAAAGGTCCCCCAACACTGTCAGCTGGCAATGGCAGCTCATGTGCACAGACGTTAGAGGTCACACTGGGGGTTTACTATTGGTGTTAAGGCTGGTCTTTGTCTGGCCCAATGCATACCCTTGATTGTATTCAGGTGGAGCTACTCTTAGGTAGCTTTGGATGTATGCTTCAGGTCATTGTCATGTTGGAAGCTGAAACTCCTCTCCATCCTCAGCCATCTTGTAGACACTTGACAACTTTGGCCCACACGTGAGTGTTATTTGAACTATTCATAATTTCCTCCACCATGCCTACAGGCCTAGTTCCAGCTAATGAACAGCAACCCCAAATCAGGGCACTGCCACCAGTGTGCTTCAACATGTGGATGGTGGTCTTCAGGTGAAGTGAGGTGTTCCTTGTGCACCACATGTAGCTTTAGGGATAGTGGCTGTAAGTTTGAACCTTGGTCTCATTACACCATTACATATTTCAACACATGCCTTTGGGAGACTTGATGCTATGTTTTGCTACTGTACACAGCCCTGCATGGTGTTTGGTGTGGATGAATGCTTCTATCTACTGCCGCTACCCCATAGATCAGACATATGCAGAATCCATGCGAATGTTGCCACATGTACTACACAACCAGTACTTGCCATGGAGTTCTGCAAGTCCCTCAGTGTTATTGCATGTCTTCTAGTAGCCTCCCTGACCATTTCTCAAAATGTCCTTCCATCTGTTTTGGAAGGACATCTGGTTCTTTTCAGCAGCACTGTTGTCCCATATTTAATCTACCTTTTGATGACTGTCTTCACTGTGTTCCATGGTATATGCAATGCTGTGTTCATTTTGTTGTACCCTACTCCTGACTGATACCTTTCAAATGTGAGATCAAGATGATGTTTTGTAAGATGTGTGCAAGCCATGGCTGATTCTAGTACAGGCAATTGAGCAAATTTCATGAATACACTGCTTCGACAGTAGACTATTTGTTGTTACATTGAGTCCCTGTACTTGATAGCAGGTGTGAACCCAAGCAGAGTGAATGCTGTCAGTACATCACAAGCTGCTCCTACAATGTGTTATTTGGAGCGTGTGCACACATATGCATCCAGTGAATTGTAAGGTTTGTATACCCCGTATTTGGTGGCCTAACATCTTACCCGGTTTCACAAGTTAATTGTTCATGTTATGGTCACATTACAGGTTGGAAAGGGTGTGGAATGTAATATTGTGGTCTCTCATTGTATATATCAGAAACACTTTGCATCTTGACATGGGTGTGTACACTGTGGTATCCACTGTATAGGATTAATGTGTCATACATGTCCCTACCATAGCCCATTTCTCCCCCCAGTTTGTTGGTCTCTGTCCAGACATCTTGCACTGATAGGATGTGAGTTATGCCACAGGAATGTTACATTACCCTTCAGATAGGCCCTTGTGGTGAGCACTGTGATGCACTACAGTTAACACCACCACAAGTGAACATGGACATCAAGCAATATGGCTAGGTGTGTATTGGCAAAGCACAACAAAGCAATTACATACTCAACAGCTACAGGCTGTTGTCCCACTTGTAGACCAAAGGGAGATAAATAGGTGCGGGAGAGAGGTACTGTCAGCAGACTCACATGTGGCCTTTGTACAGGAGGAAGCAGCATTTCTGCACATTAACAGTACAACCTCCAATGCTATGAAACATGCTGCCCAGCGCCATAGATGTGCACTTATGTGTAGTACCAAACCCTGTCCACAACTACTGTCTTATCTGACATATGCATGTACATACTCTACAGTTACAACCCCCGATGCTACAAAATATGCTGCCCATCACCATAGATGCACACTTATGTGCATTACCAAACCCCCTCCACAGCTACTAGCTTATCTGACATATGCATGCAGATACTCTACAGATACAACTATGTATGCTACAGTACTGTATTAATGTGCACTAGGGCCTTACCTGCATGCTTCTCGTCCATTGTGTGGGGTCACCCACATTCACAATATTGGATTCGGCATGCTGTTGCTGTTGTCTACTTGCAGTGGGTGCCCCAAGGTTGGCGAGGAGCAACTCAGTGGGTGTCAGTGGGGCTTGCATAGCTGGACCTCCACCTGTGGCTGAGCTTTCTCTGGCTATGGCATCAGCCCTTCACCGGGCATTACTTATGAGGTCAGTTGCACGATGCTGGACCTGCTCATATGTTCTTGTGTGCAGGCCTATAATATTTACCCTGTGGACTCGGTCATTCCAAAGGACTGCCCACTTACGCAGATGTTCCTGCCCACAGCCAAACATGACAGCATAGTTGTGGACTATGCTTTCCACAATTTCAGTTGTTTCAGCCTCTTAGTAGGGTGGGTTTGTTGGGTTCTGAATTCCACCTGCAGGACATAAACAGTGAAACACATCATAGCACCTCATACAGTTGTCAACAGTATGGACAGAAATTGCATATCAAAAGTGGATTTTTTTTTTTGCCAAGACTTACAACTACACCATACCCCTGTAATCTATCAGTGCAATATTAGCTGGCATTGCACTCCTGGCCCTGATGTGTCATATTCCTCCCAATGATGGACAGTTAATTGCATAAACCTTTATTCCCCATTCATTTCTGTGTAGAGGGATGACAGTGGCCATCTTCCATGTAGATGGTGATGGATGTTGCTGAGGCTGTGTTTGACTACAGTGTGTGATGGAACTGTGAGCACATGCCTGAATTCATGTAGGATGCAAACAAGGATGTTATCAGGCCCCACGGAGACTTGCTGTTGTTGCCTTTCTGTAGGCAATATGTACCTGCTCACCACTGATGAGGGGAGGGGTGTGGTTGATGTGCATATCTCCTTATATAGATGAGGGGCAGGGGGTGATGTTCACACCTAACCTGTCTGATGCAGGTTGCCTATAGCCATGGCATGTATGTATGAGGTGCAATTTACCACCAGTACAGGGTGAATTGTCTTGTCACCTCTGAGACTGACAACATATATGGAGACACCCTTGTGACTGGCCTTGGCAGTGTGGATATATCTGATTTATAGTCATAGTTAGCCTTACAAGGAGTCACTTTTGACCTTACATGCTTGTTCAGATAGCAGTGGACATACTTGCAAGTTGTTGCCTGCACCTACATTGCACTGTACAGCCAATATAGCAACTTATCATGTGGTTTGTGTATTGCTGCTGTCCATGAAAGGGGATTACTCTACCTTGGTGGAGATGAGTGTTACAGGTCAGATATTGCTGAATCCATACAGTTACAGTGGGTATATAAGTGTACACACCCCTGTTTCAATGCCTGGTCTTTGCACTATTGTAACATGACACCACAATAACTCAGTTCAACACAATTCTCACCTTTAATGTGATCTTTTGCCTGTACAATTCCATTGAAAACATAACAATCTGTTATGGGAAAATATATGCAAATTAAAATCAGTACAATAAGCTGGTTGCATGATTGTGCACACCCTTAAACAGATACTTTGTGGAAACATCTGCTGAGATAATGACAGCATTCAATCATCTTAGGTCAGAGTCTATCATCATGGCACATCTTTACCTGGTAATGGTTACCCAGTCTTCCTTGCAACAGTGCTACAAATATGTCAATTTGTGAGGGCATCTCTTGTGCGCAGCCCTATTCAGGGCAACCCGCAGATTTTCTATAGGATGTAGGTCTGGCCACTGGTTGGCACATTCCCAAACTGTAATTTTCATCTGGTGAAGCCATTCCTTTGCTGATTTGGATGTATGCTTGGGGTCATTGTCATGTTGAAAGGTAAGATCCCTCTTCATTTTCAGCTTTCTAGAAGATGACTGAAGGTTTGTGAATAAAAATGATTGGTATTTGGAACTGTTCATAATTCCCTCCACCTTGACGAGAGGCCCATTTCCAACTAATGAAAAGCAACCCCACAGCATGATACTGATACCACCATGCTTCACCAGGAGGATGGTGTTCTTTTGGTGATGGAAAGTGTTGTTTTTTGCCAAACATACTTCTTGGAATCGTGAGCCAAAGGTTCAACCATGGTATTATCAGACCATGACAAATTGTCCAACATGCTTTTGGGAGACTTGATGTACTGTTTGGCAATGTTTGTCCAGCCCTGGATGTTTTTCTGTGTAAGAAAAGGCTTCCATCTAGCAACCCTACCCCATAGGGCAGACATATGGGGAATACAGAAGATTGTTGTCACGTGTGGTACACACCCAGAACTTGGCAGGTATTCCTGCAGCTTGTTCAGTGTTGCTGTAGGTCCCCTGGCATCCTCCATGGCCAGTATTCATCTTGTCATTTCACCCATTTTGGATGGACGTCCAGGTGTTTGCAGTGTCACTGTTGTCCCATATCTTCTTCACTGTCTGATGACTGTCTGTACTGTATTCCATGGTATATCCAATGTTGTGGACACTTTCTACTATTCTCCTGACTGATACCTTTCCACAATGCGATCCCTTTGATACTTTGTAATCTCTCTGCAAAACATGTCTGTGGTTGTAGCAGGCAACTGGGTAAATGTCAAATAAATCCTATTAGGACAGTTGAACATTATTTGGGGTTAATTAGAGTCTCATTAATTGATGGCATGTATGTACCCAAAAAGAGAACACTGTGATTACTGCAAGAGGTGCATCGACCAAATAGTGGTTTATGTGTGTGCATATGTATGCAGCCAGCTTATAGTATATTTTTTATGTTTTATATTTTCTCCCCTAACAGATATGTTAGTTTTTCAATAGGATTGTACAGGTTATGGGTCACATTCAAGGTTGGAAACATTTTGAAATGATTTTCTGTGGTCTCCTTTTCATATAGTACACAAACCTTGCATTTCAACACGGGTGTGTACACTCTTGATATCCACTGTATTTAGATGTTCATTCATCTGTTTGTGGTAGGCATAGACAGAGGGTCATAACACAGTTGCATACTTTTCCGATTACAACCTGATAAAAATGCCTATTGTACTACCCATATCATTGTCATGGCAATGCAAAAACCAGTACCTGTAAACATTTATGTCTGTTGTATGCACTAAAGCTCATACTACACACAAGTACAACATACACAGATTATTTACATACATAGAAAAGTAAGTTGATTGCACAGCAGGGTTTGCTATCACAGTGCTAACCTGGAGGATGTCCCACATTCATAACAAGGCTATTATGTTACAATGTCATTGTTAACAGACCTGACAATGGTTTGCCTAACATAACACAACTCTATGTGCAAGTGACTACAGATATCAGGCACACGTGCTTATAACACTGTACAGGTGAATGGTATGAATTCACTATATCACGTGCATTTCAACACACACTTCTGCAACAGTACTTTACTATGCACATGCTCTGTATAGGTCTCTCAGATTTACAAGACAAACATGTGTATCATAGTTATATTCAGAAGTAATATATGGATATGTACAACATCCCAGTAGCTGGCTTAGCAGTGGCAGAGTCAGTGGTGTTTGACAGACACTCCAGTAGTTGCCAAATGTCAGCTGTCCTTTCCTGGGTTGAGTCAGGGGGCTGAGCTGTGATCTATGTCACTGCAGACAGAGCCACATGTGATGGCCATTGGTGCTGTGCATTTGTACAGAATTTGGAGGTGATTTTGGACATTTAAACCTCTGACAGAGGGGTGAGGACAACAGTAATGTGTTATTAAGCCAATTAGACCAGATTACATGTGTACAGTGGTTACATCTGTGAACTGGAGAGCTATGTATGGGGCAACATTTTTTGTGGGAACAGATTGCCCTTTTTTTTTATAAGGTGAGAGTGGGATGTTGGGGAAGGATAGTAGGTATATTAGGGGAAGTAGGTTGAGTAGGAAGACAGACAAAGACAGACAAGACAGCTGCAGGGGCAGTATATGACACATGTAGGGGGTACACACCTTGGACGGGGAGGGTGGTTGGGAATCAGACACCCATGAGACCCCAAATAGATACAGTGGGACTGAGGTCTCCACCCATGGGGAGTCACCACTGCACCTTCATGGCCCCAAAGGTGGCTTAGCTGGGGGCTGAGCAGGAGGGGCAGGCTAACTCTCAAGATGTACCACACAGCCCTCAAACTGGCATAGCAGATCTCCAAACTCCTTTTGAAGCTCACTATGCACCAATTCCTGGACCTGACGATGGGTGACAGTGTCCTGTCCATGGCCGCTCACAGGTGGGGGTGGGCCCCATCCCCTGAGGTGGTTCCATCTGAAGGTGGTGCAGGACCAGTGAACAAGGAGGCCATGGGTTGGGTTACACACATGCTGGGGCCTGATACCACAGTCAATTGAGGTGGGATAGGTGGATCCACTGGGATTGGCCTTCCCAGTCGTGCTATGGTCTTGCAGTTTTATAACATATGTTAGTTAGTCATGATAAACACATCCAGGATTAGTTATAACAGCATGCATAGGTATTTCTATGAACCCAAAACAACAGATTTGGAACAGTTGCATAGCAAACAGAACACATGCACATATGGAACCACATTGGGCATTATAACAGCATGCAGGTTACATTGATAGCAACAGACCAACAATGACAGCATTTGAACAGGGAACATTAATAGTCAAATGTTTAAATATTTGTAGAACAATAAGACACATGTCCCAACAGTAGGTTTGGAGAAAAACATACCCATTGATTTATGTGTTTAGATTATTGGTGCAGATAGGGTGGGGGAGAGAGAGATGTCAATTAACAACTGTATAGGCTTCAATTGCTCGCAACTTTAATGATCATTGCTCTAATCATTGCTCTCCAGGTATTACCTCATTTTACATCAACCTATGGCCTTGGGTTGGGCAGTGGTTTGTACACAGTGTATAAGTACAGCCTTCTTACAGCTAAGATATACCTTTTCTTACCCGGTAGACCTGTGGAGGAAGATTCTGTTAACACTACCTGACTGTTTCTACCCATAGTCACATAGTCAGGGTTACATATGTGCGCTCATAGTGTGCATATGTGTGTGTGTGTGTGTGTGTGTGTGTGTGTGTGTGTGTGTGTGTGTGTGTGTGTGTGTGTGTGTGTGTGTGTGTGTGTGTGCATGTGTGTGTGTGTGCTACTACCATTCTCTGTCTTGATTTCTATCAGTCACCCTGGGTGTGCACGGCAGTAACCACTAACTGTGACAGTGTGACACTTGAGGGACATTTCTTTTAGGAGACTACTTGGTGTATGCACTTATCTTGCTGTCATTTGCAGCTTTGGGGTTGGACAGTGGGTGTTGTACACAGTGTATAATTAAAACCTCCTTACAGCTAATTTATACCTTTTCTTACCTGGCAGACCCATGGAGGAAATTTCTGTTAACACTACGTGACTGTTTCGACACATATTTACATATTCCTGGGTGAAATTATGCATACAGTGTACTACCACTCCTGGGATTCGAATTGTGCCTGTTTGTGCAAAAAATATTACAAAGTTTTGTGTTTCATCAGAATGAACTATTTCGAAACTGCTGTCTCTTGTTTGATTGTTTTCTGCTTAATACTCTCTTGGTTGTATACTCTGACCTTGTAATTCTGACAGTCATGCATGGCAGATAGTTCTTATACAGTGTATTCATACTTTGACATAGCACAGTCTGGAAAAAACTGGGTAACACAACATTCCTATTCAGGTATCAGATCTTAGTGCATGGAACATTTCATATAGTTAATCTCCTGTTTGTAACTCCAAAATCGTTGTCAGATGAGCCTTGATTATTTAATGCTTTCAGAGCTATAGTTGCTGTGCAGAAACTGTACACATTTCAATTCATACCACCACATACCAATGTAAACATGACCAGTCTGGGGTTTTGACTTTTATTGACAGGTACTGACACTTTTTTTGATATATTCCCTGTATATCATTATTACCCTGCTAATGCCTCATTTATTCAGTACAAACCATACCCATTTTTCAATACTGGCAGGTGACATTCTGCTCCTTTCTACTTATTTGCCCTGAATAATACAAGCTAAATTTGTAATCACCAGACTCGCAATGCAGCCTTAGCAGCCTGCTGGCATGGGCGTCCATCTTCATGGCCCTCTCATCTGCAGCTGTACAGGAGACAGAGAAACATTTATGCATACCTATCCATCACATACACAGGTTGGACTTTGGAAAACACTTATTGATACTGATATTTACACACAGCTGGGACATTCCTCACCTGTGCATCTTGGACCCACTCGTCCAAGAGCTCCCTCTTACTATGCTTCAAGTCAGCAAAGTGGTGCCGGACCTGCTCAGCAGTCCGAGAGATGCCAGTGGCACTGGTGAGATCATATGCAAGATGGTCCCAGGCCTCCATTTTGTATTGGGAACCCTTGTACTGGTCCTGCAGCAGTCTCCCTTTATGATCTTTGAGTAGGAGTCCAACCATGACCCTGGACTCCTGAATGCCCCAGCGCTGCACCCAAAAATACATACCTTCACCAACACCAGCCATAGTGCCTGCAGTGATGAGCTACAACTGGTTATGGGCTGTATTCCCACCTGTGAAGTTTAAATAGGGCTGATGTCCTGCACTTTGCCGTGACTGGGTGGTTTTGAATATGCTGAGGTAAGCTAAGCATCAGGAAAACCCACTTAGCTAAGATAAGCATTGGTTAGACATGGCAAGCACTGCTTACTAGTGCACAAATCCACTTAGCTACGCTAATTATTACTAAACATACAAATTTAAGCATTGCTTACTCTGGCTAAGCATAGCTGAGCACAATTTAGCATTGTTCAGCTTTGATTTTATGGCCTATCAGGATTGTGGGGTTGGTTCATTATTAATGGCATCTTATGATATGTATGCTTCCCTTCCATAACATCCACCAATGTGCTTTCATTTCTTTTTATTTTTTGTGGCTCTACTATATGGGACACTTGTGTTTATATGGGGGTTTCACATCTGAAATACACTGACACCTCACATTTGGACCTGCTACACTACCCTGGTTAACAAATATATATTATTCACTACCTATTTATAAAAATAAACTTTTAGTGCTGTTTTCGCATAGAAAAATGAATAGACTGCATGGGGGCTTGAACTGTGAATGACTGCATGATAAGCAAATGCTTTAACCACTATGCTATTCCACTATGACTGTTTTGGCTGTATGTTTCTATTTAGCTCCTATGGATGTTTAAGCTATGCTATACACAGCTGTGCAATGTGCACACCTGCTCAGCTATGCTTAAACTTTATTGGGGATGGGAAAAAATATATAACCATGTGTTTTATTTTTTTTTTATACTGTAGGGGTATGCACATTGCTTTCTGCATCTTAGGGCAGGGCATCTTGACAACTACATCATACATGGGGGAATTGGCTTAAATGTTCCTCTCAGGAACATGCTTACTTATTTGGTATGCCAGCATGTATACTGGCATACCATTCTGGACATTATCTGTGCTAGATCATTGTGGGGGGACTGTGCTTTTGCATGTTTTTTACTGTATTTTGTCTGTGGACACTTTTATGTTATGACAACAGTGTCCACGGAAACTGTTAGTTGCTTTGGTATTGCTGTATGGCAATTCTAGAGTGCAGGGGGCATGTGTACTGTGCAAGCAATGCTCGGACACACCCCGTGAGCTTGTACATGGATTGTGTCTATGTGGAGAATACGGCAGTGCGCCTTCATTAATATTTAAGGCAGACTGCTGTTCTACATGGGCACAATTCACTCCTTGCAGGAGTAGCACTATTCCTGCATGGAGTGTACTGAATCCTGGGGTACATTTTAAAAAATATTTCAACAACAGTTCTGAAGAAGTCTGTTTACATTTGGATGACAGTGCTTAACTGTTATGTGTTTACTATATTATATGAAATACATTATTTTTGTCATTTGCTTCTTTCATGTTGTTGTATTGTTCTGGTGACATTGTAGAGGATGTCCTGGCAGTGCAGCTTCAGTTTGTTTTTTAGTTTTATTTTCTGCACTTTGGTCATGGTGGCTTTTGGAATACTTGTTATTATGTAGAAAGAAAACCATTCTCTAATATCTGTTAGAGTAGTCAGTTATGACAGCTGCTTTCTATACTACACATGTGAGACTCAAATCCTTTCCCTCTGTTTAGTTTATTATTTCTTTTTTACATACTCAGACAATGTTTGAATAGTATCCATGGTGGCTGAGTAGATTAACGCACTTGAAAGGGCAGAGTTCAGATCATCTTTAATTTTCTTTATGGAATGAAATGAAGAGTTATTCCTAATATCCTGTCCTCCCTGTGCATTTTGTTTGTGCTGCAAAACTTTGTTTTATTTGTTTAAGTGCCTTTAAGTCATGATATAAAGAGTATCCCTGGTGTGTAGTGTTTCCACTCCAATGTTAAAGGATTTGCATGTTAGTCACCCCCCCCCCACACATACACACACGTACCTACCCTACCTATCCAATAATTATCCTTCTTACTGGGATTGCCTAGGCAGACACACACTTACACATGCAATTCTACACATGCATACATATCTCAACACTAAGTGTCCACTAAACCCCTTGTTCTTACTTCTAATCTGATGGGTGAACATGAGCTTTGGGCCATTTTCCATTGGTGGACAATATACCTTATGCATCTAAATGATTTTTTTAATCATGTGGCTGCATAAATGCCTTACTACAGGCATTTCTGGGGAAAGTACATGTATAATTAGCATAGGCCATTCCCCCAGAATGCTTCATTAACATTTAGCATCATTGCTAAGGCAGCACACTGTGGTGTCACACATTCTAGTCCTTAACCATCATGGTAATGCTGTCTCTGAATCAGGAATGATTAGTATGAGGTGTATATCCTGTGTATACTTTGTAATAAACTTTTCGTATCGAGCCCCAGGTCATTCAGCTTTATATCAGAAAATTTCTGGCATGTCTTCCCAAGTAACTTCAAAATGTGTATCTGTCATATGCTCTTTTCTAATATCTCATTGCTTGCCTTTGGAATTTATAGATTTTGGATACCATATTCTTTCTGTAACTACTCAAAATGTTATCATTAACATGACACATCTTCTCTCTTTACTAGTAATGAAATGCCATTATCTGTTTTATTTTTAATCAGTTTAATACGGTGTGTTTGTAAATCTTTTGGCTTGGAAATAATCACATTTCTTGCTGCATCACAAATTTATGGACACCTACATAGATTTATTTATCATTGCTTATATGTCATCCAGCATCTTTTGAATTTATTTTTATAATTTGCTTTTGTCTTTTCTATTAATAAAATTCATAACATATATTGGTAGGGTTGTCAGTCTGACAGATTTATTTCTACTTCCTTTAATTGCTCCATATTTTCTAAGTGTATTTATTGGAATATCATCCTAAATGGGGAGACATTATCCCATCAGGGTGAATAACCACTGATATTTCCCTCTGTTTTTCTAGCCTGGTAATCCTATATGATTTGGTCACCAAGTTATTGTCAGCCTGGTAATTAACATGCGCATTACAGATCCCCTGACACTTGGTACAGTGATAGCCTTTTCTGTTTATGTACTTCCTTCCCTGTTTAACAGGTGAGACTTTTATTTTCATGTTTGTGCAGTCTATGGCCTCCAGAACTTCCGGAAAATGTGATATGGAAAATACATTTGGAATGGAGACAGCTGTCTCATCTGGGGTATGTGGAAACCAGATATGCTCCCCTACATGTTATAACATTGCATTAGGAAACTGTTGAAGTATTCTTGAGTCTGAGGCCTGTGACACCTGCAGTGTGTCCCCAGTGGGTCACTAAAAAGTCCATATAGCTAGTTTAAGTAATGCTACCTATACCTTGGTTTCCACTAGGATGGGTTCACAATAATTCCCACAGGGCCTCAGATTAGGATGGCAGAGGCATACTAGTTCCTCTATGGCATCTCTGTTCACCTTGTAGCAGTCTATTATTTTCAAATAATGAAGTCCATAGCATGTCAAAAGTGGTCTAAACACCCTACGCCTTCTAGGATGAGGTCTCACAGCAGCAGCAGCTTGTATTAGAACCTGTTGCACATACAGTTTTATGATAGTTGTAGCAACTTCTAACATTTTCAAAGTGTCTTCATGAAAGTATTCAAACAATCTAGGAATTTAAGGTTAAAGGGAGCATGGTGTGTAGGTGTTCATGTTATACATTAAGAGATCATTACACCATTATTATTTACTTTATTTGCATGTAATTTGGCTCTTTATTTGCTCATTTACATATTCATCTGCTTAACCCTTGTTTTACAGCCATGTACAGCATGTAAAGCTGTTTGCTTAATCTCAAAGTGCATGCTCATTGCTACTCATCACACAAATAGGCTTAGCATGGCATGTAGGCATTCATGAAAACTGGTCTGTATCTAATACTGAAACTGTCACAACATCTAGGAATAACAGTCAAGCAATAAATTAGCTTGCAATCTCTTTTCTAATTCTGTATGATCAGAAAAATTTAAGTTATACGAATAGGAAAGAAGAAAAATGTTGCTGACTTGTCAAATGATATAGAAAATAAGGGTATAGCATGATTATGTATCCCTTTGGCTGAAGAAGGTATGGGCCTTCATTTTTGTCTAGAGGTACAGGTCAGCATTTGTGGGACTGCATACATACATATTTGTTGAAATTATAATGTTCAACTATAAAGAAAGAAAGAAAGAAAGAAAGAAAGAAAATAATATACAGAGAACAGGTATTAGATGGCACCTTTGTTAACATTAGCAGAAGAACCTTGTAAGGGAGTAGGTATGTAAATCAAATCAGAAGGGGACAAAAACAACAAAAAACAAAAAAAAAACACAGGTAACAACCAAAAGTGCTAACAATGAATGACTATGAATACCAGGACCACCGATAAAGAAAGCTTTCTGTGACACCTAAAACTATAATGGCAGGTATACAAGACTCTTGAAACAATTATATGTTGATTAAGATTTGGAGCACAAATGTATGATAGATGGACTTAATCCAAAGGATGAAAGGATAATAACAGCTCATGATAGTCAGCCTTGAACAGGCTGTCTTAGAAATTCTATAGAGAAAATGTAAGATCCAAATAAAGGTATGTTTCTATTCACTCTCATCATCTGAAAAGATTATTGTTTTATATTCTAGGCCTTCTTTAACAAGATATTGTATGAGGAGACTTTTAAAGCCTCTTGGACTTTAAGAGATTTTACTACAAGCACTCAAATCCCACGTTTCCTGAAACCAGGGGCTTGAGCATCTTGTAGCTTTGGTAGGCTGCCACTCAGGTTTGAACTTGAACATGAGTTCAGGCATGCAAGCTACCACAGCTAACTCCTACATATTATTTGAGTTCAAGTGATGTAAGTGTGGCAGCAGCTGGAAAGGAAGTTTTAGATTTTTGGAGCAGAAGGGGGATTTCAGGGTTAGGGAGCGAGAAGTGAGTCTTAGGAGACAGGAATAGGAGAGAGATTATCAGTGCAAGGAGAGTGAAGGGAACTTTAGGGTTAGGAATTGAAAAGGAAGTCTTAGGATTAGGTAGCAGGACGGAAGTTTTAGGTTTTGGGAGTGGAAAAGGAGTTTTAGGGTTAGGAAGTGAAAAGAGAGTCTTAGGGTTCGGTACTGGGAGATGGATTTTAGGTTTTGGAAGTGGGAAATGAGCTTTAGGGTTGAGAAGCAAAAATAAAGTCTTAGGGTAGATAGCAGGAGGGGAATTTTCGGTTTTGGGAATGGGAAGGGAATGCTAAGGTTAGATTTAGGGGTCTGGTAGGGCTATTCACTTCCATAAGATAGGGTGTTAGAAGGGTTAAGCAGTTATGGAAGATTGGGTTAGTGGGAGAGTGAGCACTTGCCTTTTTCAGCAAGTGGCAGTGAGCACTTAAGTGTGTGGCAAACATATAGCACATGAGCACTTGCTTTAGATCACTTTATGGATTATATTTCACAAACTAAGGGGAACTGAATACTTTCATTCCCCCAACTATTAATGGCCATTTAAACTTTAAAACTGCCCCCCCCATAGGAGAAGACAATTATATTAATCTTATTTTCTTCATAAGGAGTCTTTAGACATGATATATTTGTACAGGTATACTGCTCACTTAATATTTCTACCATATTATTTTTAATTAAAGATTTTGATTGATTGCTCTTTTTCATGTCTCTAAGCCACAGTATTTAGTTTATACAAATGTGTTAGTACTTATCTAATAACATCATTAGGCAAACTGATAGAAGTACTTACCTTTCTTTCACTGTGATTTTACAGTTTTTAGTATATTTTTTTACTAATGTTTTCTCACTTCATTAGTCTTACTGTGTGTATTAATATACATATCTATGTTTTGAATCAGGGTAGTTGTTGCCTTAATTCATTTATTTTTTCTAAGCTACTTCTAAAATGCCTGTAACACATCCATAAAATGCCATATGTTTTTCATACACTCTTCCACATAAAATACATCTCATTAAATATCTACTTATTTTATATGTTCCAAAAATAAACAGTAGAAATGTTTTAAGGAAATACCTGTGCTGTTTTATTCTCAGATTATGTTGATCTCTGTCCTTCTTATTCAAAACAGGAAGTTAATAGACTGCAGTCACAAAGAAAAATAAATCTACATTTTTCTGTTAAATTCTGTCATTTTTCTGGAATCTCAATAAAGAATGTTTTCAAATAAAAACAATATGTGAATAGTGCATTTTGCCATTTCTGTGGCAATTAACATTGGTATGTAGTAATGTTGTTCAGTGAATCTGCAATTGTATTTAATCAATAATCAGTTGATAAATGTGATGTACAATATTCACAGCAAAAAGATTTGCTATGAATGAGAAAAAAAAATGTATTAATTTCATTAATATATTTCTGATTGAGTCATATATTTATGAGGTGAGGATCATATTTTATTAGACTGTCAAGCAGCAATGGAACCATATAACCTGTAAGACAATTTTAATGAAATAACTTAAATAAATATGCAGTTAATATATAATTAAAAGAAAAATAAAGTCCAGTGATATCTGTTATGGCCAAACGTCATTAGGCTGGGGAGCTGCTTTGTGGAATTCTACAATAAGGTGTTCACATCAAGATAAATTGACCAACTCCAGTAAATGACAGTAGATCATGAAACAATAACTAGGTATACCGGAAGCTCAGTGTCTCACAAGTGGTCAGTTTAATAACACAGTAAGGCAAACTCTCGCAAGTACGGCAGGTGCAAAGGCCTAAAAAAGTCGAAATGCATTCAAAAAATTATTCAAAAAATCAAGGCTATTACACTTTCATGTGGATAATAAAAAATATATATATTTATTCAATACACCATAAGGGTACTGTAAAACTGAGTACCCAACAAATCATACAAGTCAGACCAGTTTTGGCTACAATAGCCTTCCTCACTGTAAATAGCAATTAAATCATTATTGCACTAACTTATATTCATCCTGGTCATCATCAATATAATTCTCATTGACAAATCACAATTGCTCATTTAATCCTGTAGGGAACAACCCCACCCCCCAATTTAATGATCCAATTTATTTCTTTATGATTAAGTATAGTATGCTATTCAGTTTTATTGGTCCTGTCCTTTGTATTTTATCAATAACAGTAAACCACAAACATGCAGTTGTGTGTTTTAATGAATGCTTGTACAGAGCATTAGAGTGCTTATTATTCCTAATGTCACTGATGTGTTCCGTAATGCGTAAGCATAATGGTCAGGATGTCTGCCCAATATAAAATGCTGAGCATGAGCATGTAGCAAGATAAATTATCAAATCTGTACTACAATTGGCAAGAAGACAATTTATATTGTATACCATGGCAGGATTTTTATTGGAGAATTATTTGGACTTGACCACCCTAGAACAATGTGTGCAGTGTCCACAAAGAACACACCCATAAAGTGGTTCCCCAGTAATTGTACATTGCTGTCTGGATCTAATAGGTTCAGTCCACTGTTTACAATGGCTAAAGTGGGAATTCAGTGTTTTACCCTTGCAAAAGGAAAATAGACATTTAGGATTCAGTATATCAGACAGCCTATAGTCTGCCATTAATATATTCCAATGTCGATTAACAGTATTGATAAGTAAATTGGTATTGCAACCGAATGTAGTGACCAAGCGAATATCAGACTTGCCAGTATCTTGTTGTCCCTTATATACTAACAACTCATTCCTATCTTTGGCAGAAGCCCAGTTGCCAGCAGAGATAATATTATCATATTTATATACCCTAGTTCAGAATCTCCTAATAAGATCCTCTCTGTAATTCTCGTAGGTATTCTGAGTTGAACAAATTCATCTCATTCGGAGCAACTGTGACTTGGGGATATTCCGTATGATATGGTTAAGATGGAAACTGGTGGCATGTAATAATGAATTATATTGCAGGTATTTATGGTATAATTGAATGTCAAGAGTATTATCAGTATTTCTTGTAATCATAACATCCAGAAAGTTAATCTGTTGAAAATGGTAATTAACCGTAAATTGAATTCCCCACTTATTGCTGTTCAGATATTCTACAAATTCCTGTAAATATTCACTATCTGCCATCCAAACTATCCTGCAGTCATCCAGTTACCATCTCCATATATCTATTTTTATATATATATATATATATATATATATATATATATATATATTAATTATGAAAGGGGTCATAAATCAATTGTTCCTCTAAAAAGGCCATAAATAAATCCACATAAATGGGAGCAAAAGATGCTCCCATTGTGGTACCCTGTACTTGACAAAAACATTTATCATGAAAGTAAAATGTCTATTTGGTAAGCACATGCTCAGCCAAACAGACTAGAAATGTTTTGAAACCAGGCGGATATAATTCCACTGTATCCAACCAATATTGTAAGGCCTGTAAGCCTGCCCAATGAGGAATGTTGGTATATAATTCAGTGAAATCGAGGGACACAGAAACCACAATGGCTCCAATTGCCTGTCATAAATAATCTGTAGAAATTCTGCTGTGTCCTGTATAAGTGATCTAATCCATCTCAACAGCAGTTTCAAATATTTGGTCAAAAATTCTGAAATGGGTTTGGTAAGAGACCTCCTACCCGAAACAATAAGCCTGCCTGGTGGTTTATGTAAGTCTTTGTGAATTTTTGGTAGTAAATACAGGTATTGATGTTTAGGATCTGGTACTGTAAGGCAGTATAGGTCAGAGTCAGTAATAATACCCTCTTCCTGAGCACTAAAAAAAACAAATTATTTGATGTTTAAATCTGGAAGTGAGATCCAAGGGCATGTGCATGTAATATCTGCCATCTATCAGTTGTCTTTGAGATTCAGTATAATACATAGCCCAGTCCATCACTACCACTGCTCCGCCCTTGTCCACTGGTAAGATGACCAAATTTTTATTATTTTTAAGCTTCATAGCCACCTGCTGTTCAACCTTTGAGAGATTGTGTGGCAATAGCTGATATTCGCTGGGGTTAAAATGTAGATCTTTGAGTACATCAGTCTGAAACATAGAAACATATTTGTGCATCAGTGGCATAAAAATAGATTTCTGAAATCTGAATTCATTTATAGCTACATTTGTAGATTGAGAGTCAAAATACAGTCTTAGATTAAGTAACTGACAAAAGGAACTGACACCTTGAGGCAAAGAGTCCTCCTCAACAAAAAACCTGGTACAAAGTTCAAACCTTTATTCAAAAGTTTTAACTCAACCTCCGAAGGAGGTGTGGATGATATATTGTGAACATTTTCAGTACCGTTTAATGTTGTACCATAATTTTCAAGAGAGTTTTGACATCATTAACCCACCCTGTGTTTCCTGCCTCCCCTATGTGATCTAACCCTAAAGTATTGTCCAAACTTCTTCTTTTGGAAATTGGAGAGTCTTGAGTATGATTTGTATCTACATCTGTGGCGGACAATGACTCACCCCCCAATTTCCCACTATTGGGGATTCTAGGCTTTTGTGTGATAGATTTCGGACTCTTCCTCTTGTGTGTAAAAGACCTCATGTCCAAATTGCCAAATTTTGCATTTTTAGTTGACCCAAACGTCTTTCCTCTTTGATAATCCCCCATGTCTCTGTTAAATTTTTGCATTTTTTTTATTTTTAACTGTTTTTCAAGACTTAGTAATTCCTTACTTAGCTGATTTAAGCAGGAAGTGTAACAGGGTTGACCTTCAAAACTTTTGCTCTCCTCACAAATAGTTGCAACTTCTAAAATACATTGGTCAATAGACCTTTCATAGTACGATGTAAGTATATCGACAAAGCCCATGGAGGCTTTCTGTTGGGCTTGAGCCCATTGTTCAGACAAACAATCATCAATATTGCTAACTAGAGGCTGTATCCTGACCCTAAGACCCCTTGGGGTAATGCCTCTGGTTTCATAAGCTTTGAAAAGTTTTAAGTGCCATACATTAGTTCTGAGTATTTTCATATTTTTAGTTAGTTTCTGAAAAGTCAAATTACAGGCATTAGTTGAATCATTCATATGGACCTCTGAATTGTCACTAACAGAAGGACCCAAACCAAATGCTTGTGGGTCATCTTTATCTGCTGAAAGTCCTTGTAAAATCATGATAAGTTCTATGATATCTAGCCCAACAAAATACATATATTCTTCCCTAGTTAGTTCCAATAAAATCAATATATAATAATGTGTCTCAACCACCTTATGATTAACAGTTTTGAATGTGGCCTTCTAAATGTTGCTACCAAATTGTACCTCTATTAATACAAACTACATATATCCTAATATTGCCTCAAAAGGAACTAGTATGGTACCAAATATAATAAGTTGCCCTAGGAATAATATTATGTACAACAGCCTATAACATATATACAAATATATTTAGCTCAGTAATGTTGCTTTTGTATTTTAGTCATCCCTAAGAAATGGGATAACTTTTTAACTTTTTTAAAGGGAAACATAATAGCCATTGCATGCATGAATACATAAAACATGCAACTGGTATGATTAAAAAATGCAGCACACCCCAGTACTCATAAATCTTCAAATATAAATCCAAATAATTTTCCACAGTAAACTTAGTATGTATAAACACTGCTTGATATGATCGTACCATACAGTTAAGTAAGCCCACCAACAGTTAGGTATGGTACATAATCAACCCAAAATTAATAATTGTGTATGATAAGCGTCTATGTTATTGTTCCATTAGATTCCAAGCCATACATGTATCAATAATCAAATCTCAGGGGAACAATAATAGCCATCACATATGTTTATAAATCCATCCATTGTAACAAAAAAATCATAAGTCACACCACAATGTTTAAACTTCCAGATGTTGTCCGATGAAACTTCCACTAGTATTATTCCATACACAATGCTACATTCCCCTGTAAGTGGTCCTAACAATAATGAGGAATTACAATATAAATATATAAGATAAAAATCAAAATATCAACACAATATGCTTGAGTCATCGATCATGCATATATCTAGCATAGATAATCAGGGGAACAATAATAGTCCTTGCCTAGATTCATAACTCCAACTAGTGCGACAATAATCACACCCACTATACAGAAAAATCCACTTAAATTCAATTGTCCCCAATTATTTGTAATACGCGATGATACAGTCACCTGTTGACTGGCCTAAATATAATTAACTCACATATGAACAAAATATAGTTCCACACTGTTGGTAGGCCTCCAAATTAAATAAAATCTGAATTGCAAGGGGCGACTAGCACCTTAATAATGGCATATATGATATAACACAAAAATTAAGGCCAACATACATTAATTAAACATGAACAAAAATGTGCTGAAACACATTGACCTATTAATTGTTAAAAAAAATGACAGTTACTTGTCGGTATAGTCCTCAGTCACTTGCCGATATAACATAATGTTTTCTTTCAGAAGTCCAAAGACTAAATACTCCCGTGAACCAAATTCACCATATAAATCCCTGGACCATTGTTTCTGTTGCTTAGTATTCCATGAAGTTCACAATAAAATCCAGGCCCAAAATGACACCACCACAAAACACATGATACAGTTCCTAATGCATATCAATGTTCCCGGCTTGTAACAGCAGCAATTACAGTCCACATAAATCAATACCATCTCATAAATGTAGAAGTAGCTGTCTTCCTCCGTAAATATTATTCTTAGGGCAACTTATTATATTTGGCACCATACTAGTTCCTTTTGAGGCACTATTAGGATATATATAGTTTGTCTTAATAGAGGTACAATTCGGTAGCAATATTTAGAAGGCCACATGCAAAATTGTTGATCATAAGGTGATTGAGACACATTATTATATATTGATTTAATTGGAACTAACTACAGATAAAAATAGGTATTTTGTTGGGCTAGATATCATGGATCATATAATTTTGCAAGACCTTTCAGCAGATAAAGATGACCTACAAGCATTTGGTTTGGGTCC
This sequence comes from Protopterus annectens, assembly GCF_019279795.1. Lineage (NCBI taxonomy): Eukaryota > Metazoa > Chordata > Ceratodontiformes > Protopteridae > Protopterus > Protopterus annectens. The sequence continues at coordinate 11,907,125 of NC_056734.1, forward strand.
TTCCATTAGTGAAAATTCAGATGTCAATATTAATGATCCAACTAGTGCCTGTAATTTGATTTTTTTTCAGAAACTAACTAAAAATATAAAAATACTCAGAACTAATGTATGGCACCTAAAACTTTTCAAAGTTTATCAAACCAGAGGCATTACCCCCAGGGGTCTTAGGGTCAGGATGCAGCCTCTAGTTAGCAATATTGATGAGTGTCTGAACAATGGGCTCAAGCCCAACAGAAAGCCACCATGGGCTTTGCTGATATACTTACATCGTACTATGAAAGATCTATTGACCAATGTATTATAGAAGTTGGATCTATTTGTGAGGAGGCCAAAAGTTTTGAAGGTCAACCCTGTTACACTTCCTGCTTAAACCAGCTAAGTAAGGAATTACTAAGTCTTGAAAAACAGTTAAAAGATAAAAAAAATGCAAAAATTTAACAGAGACATGGGGGATTATCAAACGGGGAAGCCGTTTGGGTCAACTAAGAATGTGAAATTTGTCAATTTGGACATGAGGTCTTCTACACACAAGAGGAAGAGACTGAAATCTATCCTTAAAAAGACTAGGCTCCCCGATAGGGGGACATCAGGGGATGAGTCATCGTCCGTCACAGATGTAAATACAAACCATACTCAAAACTCCAGAATTTACAAAAGAAGAAGTTTGGACAACCCTTTTTGGTTAGATCATGTAGGGGCGGCAGGAAACACATGGCATGTAAACAATGTCAAAACTCTCTTGAAAATTATGATACAACATTAAATGGTACTGAAAATATTCACAATATATCATCCACACCTCTTTCCCAGGTTGAGTTAAAACTTTTAAATAAATGTTTGAACTTTGTACCAGGTTTTTTTGTTGGAGAGGACTCTTTGGCTCAAGATGTCATTTCCTTTTGTTGGTTACTTAATCTAAGACTGTATTTTGACTCTCAATCTACAAACATAGATATAAATGAATTCAGATTTCACAAATCCACTTTTATGCCACTAATGTACAAATATGACTCTATGTTTCAGACTAATGTTCTCAAAGATCTACATTTTAACACCAGCGAATATCAGATATTGCCTCACAGTCTCTCAAAGGTTGAACAGCAGGTGGTTATGAAGTTAAGAAATAATAAAAATGTGATCATCTTACCGGCGGACAAAGGTAGAGCATTGGTAGTGATGGATTGGGCTTTGTATTATAATGAAGCTCAAAGATAACTGGTGGATGGCAGATATTACATGCACATGCCCTTGGATACAACTTCCAGATTTAAACATCAAATAGATTGTTTTCTTTTGAGTGCTCAGGAAGAGGGTATTATCACTGACTCTGACCTATACTATCTTACAGTACCGGATCATAAACATCAATACCTGTATTGACTACCAAAAATTCACAAAGACTTATACAATCCACCAGGCAGACCTATTGTTTCAGGTACGGGGACTCTTACCAAACCCCTTTCAGAATTTTTGACCAAACATTTGAAACCGCTGTTGAGATAGGTTAGATCATACATACAGGACACAATGGAATTCCTACAGATTATTTTTAACATGCAATTGGAGCCAGAGTGGTTTTGTGCACCCTCGATGTCTCTGCTTTATATACTAGCATTCCTCATTGGGCAGGCTTACAGGCCTTACAATATTGGTTGGATAGGGTGGAATTATATCCATCTGGTTTCAACACATTTCTAGTCTGTTTGGCTGAGCATGTGCTTACCAAAAATACATTTTACTTTCATTCTAAATATTTTGGCAAGTACAGGGTACCACAATGGGAGCATCTTCTGCTCCAATTTATGTGGATTTATTTATGGCCTTTTTAGAGGAACAATTGATTTATTACCCCAGTCATAATATATATATGGAAGAAACAGCTAAATGGAGACAGTACCTGGATGACTGTTGGATTGTCTGGAAGGCAGATTAGTGAATATTTACAGGAATTTGTAGAATATCTGTACAGCAATAAGTTGGGAATTCAATTTACGGTAAATTACCCTCTTCAACAGTTTAACTTCCTGGATGTTATGATTACAAGAAATATTGATAATACTCTTGACAGTCAAATATACTGTAAATACCTGCAATGTAACTCATTATTACATGCCACCAGTTTACATCCTAAGCATATCATAAGGAATATCCCCAAGTCACAGTTCCTCCGAATGAGACAAATGTGTTCCACTCAGAATACCTACGAGAATTATTAAGAGATTCTGAACTAGGGGATATAAATATGATAATATTATCTCTGCTAGAAATTGAGCTTTTGCCAAAGATAGGAATGAGTTGTTAATATATAAGGGACAACAAGATACTGGCAAGCCTATTAGTCACTTGGTCACTACATTTGGTCATAATACCGATTTACTTATGGATACTGTTAATCGACATTGGAATATATTAATGGCAGACTACAGGCTATCTGACATACAGAGTCCTAAATGTCTGTTTTCCTTTCACAGGAGTAAAACACTGGGTTCCCACTTTAGCCATTATAAACAATGGACTGAACCTATTAGATCCTGACAACAATGTACAACTACCGGGGAACCACTTTATGGGTGTGTTCCTTGTGGACACTGCACACACCCTGTTCTAGGGTGGTCAAGTCCAAACAGTTCTCCAGTAAATATACTGCCATGGTATATGATATAAAATGTCTTGCCAGTTGTAGTACTAATTGGCTCATTTATCTTGCTACATGGTCATGCACAGCATTTTATATTGGGCAGACATCCAGACCATTGCACTTGCGCATTACGGGACACATCAGTGACATTAGGAATAAAAAGCACTCTAATGCTCTGCACAAGCATTCATTAAAACACACAACTGCATGTTTTCTATTTACTGTTATTGATAAAATACAAAGGGACAGGACCAATAAAACTGAATGGCATACCATTCTTAATCATAAAGAAAAAAATTGGATCATTAAATTGGGGGGGGGGGGTTGTTCCCTCCAGGATTAAATGAGCAATTGTGATTTGTCAATGACAATTATATTGGTTATGACCACAATGTATATAACTTAGTGCAATAATGATTTAATTACTATTTACACTTAGGAAGGCTATTGCAGCCAAAACTGGTTTGACTTGTATGATTTTTGGGGTACTCAGTTTTATTGTACCCTTATGGTGTATCGAATAAATATGTATATTTTTTATTATCCACACTCGTTTGCTGGTCTTGATTTTTTGAATGCAGTTTAATAACACACCATCTTATAGTCAATGATTCAGATGCACTGCAGTTTAAAGCTCTTGTCTTGCACAAAGCTGATCTGCTTTTGTTTGCTGATACCAGCCATTAACTACAGATAAAAATTGTGTCTGTCAGAACGTTTTGTATTCAATTTGTTCAAACAGCAATATTATATTAATTTGTGTCACATATTCAGATGACTGAAAAGCACTGTCTTCAGTGTTTGCCACGCTCCTACAAATCCCATAAAGATATCAGCCTAATACAAATATATATAGATATAGATATATATTTGTAAAAAATAAATGTCAACGAGGAATATGTATTTACGTGCGCCATTTTCAGTGCAGTCCCTGGGAAAATCTCCAGTACAAAGAAGGAACACAATCTATATATGTCAGTTCAGCTCTCCAATCCTATCAGGTCTGCTTGATGATTTGGCAAATAATATTTAAGTTTTACCATAAGTAGAAACTGTCTATCATATAAAAAAATGTCAGTTCTATTTAACATTATTTATTTTATTTATTTTCAGTTTGTTAACTGGGAGAGACCATTGGGCCATAATTATCCCATTTCCAATGGAGACCCAAGGAGTAAAGCTCCTTATACAATTATTACAAAGCTAATATCAACAAAGTTAACAAGTACAATGCAATTATTAAAAACTACTAAAACACAGTAGTATAGAAGACAGATTTATAACATCTGAGCACGGTATTGTAATAAACCATTGAATGAAATTAAAACATAAATATTTTGGAATGCAGGTATTTATGCAGTCAAAGTTTCATGAGGTGAGAAGTAAGAAGAATTAGATCAAGAGAGTACAACATTGAAAGGTGAATAAGCTGAGTTATGAGAAAGGAAAAAGGGAGAGGGAGTGGAAATGAAATGAAGGGAGTCACTAGGGTGAGTTATGAGAAAAGAAAAAGGGAGAGGGAGTGGAAATGAAATGAAGGGAGTCACTAGGGTGAGTTCTGAGAAAGGAGAAAAGGGAGAGGGAGTGGGAATGAAATGAAGGGAGTCACTAGGGTGAGTTATGAGAAAGGAACAAAGGGAGAGGGAGTGGAAATGAAATGAAGGAGTCACTAGGGTGAGTTATGAGAAAGGAGGAAAGGGAGAGGGAGTGGAAATGAAATGAAGGGAGTCACTAGGGTGAATTATGAGAAAGGAAAAAGGGAGAGGGAGTGGAAATGAAATGAAGGGAGTGACTAGGGTGAGTTATGAGAAAGGAGGAAAGGGAGAGGGAGTGGAAATGAAATGAAGGGAGTCACTAGGGTGAGTTATGAGAAAGGAGGAAAGGGAGAGGGAGTGGAAATGAAATGAAATGAAGGGAGTCACTAGGGTGAGTTATGAGAAAGGAGGAAAGGGAGAGGGAGTGGAAATGAAATGAAGGGAGTCACTAGGGTGAGTTCTGAGAAAGGAGAAAAGGGAGAGGGAGTGGGAATGAAATGAAGGGAGTCACTAGGGTGAGTTATGAGAAAGGAAAAAGGGAGAGGGAGTGGAAATGAAATGAAGGTTGTCACTAGGGTGAGTTATGAGAAAGGAAAAAGGAGAGGGAGTGGAAATGAAATGAAGGGAGTCCCTAGGGTGAGTTATGAGAAAGGAGAAAAGGGAGAGGGAGTGGAAAGGAAATGAAGGGAGTGACTAGGATGAGTTATAAGAAAGGAAAATGGGAAAGGGAGTGTAAATGAAATGAAAGGAGGCACTAGGGTGAGTTAGAGGGAGTGGAAATAAAATGAAGGGAGTCACTAGGGAAAGTTATGAGAAAGAAAAAGGGAGAGGGAGTGGAAATGAAATGAAGGGAGTCACTAGGGTGAGTTATGAGAAAGGAAAAAAGGGAGAGGGAGTGGAAATGAAATGAAGGGAGTCACTAGGGTGAGTTATGAGAAAGGAAAAAGGGAGAGGGAGTGGAAATGAAATGAAGGGAGTCACTAGGGAAAGTTATAAGAAAGAAAAAAGGGAGAGGGAGTGGAAATAAAATGAAGGGAGTCACTAGGGTGAGTTATGAGAAAGGAGAAAACAAAAATGGATGGGGGGGCAGAAATGATACAGAGGTAGTCAGGTGGTGTGAGGGCATGAGCATTCCCATTGAGAAGAGAGAAGGGAATGGAGCATGATCTTGACGGCGGAGTGGTTGTGGGTGATTTGAATGTGGGGTGTATGTGTGAATTCCATAGACAAGAGAAGGAAAAAGACAGGAGAAATTGCCCAGGTGCACGTAAGGGTTTTACACTTCTAGGAGTTTCTGTTTACTGGACCTGAGTAGTCTGTCAGGATGGTGCAAGGTGAGTATGGAGGAGAGGGAAGGGCAGTTAGAGGTTTGAAAATGAGTTTGTGAGCAGTTAACAGTTGAATGTAAGAGAGATAGTGGGAGAGTTCCAGCCAGTTCAAGAACTGGAGTATACTACAGTGGTGGGAGGATGATTTGGTCCTAGTATCAAACATAGATATTTTATTGTAGCAGGATGACAGTTTTGATGTTATGGAGGACTGAAGGTTGGTGAGGAGATGGGCTCCATACAAGAGAGAGGGGATGAGATAGGAAATAGAGAGTAGATGTTTGGATGAGGGAATGTGAAAATGGCAGTGACGATACAGCATTCCGAGCATTTGATGTGTTTTCTTAATACTAGTTTGTATATGAATATCAGACTTTAAATGTTCATCATTGATAACACCTAGAAGTTTTGTACGGGAGACTATTTCAGTGGGAATCTTATACTGACTGACTATAGAGAAGGAATTTTTATCGATTGAGATGTTTTTTAGATGTGCTAATGATCAGAATTTTGGTTTTGAATGCATTGAGAGCAATGTGATTATTCAGCATCCAAGACTTGGTACAAGAGAAGGCATCTTGTGTTAGTTGCATGAGTTTGGGAAGAGACTGAGCATAGTAAATTATGGTGGAATCATCCGTGTTTTGGATAAGTTTGGTATTAGGAATGCACTGATAAAAATTATTAATGAAGATGTTAAAAAGTAAGGGACCCAGTATTGAGCTTTGTGAAACTCCTACTGGAGTATGAAGGAAGGAAGAAGTTCTATTGTTCCACTTGACTGCTTGTTGTCTATTAGATAGGTAACTGAAAAAACAGTTAATAGCAGAGGGGGAGAGATTGAGAAGAGAGAGTTTGGGCAAGAGAAGGTTGTAGGAAACAGTACTGAAGGCCTTTGATAAGTTTAGGAGAAGGGTAGATACATTGTTGAAAGAGTCTTAGGTGCAGTTGATGATGTCAAGGAAGGAGAGAAGGGCAGTGGTAGTACTATGTCAAGGTCTAAATCCATGTTGAGTTGGAGAAAAAAGTTGATTGTCTAGAAGGGAGGGAAGGAGTTGCAAGTGTATACATTTTTCAAGGACTTTTGAGATAGGGGACAGGATGGCTATAGGACAGAAGTTGGAGATTTCAGTAATATTGCCTCCTTTGTGGTGGAGAATGATGAATGCTTTCTTCCAGAGGAGGGGTTCATAGGATTCTTGGAATGAATGGTTGATAAGTATGGTGATGGGAAGGGCTATGCCACTGGCAGCTAGCTTGAGAAAGTTAGATGGAAGATTGTTTAGGGCATGAGAGCATGGGTTTAGTTTTAGTAAAAGTTTTTATGTTGTACAGAGCGACAGGTTGTAAAGGGTGGCCTCAGTTGTGCAGAGGTTAGCATTGCCATCTCACAGCAAAAGGTTCTCCGGTTCGATCCTCAGCCGGGGTGCCTCCTGTGCGGAGTCTGCATACCCCCCCTGTGGTCGTGTGGCTTTCCTCTCGGTGCTCCGGTTTCCTCCCACATTGGATTGGACACTCTAAATTGGCCCTAGGCATGTGTGTATGTGTGTGTGTGTGTGTGTGTGTGTGTGTGTGTGTGTGTGTGTGTGTGTGTGTGTGTGTGTGTGTGTGTGTGTGTGTATGTGTGTGCCTTCTGTGGAAGGTTGGGCGCCATGCTGGCAACTCAACACCGTAAAATTCCACTGCCAATCATGAGTAGACAGGTGATCCGCTGTGGCAACCCCTAACCGGGAAAAGCCGAAAGCAGAGGAAGAAGAAGAGAGACAGGTTGTAAAGTAAAGGGGGGTGATAAGTACTGTTGATGTCAGTGGGACTACATTTGAGGGTGTGGGATGAGGGTGGAGCATTGGAGAATGATGTGGTGAGCTTGGCTATTGAATCAATAAAGAAAGAGTTGAATTGGGTAGCTAAGATATGATCTGGAGAGCTAGGGTCAGGACAGGGATTGTTTTTTTTTGCCAGGAGAGAGGAGAGCAGATATACTGTTCCAAACTTTTTTGTGGTTGGATCTATCATTGTTTTGAAGCTTGGAGTAGTAGGACTTTTGGTCTAAAGCAATATGTTTTTTTTTTTACTTTATTATGAAGTTGCTTATACTCAGTAAGGGTGTTAGGTGTTTTAGATTTATGGTAATGCTTCCAATATTTATCTTGGAGATGCAGGAGTGTAATAGTTGCTTTAGTTAGCCAAGGGATGGATATGATTTTGATTCTTTTAGCTCTGGGGGGAGCGAAGCTATATAGTAGGTTATTGAATATAGTATAGAAGTATATAACAGCGTCGTCAAAAGTGAGGGATTTTACAGGGTCCCAGTTCATATGTTTTAGTGAGGCAGAGAAAGCTAGAGGGTTGAAGTTTTTTAGGGTATGACTTGTGAATTAGTTGTGGTGAAGATGGAGGGAGAACGATGAATGGTGAGCAAAGGCAGGGAGGTGATCGCTGAGGGAGTAGAGTAGGGTGCCGTTGTCAGAAATGAAGTTGGGGTGAAAACTGATATCCAGTCTAGAATACTACCGGAGTTGTTATCTTTATTAAATCTGGTAGCAGAGGTAATTATTTGGGTGTAGCTGTATAGGTTTATATTCTGAGGTGATGTAGGTGATTGACTAGAAGTACAGTTTATATTTACATCACCTAGGAGTATCGTTTCATTGCTTATACTGGATGAGAATCAAGAGCGGACATCTTCAAGAATGAGGATGTTATTTCCTGGTGGTATATAAAGGGCAGCTATACATATGTTTTTACGGTTACTAATTTTTAGGAGGGCCAGGGTTAGTTCAGCTGTTGCAAACTGGGGTATAGGCTTGGTAAAGGGTGTCACTGTTAGGGAGGAGGAGAAAAGTAAGTCTACTCTACCACCTTTCTTTAGAGTTGTGTCATTTCTTATGATCTTGTAGTTGGGAGGGGTAATACTTTTCATTTAACTTTTTTTCAAAGCCTGCTGTTTGTAATATATATCCATGATGTGAAGTTATACTATATGCATAATATGTTATTGTCTAATGTGTCTATCCTATTTATTATTGTATCTTACTTTGCAAAATCTGTGCTGTTATGTATTACTGCACAGAAAGCCTTGACCTTTTATTGACTACAGTTGCATCACTTGCTCTTATTGTCTTGAGATTTATCTCCGTTGTGCATCATTGACAGTGAGATTTTTCAGCTGGTCATTCCAGTTAACAAATTTAAAATAAATAACTGCATAAATGAATATGAGACAATATCAACCAAAATACCCAACATAAGTCATGTAATATAGCAAATATGTAATCTTCCAAATATTAGGATTCCTTGTACTTAGAATAATACAATTTTCTTCAGCATAATAGGTGTTTAAAGTCCAACCTAACAAAACAGACAAGCTTACTGACACATTTATGAAATATGTTTCAAGAAAACTTAAGGTGTAATTACAAGATAACATGTTATAGAACTTGATAGACTAGTTGAGTACAATCCTACTATAACATGAATAGAAAGACATCTTATGAGTTCCTTCCCACAAGCCCCACTCAATATCTAACTCCTCTATCCTCTCGTCCTTATTCTCCTTATCATCACCACCTGTCCTTTCCTTCACAATAGTTAGTCTGACTCAGTCTCTGCCCCCAAAACGTCTTGCAACTTTTCTCAGTTAGTAACTGGTCTATTATCTCTTTATTATTATTTCTCCCTGATAATATAGCATGTTTTATCTGTGTTATCTCTCTATAGTCATGTACATACATAAAGTTTTGTGATAGATAGAAATATTAGTATCTACTATTATTAGAAATGTGCATTAACCTTGTAAAATTGATGTACTAAGAACTCACTGTATGTATTATTCTGTATCCATGTGTTATGCAATGTTTTGAAATTTTGTACAACTGTTCTATTGTAAATGTGGAACTTTTCTCTCTGGGCCTCTGCTGAAAAAGGACCTGTGTCCCGTCGGACTTTTCCGGTAAATATATTTAAAATAAATACATAAATAAATATAAATAAATGTGTTAGATCTGTACAACATTCAGTATGTTGTCCATCTCACAGAATTCCACAGTCTAGTACTCTGTGCTTACATATTGCCATTATGAAATTATACACAAAAAGCAGAAATCAAATGAATAGATAAGTGCTAGTGAATACAAGCCTATCAATTAAGGCAGCAAGTTGTCATTCCTACCAGCATTTACAGGAACAAAACTAGGATGGCATATCAATGTCATCTAAATAGTCTAAAGAAGTATCAGCAACAATAGCTCCATACAGTTATTAATTTCAGATGATAAAAAACATCTCACTATACACTAAGGTTCTTAATGATGTCAGTATCTACTGCACTGAGGTAATTAGTGTCAGAAAACATTTTGGCTGAACTCAACATTGCATTTAGTTGTATGTCTCTGTACTCCAAAAAAGTTTACATACTCCAAGTTCAGTTCCAAACAGAGATCCCATACTGGTCAAAATTTACACATAATGTCAAACTAAATGTGATTCTTAAGGAAATAGATATGGCTGTAACCAGTGGAGGATTAAACATATCTTGAGTTTTGGGTTGTTTTAAACCATGGCCACAACTGCGCATTTTTAAGGACATGCATATGAAACACTTGTTCTTTTAGATGAACCTTCTTGATTGTTTTAATTTATATGTCTTGCTTAATATAGAACATTTGTTAGAGTGTGCTTTACATTTGTAGTTTTGAGCACTTTTTCCAATAAGCAGTGAAACAAAATGCATTAACCAATAATGACAAAAATACTAATCTCAGAACATTTCAAGCATAAAAGGGCACTGAAATTGCTGTCATTGTAAGCCACCATTATCTGTGTTCAGTACTGACCATTTTATTTACAGTGTGCACATGTGTGATTATAATAAAACTGACCACAATAAAACACTCTACATTTTTGTACAAATACACACTAGCCCTGAAAAAATAGATAGATGACTTTTTAACTTTCTCATCTCAGCAGGGTCAATCATGTCTATTCATATACACCCCCAAACCCAGCAATTATAACTACATACAGTAGCCACAGTAAATTATTCAAGCTTAATTTATACACACACATGCTCACTAGTCCTGCAAACAGACTGACTGTTTAAAATAAAAGAACATAATGTACTTTCATTCAGAGAAAGCCACCCAACCCCATTGGCAGTTGTTGCCCCTTCATTTACTGTGTACACTCCTAATTGTTATGAATAAATAAATTGCATGTAGTTTATTAGTTGTATTGGTTGTACTATATGAATTTGTATAATGATCACCAGCATCATACCGTAAGATCAAACCATGCGTAGCAAACATTAAATAGCAGGGTATTTATGATATGAAATATTAACCATGTGATAAAATATGGTAAGTCAATATAACATGCACAATCTTTGCTGAAGTATAACTCATCAGAATAATTCAACATTAAACAGAACTATTGTTGCAGATTTTCCTGTTGGCAAACGAATTTGCATTTCTGTAATTTATTTACAAATGCAATGCTTTCTGACTTTGAAAGAAAAGTGGCCTATACTGCATTAAAAATTGGTGTGCTGATGATATTGTCATAACATTTCCTGAAATATATGAGCCATACAATAGAAAATGGTTGGCAAAAAAAAACATTTAAGGTACCTAGCTCAAATTTTCAATTGTTACAAAGCAACAACTAGTTAATTGGCTTGCTCAAAGTCTCAAAGTAGGCAAACAACTGTGGAAAGATTCCAAGCATGTCTCTTGGTACAAGAAGCTAATTAACAACTCAAAGCTTTAGTCCTATGTGTCGACTGTCAGATAAAATAATATATTTTAATTAAATGCAGAAATCCTTTGCAATTTCATCTAGTGGAGAAGACTATATCACATTAACATACATCCATGGCTTCATAATGCATGCTGAAGATCAGATAGTTATAATCTTCAATACAAATAATGCAGACTACATGACCTTATGCATGTCAACCCATGATGTTGCTGGAGGCTGCAAAGAAGTTATTGCTAACATATCTCATGAAAATACACCATGTTTAGACTATATCACACAATCCAGGCCTATTAATGAATTAACTCATTCTTTAATACAAAAAACAAAATACAGAAAATATAGATGCTATAGCAACTCTAGTTCAACAATCTATGAGTTCTACAAAAAACAGAAGTGCTACTTTGTGCAACATACTGCTTTTTATTGTATGGACTTACATGCTTGCATGACACCTATATCTCATTTTGACCTTCCTATGAAAATGAGTAATGTCTAGAGTGTACTCTTTCTTGAGTCACTTCTTTGCTTCGCCTTTTATTACTGAATTAGAAAAATAGCCAAACAAAAATTAAACTATCTTCAGAGTCACTCCTGGATGAAAAGGATAGCTAATGTTACCATTCATTAATTTCCATTGAGATATTGATCTATAAAGGATAACTCCACCCCAAAATTGAAATACATATGTATGACATTACATCTAGCTTTACTATACAAAAGAAGCTGATCTATATCACTCTAAAGGGTTGACTACAATAATCCATTGACTGAGTCTGAAATGAATAATCCCAAAATGCTAATCACATAAAATATTCAGCCAATAAAATGCACTATTTATCTAATTTCTCAGAAAAAGGCCACACCACTGTCATACTTTTGTAAATGATATATGTCACCCAGTAACTACTAGATTAACCCTATTTTTTTCAACATTAGAATTTAAACTGCTGAAACAGAAGCAGTACAATCTCCTCGGAAAAAAACAGATCATGCAGCTTTCATGCTATACAGTTACATCACTTAATCAAGAAACCTCTTCACTAGCAAGAGCTCTATTAACCTTGCTTTTTGGAAAAAAACTCTTCACTAGCAAGAGCTCTATTAACCTTGCTTTTTGGAAAAAAAACAGATTATGTAAAATTTCTCCAATCTGCTAGACTATTCATCCACAACTTGTGAGAAATAAAAAGGTTACATTGCATTTAGAAAATGATATATTGAATGTCTTATACAATTACTGCATATTATGTGTTATGCCAGAAATACAAAATTATTCTGCACTTCATTATATTCACAAATGACCTATACCAGGCAGTTTGCTCTTTGTTATTTTAGTTGTTACTTTGAATAGTCTAGTTAGTTTTATATCTAATAACCTGCATGTGAAATTTTTTTCTTTATATTTTATCCATTACTGTCAGAAGTCTGATAACTCCTCATACCTGTTTCTATTGATATGTGCCTTCACAGAAGGTCAGGCGTGTCTTCACTATGCTGTTGTTATATGTAACCACCTGAATTGTACTAATGTTTCATCGGTATTTAAATTCTAACATTTCTATGAAATTTGCCTTGGAATAGAGTCATTGTTAAAAATGGTCCTCAGTCTACACGTTCACATAAATGAACAGATAATATCCCATGAAGGATTTGATAAGGTTATACAGCAGATGTGGTTTTATTTTAGCATCTGTCCTCCTTTCTCCAAAACTGTGTTGACTGCTTCTATAGTAAGGCAAAACCTGTACATTGTAATGTTAAATGCTTTACACCTGCATTTATATACAGTGTCATTTTCCCTTAACACCATAGTTGTCAGTACTGTAACATGAGTAGCAAACATTATGGACTCTGACTTGTCTATTAGTTCATTCTTGCTAAAGAAAGTTATCAAGCTGATAGATGCTGAATAATCACACCTACATTTTACTCTCAGTGAACAGCTGACCTGAAATGTTTCCTGATTATAACTGCCTTCTATTTTACTTATGCATGTCTTTAAATTAACATAGGGACAACTTAATCTAAAAGACATAGGAAACTGCCCAAACACCATGTAGAAAAAAAAAAAAAAACAAGACATTAGGTAGCAAATTCAGTAACAATGGAAATACAAGTAGCTGAAGCAAAACTTAAAACTCCCATGATATTTAGTGATACAATCCACCACCACATGAATCCATTTCCAATTCAAAACATAAAAGCAGCATTTCAACCTGAAGGCTTCAGTAAACATGCAACTTCTTTTGACAGTCAACAAAGCCATGGATAAGGGGGAAGATGGTGCAAACCACCTACCTTGACCTGGCCAAAGCCTTCGATACTATTCCCCACTTGGGCATAATAGATAAACTCTCTCAACTAGGCAGCAATCTATATGTTACCCGATGGGTAGCAAACTGGCTCACTGATAGAACCCACCTAATCAAAATAGAGGAAGCCACCTCAAGCAGTCAACCCGTAATGAGCAGCGTACTTCAGGGATCTGTCTTGGGGCCTCTGTTATTCGTGATATACTTCTCTGAGGTGTAGGCCAAAACCAGTGGGCTATGGCTGACCAAGTTTGCAGATGACTGCAAGCTGGGCATGGTCATCAATTCCCCAAGAGATGTCGACATCCTTTAAGAGGGTCTCACCCAAACAAATGACTGGTGCCAGAAACATGGCCTCAAGCTGAATGCCAAAAATGCATCATCATTCCCTTAGGGGAGAGTGACATCCCCACATATTATCACATTAATAACAATGTCCTAAGCACACGATCAGTCATGAGGGATTTGGGCACTCAAGTTGATAGCAACCTAACGTTTGACCACCACATTGCTTCCATTGTATGGAAAGCTTTCTACATGGCCCATCTCGTAAGTAAGGGCATTTCATCCAGGGATAAGGAGGTCATAACATCCCTGTATTCTTCCCTTATAAGGCCAATTATTGAGTACAACACCTCCTTTGGCATGTAACTCACAAAACACATGCAGCAGCTGGAGAGACCACAGAGGTTCCTCACCAGGAGAATCCAGGGCCTCAGACATCTACCCTACACAGATAGGCTAACATTCCCGTCCCTATGCTCAGTTTCATACAGACTCTTCAGAGATGACCTATGTCTGACATACAAAGAAATCTCAGACCTCGCCTTAATGGAACTGCTGCATATCTGCAAGTCAAGCTCCACTCGAGTAACCCACATGCGCAACCTCAACCTGGTCTGTAACATCAATAGGACTTGTTGGTGGGACAGATTTGTGTCCCAGAGACTCCCTCATCTGTGGAATAGACTCCCTCTCCATGTCAAGCAGAGCACCTCATTATCCATTTTTAAATTCAACCTGGATAACTGGATGGGAAACAAAAAATACACTCCTGGGATTCCACCTGTGTACCTGCTAGACAGGGGCTTTGAGTGCTGACTTGTCTAATTATGGGAGAAACTCTTGGCTAGGCTTATAAGGTCCTCAGAGCCAATAGTCTAGCAGCTTCCTATGATCCAATGAACACTGGTTTCAGTGTTCTAATAGAGACCTTCATCAATTAGAACTGAATGAAAAATTAAAATGATCCAAACACAGCAGGCTTCTTCCAGTCAATGCAAACCCAATGATGGATCAAAAACAAGGCTCCTGCTGGATGAGTACTTTAAATCTTTTCATTGTGAAATTACAAAATCCACAATAGTTAATAAGTGGTTTTATCTCTCTCCATTAAAATACCTAGACTTCATCAAGGCTAACAATTATGACTAAATCAAGTCATTTTAAATAATCTCTCAAGTTGTAATAAAACATGTGATCCAAAATATACATTAACAAATTACATCAATACCTGAAATCAAAACAACAATACTAAAAATCCCCAAATAATATGTGTTTGCTTCCTCTATAAATAATACTTAAAAGGTAAATTTTGATTTAAACCAAAATGTTTACTAGAATTTAAATTAATTTGCCATTCATATTCACAATGTTCCAATTCATCATCCCTACTACCTCCCCTAAAATTCACTGTTATATGATCCACCACAGGAAATATAAATTTCTTAAAATTATGATGTCTCTGATGTTTCTTTAATGCCAGTTAACATCCCTCTGTTTAGTAGCATGCATATGTTTATACCTTCTTGAGCTACATTTTCTACTTGTCTTCCTTTTATGAAATAAATTGCAGGTTAAACAGGTATCTGTACATAGCAAATAATCAGAATCGCAACTGAAGATCCTGGGAGGTATGTAAGTCATCTGCTTGTTGGCTTAATATAAACTCCTGCATAAATATATACATTACACAATTGGCACTCAAAAGTAGCTTGTTTATTGTTTTGACATTCCTTACTCTGGAAAAGATTCTTGAAAATTAAAATCTCACTTATTAATGAACTTTAAAGATGCACCAACTATTTGGTATATCTCTTCCATGAAACCTAATATTGTCCATTTATTTTCAGTTGCATCTTTAATAGCAGCACTGCCTAAAAAAAGCCTCAATCATTGCTGTGGATCAATCAAACCCTATTTTTGATTCTCCACCAGTAGCATTATTAACCACATCTGACATAAAATCTTTCAGGTACTCCCTATGGAAAATCTAACAGGTCCTTCTTTAACTTAACTTTGTTGCAGTCTTCAGTTGTCAAATTATCTATTCTTGTAGTTATGTATTTAATAATATTCACTTTAAATTGAAAGCTTGTACACTATCAAATGCAACAGCAAATTACTGTCAGTATTATTGTAACCTATGGATACCTTAGGTTTGTTCTTGTATATATTTTTATATACTAGAGAGTTAAGTAAAATAAGGCATCATTGTAATTAGAAATATGGGCAAACCTCAAAGAAAAAAACAGTTGTGTTGTATTGTTAAAATATATATATATATATATATATATATATATATATATATATATATATACACACACACACACACACATATATATATATATATATATATATATATATATATATTTTTTTTTATATATATATATATATATATATATATATATATATATATATATATATATATATATATAGAGAGAGAGATATGTCCGGCTAATATCCCACTGAACTGCCACCAATAATGTGATTTCCCCCACTATCCTGGGTCAATAACTAAGGAACTTCAATCTTCACTACTGACTCCACTTAAAAAGGAGAAATATTTCACAAATTCCCCCCAAAAGCACAACAGGAACAAGCTCTATAACCTGGGACTGATTGTATACCTCTGTCCACCCCTAATGTAATTCCTTATTACACACTCCAGAGGAATATGCCTCAGTTTAAGACCTCTGATACAGTCATACTTTAATAAACTGAGTCTCACACATCCAAACCCTTCTGGGAAAACCTGACACAGATTTCCAGCTGTGTCTCTTTCCCCAAATGCTATGGTAAAATGCTGCCACCAACCAAAGTGTCTACATGCCCTTTTAAAGGGGTGTCCAATTATTAAAATTAGGTATTAAAATAAATGGTAGCAAATGACCTAAAGCAGCCAGAATTTTGGAGTGGTCTAGGAATTATCAAAGCAGGTATAAGCACTCTCAAGTCACTAAAGAGTCCACTGATTGACCAGCCACAATGTACGATAATAAAAATATTTAATAATAAGCAAAATTATTAAAAATGTAAAGCAGTAATTTCAATAATCAAACAGAATTCAATCACCAGGAAAATGAAATTAATACTGAAGGACAGAAATCCAACATTTAAAAAAACTCTGACTGATTAGTTATAATTTCCGCTTTAACTAAAGAACACTGTCCATGATCTAAACTAAATATTACAACAGAGGAAAGGCAGGTTTACAGTTCTTGGTGATTCCTTTGGGTATCCACTGCTCACTACAACTGTGAACTGAATGACTGCTGTGAACTCAACACCTCAGCTGTGAACTTAACAATTAATACAATTATAACTGTCTTCAAATGCCTTCAGCAGACTCTTTTATAGACTAGGTTAACTGTCTCAGCTGTTCCAGTTCTTACTTTCATTTCACTGTTTGAAAATAAACAGACAGCTGTTTATTAAAGTTCCTTTCTGTCTTTCAGTCTCTGAAAGCAAACACAGAACAACTGGAAACATTCTGATGACATCATCTGCAAATTAGCTGATTTTGAAACAGCCTGCAGTTAGAACAGAACAGAACCCACAATGATTTGTTTATTCGTGTCCTAACACAAAAGTG
Source organism: Protopterus annectens (assembly GCF_019279795.1). Taxonomy (NCBI): domain Eukaryota; kingdom Metazoa; phylum Chordata; order Ceratodontiformes; family Protopteridae; genus Protopterus; species Protopterus annectens. The sequence continues at coordinate 11,924,569 of NC_056734.1, forward strand.
ACATGTTCGACATGTCAGAACTGGGATGGAAGACAAAAGACTATTCCAAGCCATGAAATGTAAAGATGACAGCAAAGGTAAAACTGAGAGAAAAGAGCACAAACATAACCAGAAAGAATCAAAGGTAGTGAGAAATAAAGCAAATTATTTACTCAATGCGAAAGACAGTAAAAGGGCATTATAAGGGCACAAACCACAATGCCAGGCAAGCGGAAAGTACAAAAGTTTGTTAACTAAAGAAAATGTTTAAAAGTATTTGATGAAATGATTAACTGTAAAGCAAAACAAGCATGTTTAAAGCAAAACAAGTATGTTTAAACAGAAAACTATCATGTTTAAAGCAAAACAAGTGTATCTGAGGCAAAGTTGGGCATGTTTAGAGTAAAACAAACACAAGAAAATACATTGAGCATAAAAAGGGCTTAAATCTGCAAAATAATTACGATAAGAAAAGAAAAGAACACATTAATCAAAATAAAGCAAGAAGACTACATGTGTTTGTGCAAAGTGCTGTGTTTGGGCATAACTATGACTTCATATTGTATCAAGGGCATAGCTAAAGTTATTTGAAGTATCTCAGAGTGTGTAAAAGGGCTTACAGTAGGTGCTTATTACTGTGCATATATTTTTAAGAGTTCATTGTGTGCAAAGTGCAACTATTTCATGCAATCCAGTCAAAGCATAGCTATTTCGAAAAGTTCTTGTGCTGGGTGTGTCTATTCGCAAAGTGCCGCCATTGCAGAGTGCTTCTTGTACTGTAAATAGTTGCTTAGCAAGGTACTGCCATTTTGGCAATATTTCAGTGTGCTGTATGCAGTTATTCGCAAAGTACAATTACTTAGAAAGTTATTGAGTTTTGGGCAACAGATGCTAGATTTATTCGCATTGTGCTGTTGCTTGACATGTTTCTTATATTGATAAGAGGTGTTTTCTTGCAACAGATGACATTACAAGAGTATTACAGTGCTCGTGAGTTATTCAGTCACATTATAAAGTTCTCGAATGTTTCTTAGAGAGACGATTTTAACAAGTGATGATGCATGACTGTAGCATTTATGCCTTTGTTGATAAAAATTCTGAAAGTATGTCAAGTGATGCTAAATTACTTTAGCACTTCTGCCTTTGCTGATAAAACTCCAAAAGCATTGAAAAGCCTGAAGTTATTTTGCAAATTCAGTAAAGTATCGAGAAGCCCAAGAAGTTTATTTTGCAAAGTCTAGTTATTCGAATGTACTATGAGTTCATTCATTCGCATGATTTTGATAAGTCCAACGAAAATATAAGTTCAGAACACAAAGGCATTGGACAAGTTCTGTTTATGCCAGAAACTTCTGCATACGTCTATGTGTGCTTATGCTATGCTTATTCACAAGAAAACCCTTCACTGGTATGTGCTAATATGGCAGACAGATTTCAGAAAACCCTACTACCTGTGTTTGATCAGAATGTTGCAGAGAACTGGAGAGTAAGATATTTTTATACAAGCAGCTTATGCAGATAGAGATGCATGCACCACGGCATTCATTTTGCTAAACCTAACAGGGTCAGAGGCCATAGAAAGAGAGCGTTCATTTGTATATGCACCAGCAGTATATGAAGGAGAAGTTGCAGACCACCATATTGTTATACAAGCTGAATAAAGGGAAGACACCAAGTGTTTGAAGCGCAAGTTTGGAGAAATGTGCAACCCCCAGACAAATGTTACATTAGAGAGGCACTTGTTTTACACAAGAGATCAGAAATCAGGAGAAACATTTGCAGCTTATGTAACTGACATGAAAAACAGAGCTAAGACATGTTGGTTTGGTGATTTAAAAGATGAGCTGATAAAGGACAGGCTTGTATGTGGTATTAATAGTGCTGCTGTGAGATTTTACTTCATGACAGTGATTTAACATTGAGTAAAGCTATAGAGATTTGTCAAATCCATGAGGTGAGAGAAAAACATACAAGTATGCTTGCGAGTGACAAAACCGTAGGTTCAGTTGGCTCCAGAGCACATTTAGACAGTATACAACATGTGACAAACAAGAACAGGCCTAAACAGTTATTCTTTCCTGTGATGCTTCAAAATTTGGCCTAGGCATAGTTATACTTCAAGAGGGCAGACCAGTAGCCTATGCATCTAGAACATTAACACAAACTGAGATGTAATATGCACAAATTGAGAAAGAGCTTTTGGGTATAGTATTTGTATGCTCCAACTTTCATGATTATATTTATGGTTGAGTTATTTACATTGAAACTGATCATCAACCTCTAGGTACTATTCTAAAGAAGTCTATGCATTCTGCTCCAGCGAGATTACAAAGAATGATGCTCAGATTGCAAAAGTACAATTTCAGATTGGTCTACACTAAAGACAAGTTGCTTTATCTGGCTGATACTTTATCCATATCTAGTAGAAATACAACAGAACAGCTTGATGCAGAAACGTTTGACTTTGATGTGATGTCAGTGCATAATTTTTCCACCACTAGACTTGAGGAGTTAAGAGATCACATTCAAACTGATCCAATTTCTCAGAAGGTCAGTCATTATATTAATGTTGGATGGCTGCCAAAGCAATCTAGTGTATCACCTGAGGTGCAAGCATATTTTCCTTACAGAGATGAATTGTTGCTGGAAGATGGCATTATTTTCAAAGGTCCTAAAATTGTTGTTCCTGCTTCCTTACAACAAGAATATACTCAGATTTTGCATCATGGTCACCCAGGATTCATATCCACTAACAGAAGAGCAAGATAATTGGTGTTTTGGCCTTCATTATCAAAAGACATTGAAAGAATTCTTTCTTCATATTCAGTATTTAATAGTACTGGACTACATTTTCAAAGAGAACCGCTTCAGCTAAATCCAATTCCTGAACTACCTTGGTCTGCTGTAGCAACTGCTATCTTTGAGTGGAATAATCAACACTACTTAGTTTTGGTAGACTCTCATCTAAATTGGTTTGAGATGGCTCTACTACCAAACTTAACCTCAACTACTGTTATTACTAATTTGAAACATCATTTCTCAGTTCATGGTAGTTCACACAAACTTTTTTCTGACAATGTTACTCAATTTACTAGCCAGTTGTTTCAGAAATTTGCAAAAGACTGGGACTTTGCACATATCACTAGTAGTCCTCAATATCCTCAGTCCAATGGCCTTGCTGAACGAGCAGTACAGAGTGCAAAGCAATTACTTAAAAGGTCAAAGCATGACAATACTGATATCTTCTTGAACTGAATTAATCTCAGAAACATAGCCCGTGATGATATTCTTAGCTCACCTGCTCAAAGACTACTTTCCAGGCAAACTAGAACTAAGCTACCTATTTCTTCAAGTTTGTTTCAGCCTACACCAAAGAACAATAAAACCATCAAGGCTCAATTGTTTAAGAAGTGTGATAACCAGAAATCTAGTTATGACAGATCAAGCAGATTACTTTGTCCCTTGAGGGAAGGTGAGATGGTACAAATCTAGACAACAAAAGGTTTTGATCGAATAGGACAGATTACAGGCATCTGTGCAGATCCCAGATCTTGCTTGGTGAATTCTGAAGGAGTGGAGTATAGGAAGAATCGCAAACATCTTCTTCCTGTACCAGAAACATCATCATCATTGCAATCACACCATCATTGCAATCACAACATTGTATCTGTGATGCAAACTCTAAATCAAATAATGTGTCAAACACTGTTTCCAGACCAGAATGTGTTCAAAAGTCTGATTCTGTTACAGAAAGTAATTTGAACATTCCAAAAGTCAATCATTTTGCAGAAACTGTCCCAGTTGCTAAATCTAATTCCCAGTTTTATGTCAGAGGATATGGACGAGTGTCTAAACCAAGTGTGAAATATACAGCAAGATGGACTTCATTGTACATACCTATATGTTTAGCATTGTATAATGCATGTCTATAGATTAACTGTGATTTCTGCATGCCAAACAGTCTCATAACAATTGTATGGGCTATTTCTCAAAGAGTGAGCATGTAGACCAAAGGGTAAAGTGGGTGTGTTTGTATCTTTAAGAAGCATGCAAGGCTGTACGTGCACGTATATAACCCACACACATGCACAACCTTAGTGCCATTTTGAAGGAGCAGCTAGGGAGTGAGCATGCACGATCATAGTGATGAACTGTATATAAGATACTTAAGTCACAGTCTATAGTCAACAATAGTAATGTGTTTGTATATAATAAAACTGTTTCAACAGACCCCACAAAGATTTGTGTATCTGTGCTTAACATGAAAGTGACAGGAACCAAGTGAGAGAAGAGAGTGGGATAAACTCCTGTCACTGACAGATGATTACTTGCAGTTAAGGTAGGACCTCGGGTGTATGGCATAGGGATACCTGAGGTGCATGGGGATAGGGATACCTGAGGTGTATGGGGATAGGGATAACTCAGGCATAAGGCCATAGGAACAATGTTGTTCTCAAGATATTTGCAGTTCCCATCAAGCTAATAAATGGCTCGAGAAACACTGAGGGTTATAATACCTCTCAATTGCTACTGCCATACTACTTCTAGAACCAGACATGGAACACAAAAAATAGAGGACTGGAAACATGAGACTAAAGTAATACACATTATAATAACTATGAGAATAAAGATATGTTGAGGTAAACATGCTGATGCATTTGGGCTTTTAGACTATTTCAACATTATCATATCTACTGATAACCAGGAATGCATATACATTGTTGAGGAAGTCCTGACTGTTTTATGAACAATTATTCCACAAGAAGATGGCTGCAGACAAATCACAAAAGGAGGACGTGCTACTATAACATTTGGTTAGGTATAATGGGAGACAAGTTCTAGCCAACTGAGGCCAATGTAGACATCTCTATTACTGGGGAACCCTGTTGGGCATATGATAAAACCATCTCCTGCTGGCAAACTTGTCGCTTTACCCATGTATGCACTTTTTGTGTGAGCATCCTTGGCTCAGTATTTCAAGAATGACATAGTATCAGCACTAAGACAAACAGCAGGCAGTCAAGGGATGACAGGATTTCAGAAACTGAGAAACATGGCACGAGGCTGAGATAGGGGATACTGTCAGGGAAGAAAGGGACAAGACTCAGTGGTGTGCAAATATTATGAACATAAGTGCACACCAATCAAATAGCAAGAAGCAGAATTGCTGAATAATTACCCCAAAAGGGAGGTCTTGCAATTTTTCACAATGACTTTTCTATACAGGCAGACCAACTCATAATGGGAAAAAACATATAGGAAGTCTAACTCACTATCTGACAGAGAAACAAAGGCATATAAATTACTGGAAAATAAAGCAAAAACGGATAGAGACATGAGGTTGTTCCACTAGTCGCCCACCCCAAAAATAACTTAAGGTATCACCAATAGGTTTGTTACCAAAGAAACCAGTGGGAATACTGGATCATGCATTATTTGTCTTACCCCAAAGGATAATCAATAAATGACTACACAAGCAGATACATTCTTAAGTGTAAAGTATGCCTTATTATATGGTATGGCTGACTTTCCAAATCAATCAACAATTCCTAGCAGGTGAAAGCAGACACTGAAGCAGTGTTTTTACTTTTAGCAATCAATAGGGCTGGCACTTCTTGGGCATACAGATAGGTTAGAACTTCTTTCATGATAAAATAATGAAAATGTGTAACATTGTGGCATGAGGTTTTTAGCACATTGCTATATTGGGTATGAATGGAAAGTGTCTCAATTTGGGGAGAAGTGTTCTGCTGGGGTGATATTCTCATAAGAATTGGAGGTTAGGGTCACAAAAACAAAGGCACTGAGATATTTCAGTATCTGTATCAAAACTTGAGTTATCCCTGGCAATGAATAAACTGCAAGGGCTATCTAAACCTGTAACCTTCCTGGGGATGGAGCTAAATATAGGTTCTTAGTCATTCAGGTTTGCACATGGCAATTTCATGCCTCTTTCTGTGAAAATAAATAACATAGACAGGAAAAAGAAAGTCCAAGTGCGTGAAGCTATTGTCACCTTCTAATTTTGAATTTTCTTGAACTGTAGTCTTCTTATGTTGGAGACTCACTAGGTAATTAACTAAACTATTAAAAGGTCAGTGCCAGAAGCTTCAAAGATTTGGGGTAATGAGTTAGATAAACAATGACCTTCACATCTGGCGGGAGTATTTGAGGACATTAATAGGGTGTACTTTTGGCAGATTGTAGCAAGGTCACTAATTAGGATTGAATACATTAGGGGAACCTATTTTGACTGAGTCTGGCCAGCACAGTGAGTGGTTCTGATATGCAAGGGGATATTTTGTTTCTGGAAATGGTGTCAATTTACATGCCAGTCACAATCTGGAAGATGGAGTTGTTGAAAAGTAGGATAATAGTTTATTTGCACAATCAGGCAGTCATGTTGGCGTTCTTTAGGGGAGTCTCCATGTCAGCAACACTGCAAAAATCAGTCAAACAGATAATTTATTCATAATGTTAGGCACTAAACTGAATGGTGAAGAGATGGCCCATGATACATGCATGAAAAAATCAACTAATATCTATTGACCATGACATCTTAGCAGAACTATTGAAGGACTGTTATGAACTTAGCTCTTACCATAAAAGACTGTTATGAACTTAGCTCTTATCATAAAACCTATACCAGGATAGCCATGTTGCCAGTGTTGTTATATCACAGAGCATTTAGTAAAGGTGAATTTTTAGGTAAGGAGAACAATGGCAGAAAGCTTTCATGATGGACAAATGGCTCTGTCACACCACAACAGCTTATGAAGGCACAGTTAGGAGCATGTAAAACAGTTTCAGAAAAGGCATAAGTCTTCCACAGAACACACAAAGTGAAAACATATGCAGTACTTATTGAGATTTTGCTGCTTTAAAATAGGACACAGCAGAACAAGCAGATGGAGACCCTATGTTTGCAAATGCAGATTAGTCAAGATTGTATTCCCAAATTGTTGACTCATTTATAAAGACTACAATAAGGTTCATAGGCATTAACTGTAACTTGTGTAATACTCATTCACTCAGAATAGGTAGGACCACATATTTGGCTACAGACAAAGTAAATTGAGTGGAAGATTAAGAAAGTAGGCATATGGTTCACCATGGTGCACATTCAGTACATATAATAACAAAAACAAAAAAAAATGGAAAGAAAGTACAACAAGGAAGAAGGGGAGATACAGAAAGGTAAAGGGACAATCAGGTTGGAAATAGCAGGGTAGTGGACTTAGTACATGTAACAGACTTAATTTTGTGTACTAATCTTTATTCCTTGACTTTTCCTATGTCAAGTAGAGTGGATCATGGAGGTTTTTATCTGTGCATCAAGTACGACCCAGGTGTGGGAAAGATTATCAACTAGTGAGTCACCAGGATGAAGCAGTACCTCAATGGTATGGAGTTTAAGAGGTAGATTGCTGCAGATGGCCCCTAAAATGTTTTTAGAAGTCATGGGAAAAGCTGAATATGTTGATAATTTAGTTGAGGCATGTGTATTTATTTTATTTATTTACTATTTGTTGAGGGGATTATGCCAACTACTCCAGTGGTCTCTTTTCTGGGGAACCCCATGGTGATGGTCATACTGGCTAAGGGAAATGTGGCCACAGTGTTGCAGAAATCCCCTACTCTCTTCATTAAGAGCTGTGGAAACTTTTACATCCACTAGAAATAACCTAAGTTAAAGACTGATGAAGGGTTACTGAAAATTGTTAATATCATTAAATATTTGAAAACCATTTATCAACTATTGCGGATGTTGCAGTCAGAAATTATCCTTGCTTGGTCTGGAAGTATGTTGAGAACTAGAAAGTCACTGAAGAATTCACAAAGTAATGTGCAATCAGATGAAAAGAGAAGTTAGACTTGCAGATTACAAGGCACTGAAGCGCCTTGTATTTTTGAAGCTGGGAACCTACTGTTCTTAAGGTTAGACAGGGTCAGCTTGGCTGTCATCAGTTAGACATCTTCAACTTGCTTAACCAACTGAAGACCTGTTAGGTATAAAGGCCACATGTAAGCTGACAGGCACTATTATACATTTCTTAGCATTTAGATTTAGTCCGTGAATCCATGACTTTGACACCATCAATTTGCATGAGACAAACCTTCTTGTAGGATCTTAGTGTATTCAGGGAGGTTTATGATGGCACCAAGTCTATATTAATCTGAAAACATGTTCAGGCATAAACCTTTAACCTCTGAGAAATACATGTAAAGAACAGTGGGTCAAAGACTTAACTCTGAGGCTGTCCACTAGTGAGAGGTCTTTTGGAGAGGATAGAGACATTCACAAGTACTTCCTTGGTTCTATTTGTGACCCATTTAGCTATCCAGCAAGATACACAGGGGGTTACGTTTAGGTGGGAGAGTTTATCTATGATTTCTGACAGTGAGATGTCATTGAATGCCCTTGCAAGATCAAGATATGTGGTGTTCACCGATATCCCTTCAATAATGGCTCAGTGAAATTTTCAGAGCAGTCTACTAGGATATGTGGGCAGGACTGTCCCTTAGCAAATCCAGACTTGGCTGGGTTAAATGTTTGTAAGCTACCTATATGTTTTATTAGATACACGATCATCCTTTCCATAGCCTTACAGATGAGACTGGTTATGCTTATAGATCTGTAGTTTTCTGGGTCTGTTGATGCCGCATATTTGATACGTGAACGAATATTTCTGATTTCCATTCATCTAGCACAAAGCCGTCCTTGAGGCTAATATTGTATAGAGTATGTAGGGGGCTCAACA